>NW_020194723.1:610954-848877 GCF_003025115.1 Trichoderma citrinoviride | reverse complement strand
CTTAAGATAACTAGCTATATAAGGATTTATTTATATTACTTATTTAAATAGTTTAAATAGATAGTTATTATTATATAAGTAGTATATTAATAATAATATAATTAGATTAAAACCTAGATATTTACTAAAGGTATTGCCTAGCTATATAATAAGTTACTGCTAATATATCTAACTTAACCTCTCTACTAATATAAACCCTTAAACCTTAGGTTTATCCTTTAGAAAAGACTATTCTTACTAATTAGGGGAATACTAGTTTATTATATATAGCTAATTATAATAATAAATTTACTTTAAAGTAAAAAAAAAAAAAATTATAATAAAGCTATATATTAAGATTTTATAATTATAAAATAATAAGAAAGTTAATATAGCTTAAGTAATTACTATTATATTAAGGAATAAGGTAATTAAAATAAATAATTAAATATTAAACTTAAGTGTTATAATAAATAATAAGTATTATAATATAATTAAAAGAGTAATAAAGAGACTAAGCTAGCTAGAAGGTATGCATAAGGATAACAGGACCTATATGCAGCTAGTTAGGTAACTAAGCATGTGATTTATAACAATTTATATAGGTGTTGTAGGGTAAGTTTCTGCTAGCATGTTACCCCTGAGCTGTCAAGCTCTTTTTCAGAGTTTCTGTCATAGACTTCAGAAAGATAGAACAATCGCAAATGTTTGTTTCTTTAACTCCAGTAAGGCCAACTACAGTAGTATTGGTGAATTCAGCCAATGGTTCGATAACCTTTAGAACTGAAGCCATTGAGCAATAGACAGTCATACGACAACGTATCACAAGTTCGTTGCGCAATTCATGGGATTCTCATTTCATTTTCCCGCCTTATGAAGAAACTCCGGACTCCGGCTTACAACAGATAAAGCAAACACCAATATTTACTCCGTGACGACAACTCCGAAAGACGTCGGAGTGACAAACGGCACACAGGATCCTGTAAACGCCAAGCAGACGATACGCAATACAAATCCGACAAGGCACAGGATTATATGGCATTTATAAGCTGAAGATACATGTATGCGTACAAGACGTAGTACAAGGCTGACCCAAGACCATTCCTCTCAGTCAAAGGAATACGCTCGTTTTCCACTTTCACGCTCATGCGATCTGACACGCAATAACAAGATGGAAGCACCGAACAATCATCCCAATGGCATCAACGTCATCAACGGCCACAAGGCCAAGAGCCTCGAAGTAGCCATCGTCGGCGGCGGTCTCACAGGCTTGGCTCTGGCCGTAGGACTGCTCCGACGGAACATCAACTTTACCATCTACGAGCGAGCCGCGAGCTTCGGGGAGCTGGGCGTCGGCATACACTTCACCCCCAATGCGGAACGGGCCATGGAGGCTCTGGATCCTCGGGTGCTTCAGAGCTACGTTGACGTGGCAACGAATGCTGAAGGAGGATTTCTGAGCTTTGTCGATGGAGTGCATGTGCGAAAAGGGGATGATGCCGAGGCGTCTGGCGACGATGGCTTGCTGTTCCAACTCCGTATGGGAAAGGGTTATAAAGCGGCTCGTAGATGCGACTTTGTTAGCCAGCTTGTTAAGCATATACCCCAGGAGCGTGTTCAACACCTGAAGTGGCTACAGTCGGTGGAGGAGGACGGTGAAGGCAGGGCAGTCCTCACGTTCCGAGATGGATCAACGGCTGAAGCGGATGTTGGTAAGTGATCTTCCCTAACACCTAAAGTCTTTCACACATACGACAGCTTGCAGTAAGAAGGCCCTGAGACGTGGATGAGCTAATACTTCACCTTCTTTTAGTCGTCGGCTGCGATGGGATTCGATCGCAAGTGCGTTCCGCCATGTTCGGATCCGGACCATCTGCCCCAAGAGCGCAATACGCCCACCAACTCGCATTTCGGGGCCTGGTTCCCATGGCCAAAGTAGAAGAAGCCCTTGGATCGGGGAAGACGTCGAGAGCGATTGGATATCTCGGCCCCGGTGGGTTTGTTCTGAGCGTTCCTCTGGCTGGCATAAACATGATGCATCTCGAAGTGTTCGTCATGGACCCCCTGGACTGGTCCGATACCAGGAGCAAGTCGGAAAAGGGCAATGATGAGGATGATGTGAAGCGCTACGTCCTGCCTGCAACTAGGGCCGAGGCTGAGAAAGCCTTTACTGAATTCAACCCTACCGTTCGCTCGCTAATATCCTTGCTGCCGGAGACGCTGGGCAAGTGGGCCATATTTGACATGCTCGACTCGCCCGCTCCCTCGTATGCGCTTGGCCGTATGTGTTTGGCCGGAGATGCGGCGCATGCGTCTACTCCCAACCAGGGCGGCGGCGCCGGTGCAGGCATGGAGGATTCGCTGGTCCTGGCAGAGATTCTGGCCGCACTGGCTGACCGGGAAAATTCAGGGGCGCCAGTTGGTTTGTCTGAGATATCTGAGGGGCTCAAGGTATACAGCGAGGCGCGCTACGAACGGGCGCAATGGCTTGTTCAGAGCAGCAGGCGTGTTGCTCAGCTTTTTACCAGGAAGAGCGCCGAGCAGGAGGAGCCCATAAGTCGCGAGATATTGGAGCGAAGCCATCAGCTCTGGGACCATGATGTAGATGCAATGGTTGCTGATGCCCTGGGAAAACTGAAAGCGAAACTAAGCGAGAAGAAATAGAGTGTGAATCAGAGTGTAATATAGAGATTTGACGCTTGTAACGTGACAGGTGGCTGACATATGAGAGACAGCCTCCACCGGGTGTAGCATGCGTGGTGCATGTGTAACATGATTCCGTGGATGAATTCGATGAATGTTTACAAGCTCCAATAACCCGAGAATAGAACATGATGGGGAGCACTGGAGGACTGGAGACAGAGTCAAGGAAGCAAAATAACACAAGCATATACTTTGGACTGTTGTTGAAGTCCACGAATTGCATCTTCTCAAGTAGAAAGCGATAAGGATCTTCGAAAGTGGCAGATATTAAAAGGTTCTAATTGTGTATAGTAGAGAACTATCCTCTCTATTAGATATAGCAATCTACGGTATATTTCCACTCCTTCGAGAATTCGACATCTGGCGCCCCGACATCTATCACCTCGTCATCTATCATCTCGTCATCCATCATCTCGTCATCTATCGCCCCTGCATCTTCTTCATAATCGCAGCGGCCTCGGCAGCATACTTGCACTTTTCCCTCACCACTGCGCCGTAGCGGTACATGAAGAATGGAAAGGGCATGCAGACCAGCGTCAGAAACGCCGGGATGGAGCTCGCCCAATGGATTCCTAGGTTGTGGTACATCTGGTCAGTAAACAATGGGAATACTGCGCCCATGATGGAGCGGAAGACTGCTGCTGCTGCCAGGACAGAGGCCGCATACACCGTATATGCATCGATCAGGTAGTTGACGATGGGCAGGATGACGAGGACGACGCCAAAGCCAAACGGCGCCGAGAGGACAATGCTGACGGACCAGTGGATGCTGGGATAGTTTGTCCATGCAAAGGCAAACATGCCAATGGGAAGGGCGACGGCACCGGCAATGGCCGGCGGCAGACGGGACTCAGCCGTTCTTTTCGCCGGGTCCAGCCTCATATAGCGCCCGTTGTTGTCCCAGATGGCATATCCCAGACCTATGATGATGCCAACAGCCATGCCCAGAAAGGAGAGTCCACCGATTCCGGGGCTCCATCCGCGAAGCTCGTTGTAGACGATGGGCATGGCTCCCAGGAACATGTAGACGGTGCCGTAGATGATGGCCATGTAGAGCGAGGCAATGAGGACAATGGGCTCGCGGAAAAGGAGCACCCAAGGTCGTATCAGGGCTCGCCCAAACACCTCTGACGGCTGCTTCTTGCCCTGGTTCTTCTGCAGGACACTGATGTAGACCTTTCCATCAGCCTTAGACAGAGCATGCGCCTTCCTAGCCAGCAACACTGGTCCATACGTCTCGGGGACGAAGATGACGCCGATGATGCCTATTTGTGGGCAACCCTATCAGTGACCTATTCTGCAAGCAATCGATCAAGACAGAGTTCAATACACATACCTATAACGCCAATAAAGATGGTGCATATACCCTGCACCCATCTCCAGCCGATGTTCTCAGTGGCAAACCCGCCAACGATCGGCCCCAGAATGGGACCAAGGAAGGGAGCGACGCAGTAGATCGTCATGGCGAGGCCTCTCTGTGCGGGAGGGAAGAGATCCGCGATAGCACCACCCGAGTTGACAAGAGGTGACCCTCCAAAGGTGCCAGCAAGAAAACGCAGGACGATAAGCGTGGCAATGTTCTTGCTGCCGGCAGAGCCTGCCATGAAGGCGACCATGGCAGTATGAGAGATAATCCAGGGCACTTGTCTGCCGTAGAGCTCGGATCTTGTGAGTTTGTTAGCATTCGAGCGGTCGGTCGTGGGGAGTTGCATAGAAGTGGATGCGGATCGTCAAAACTTACTATATGAGAGAAAGAGTATCAGTTAGCTGGTCTTGTCTCAAAAGACGGGGCGAATATAGCAAAACTTACCAAAGGACCCCATACTGCAGGGCCAATTGCGAAGCCCAGGACGAAGACAGAGACACCAGTGATGAAGACAGTGCTGCTAATGTTGAACTCGGTCATGATTTCACCAGCTGACACGGAATACGCCGAAGACGTAAACGTAACAGCAAACACGGAAAAGGTGACAATAGCTGTGAGGAACCATTTCCTGACCTGGCCCCAGTTCATGGGGTTGCTCATGTCGTCTTTCTGAAACTCGACGATGAAGGGATCCTCCACCGTGCCTGAGCCATTGTATGGGGAGGTTGCGATATTCTTTTCGGCGTCGACAGGCTCAACAAGCTCGATAGGCTCGACAGGCTCGACCGGGGTGGCCGATCCGGAGTCCTGGGACTCTCTTTTCGACATTGTAGAAGAACAAGCAAAACACTGAACAATCAAGCAGAGACGCGTATCAACAGCTGTGCTCCATGAGGGAGAAAAGAGGAAACTCCGAAGCAATATCGAGCTCTTTTACTTAGGTATATATACCGAGCACATCAACCAATACCGCCGAGCTTGGACTTACAGCATACCTCACCTTGTACCTGCCCCCCTCTGTCCAAAGATCGGACCAGCCTCTTATTGGCTGCAATGGCCGAAACAAGAAGCGCCGCATCCAACCATGATTGGACCAAAGTGCGCATCCCTGGCCTGTGCCGGTTTGTCAGCCACTGAGTTATACTCCGAAGTCCGCTGTGGCCAATGACGTGCCGTACCGAAGTGGGAGTTCCTTTCCATCACAACACGGACATAGGTACGAGACATCGCCTTCTCTTCCCAGCATCGCCGGACATTCTTGCATTCCGCTGTCTTCGGATCTTATTTTGAACCCCTCATTACCTTATCTTTTGTCTGTGCCTGCCGGGTGCCGAACGCCTTGCCGACGACAGCACTAGACTCAGCTCAAGTAAGGTGTCATGTCCGCCCGTCAAGACGAGGATCAACAGCTTCAGGCCCAGACTCAGGCGCAGGCCCAGGCTCAGGTGCCTCTGTCGCTGTACAGGGAGCGGCTGAAGATTGCCAACGCCTGTCAGTCCTGTCGGGCGAGCAAGGTGAAGTGTGATGGTGGTCGTCCAGGTAATAGAAATGTCCATGATCTTCGTTTTCGTTCCTGTGGTCCATAGCTATCTTCATCTATAACCTGCAAGAGACTCACTTACACGTGTTCTACGTACAGTCTGTGAGAGATGCCAGAAAAGAGGCAGGGCGTGTCACTATAGCCAACATGATGCGGCCTCGCCAAGGGGTCGCGGCAGACCAAGAGCAAAAGCACCAACCCGTCAACCCAGACCCATCCGCAGTCGTGTCTCCGTTGAGCTTCCAATTACAGCTCCAACCCCCGTTACTGCCAGGAATTCGCCCCTGGCTGCGCAAGAATACACGCTGCAAACCCCTTCTGCAACCCATACCCCGTCTACCACAGGACTATCGGGTTCGGACTTCGAGCAAGCTCACGAGGATCGAGACGAGAGTCGGGCATTCTACACCGCACACGGGCGGTTTGCCGGACAAGTCTCCTCGACAATCGACAAGATAGCCGGGCTGAGCCCAGACACCACCTGCAGTCTTGTCCCGTTTGTCGACGCGCCGCTGTTCGGGGATGTAGGAGAGCTGCCACGAAGCGTCGTACTTGACTTTGCTTCTGAGTTGCCTCGAGCTTATGCTGACAGGTTACTTGGCATATACTGGCATCATGTGCATCCCGTGGAGCCTGTGCTTGACCAGCAGCGATTTTCCCGGATCTACGATGCCTTCTACAGTGGATCCGGCACCCCAATAGACGTGGATCGTGACGTTTGGCTCAGCACACTGAACATTGTGTTCGCCCTGGCGGTGCAGATACAAGAAGCCATCCCTATGCAGAAGCGAGACGATGAGGCCAACCGTTATTTCCAACGCGCATGGGCATTGCTGCGACCCGAGGCAATCCTCTGGAAGCCCGGCTCGCTCGAGCTGGTTCAGTGCTTGTTACTGATGAATCGTTATCTTCATTGTACGAACAACCAGCAAAAAACATCGATGACGGCGACTCTGGCAATTCGAATCGCGCAGAACATGGTTTGCCATACATGTGAAGAGGCGTCATCTGGTGATGCCGACAAAGATTTGCGACAAAAGGTCTGGGCTAGCTGTGTTGCCTTGGAGCGGTAGGTCTCAATCACACAACATGAGCAAGTACGAAACGAATCTAATATTTGTTAGATGCTCCTCTTGGGCGCTCGGAAAGTCAACAGCCCTGACAGCTATCCCCCTGCCAAGCAGACCAGCACTGCCGACTGGCCATGGAGCCGACTTTCACGCATGGGAGCTTGAACTGCATGAGATTGGCACTCACATTCAGTTGGCGCAGGCGCAGGTGCAGAGTAGAAACAACATCGCGATCAAGCTGGGACTCCCCCGTTTGTACCAGCAAGACGAGTATCACTCCATTGCGGTGCAGCTGGACGGCTGCTTGAACAAGTGGGAGAAGAGTCTGCCTGACGACTGGAAACTGCAAAATATGCACATGATTCACGACAGGAGGGCAAGAGCTGAAAGATATCTGCTTCACTTTCGGTAAGTTGCTGTACTCTCGCATCGCCGTGGCTGATGCAAGGAGAAGAGGCGTAGACCGAGACTTCAAGGCAACATTGAATGCCAATGGGCCATACGCTACCCTTCTCTGCCCGTGCGATCTCATTTCAATTTCCTTTCCCTTGCTGACGGCGATTAGGCTCCTTCATTCTCGAATCTATCTACACCGGCCTATGCTTGCACGACTATACGCCATCAAAAGCCACGCACCCACGGTTGCAGCAGCCTCCGATCCTCCCACGATAACCGACCGCCTCCTTCGAGAATGTGCCAGAATGTGCCTTGAGGCAGCACAGAAGCTCACATCGCTCATTGCCGAGATCCACGACCCCAGCGAATCAATAGGCATCCTGCCTTGGTGGTACCGGATCTACTATCTGCACATTGCTGGCATCCACTTTCTGGCGGCCATGTTTGCCCCTGACCTCTTCACCCCGTCAGTCGAACGAGCCTGGTATCAAGTGCTAGCAGTTCTCAGGGCGCACGAGCACTTGAGTTTGTACGTTCATCAATGTGCTCGGACTTTCGAGATGCTGGCAGCGAGAATCTTGAATGCTCGGTGTCTGAATGCAGATGGAAATGGCGTTATGGCTCTGGATGATGGAGCCCCAGGCCTGTTCTTGGATGACATGTTCCAGGATGTAAACTTTGACCTCGACGATTTTCTATTTAGCGTATAGGTCATCGGAAGGAGGATGAGCTGTCAAGGACCGGACAGAGATTGTAGATACAGCTTCGTTTCCAGCATCGCGATATCTTGTCCTTTGTCTATAATCATACCCACCGGTGGATACATTTTACCTCTCACTGAAAAAAATAAGATGCTTGTTCAATTACTCCTTGTAAGCCCCTCATTTTCAGCTCGGGTTTTCCTTTCTACCTTTCAATGCCATGACGCCCCTCATGAGACTTGACAGAGTCGATGATCGTCCGTCTCAGCCCACTGTTCGCTTCCAACCGTGGTCCTTCCCCAGAAAACGTGGTTTGGATCGTACTTGTTCTTCAGCTCAAGCAGTCTATCATAGTTTTCTCCGTAAAACACCTGCTGCCAGTTTGGTTCCCGGAAATTAGCCTGGTTAAGGTAAGCAGAGCCTCCACCGGGAAGAAGGGCAGCCATCGCAGGCACGAATGAGTTGGTGATGAGATCCTGGTTCTTAAGGTCTGTAGCCCAGTTTGTGTTGATCCACGGTCTAAGTATTCTCGTCAATAACCTTCTATGAATAGTGGTGCAACAATTCCACCAGGTTTTTCAAGAAGAGTAAACTTACACCCCAATTTGAAACGAAATCAAACTCTTCCTTAGCTCCGGGTTCACCGAGTTGGGCGCTTGTTGAAGGCTGCTCGATAGCTGGTATGAGGCCCCGGTGACCAGTCCACCTTGGTCAACATTAGTGCGAAGGGCCTGAATAAAGCCATCGGGATTCCCCGTGAAGTCCGATCGCTTTACGAGTCTGCCACCAATTTGGAGACCATTGGACACCACCGGTGGATCATACGCGGCGTTGCTTTCAAAGAAGCTCGAGAATTCCCCAGAGGAATAGGCTATAATCGGTCATTATCATTCAGTCATGTCATGCTCTAGCAGTGATGGGAGGGACGTGACGCACGAGGAGGGGGGAACTCACAGTATGTAATATTGAGAGCATCCAGTTTCTGGAGGACAGGCTGGAAGATGCTATCCATGGTCGCCTTGGTCATGTTCGGCCCGGTAACAGGCCCAACGGACAAGGCCTGGGAAAGCACCGTCCAGACCGCCGTGCCCCCAGCGTCGGATATCGCAGGGACAATGTCATGGAATGCTTGAACTCCTTGGAAGAAGACATCTTCTGACCCTGCATTTGGGAACGTGAGGTTTGCTCCTGTCGTCCTCTCGTTTGCGTGTGCCTTGACCGTCATCGAATACACGACGGCATATGTGCCGCCACCACCACCGCTCAAGGCCCAGAACAAATCGCTGTTCTTGCTTGGGGTGGCGGTGACTTCTGTGCCGTTTGCAAGCACCGCATGCCACTCCAACACTTGATCAGCCCCAAGTCCATATCTAGTGGTCAGGGGCCCTAAGCCGCCGCCCTGGGTATATCCTCCGGCGAGACCAACAGTCGGACATATTCCAGACACAATGGTGAGACCGTGCTCGAAAGCAGTAGCAGCAGATTCTCCTGCTTGGATACCAGCGCCCATGGTCACCGCTTTCCCGGTATAAGCAGCTGACTTGTAGTCGAAGATATCGTAGGTCTTGAGATTATGCATCCATAGTCCCAGACCCCCGGCTCCAGTGGACTTTCCAAAGTAATCATGTCCCGTGTTTCTTACTACCAAGCGGAGATTCTTCTTCTGCGCGAATGCAAGGCTCTCCTGGATGTCTGCAATGCCAGAGACGTTGACAGCATACTGGACGTAGGTCCCGATGACACAGGGGGTCTCTCTAGAGAGGAACGGATCGCAGCTCTGGTTCGCAAAGAATGGCGCAAGAACGGAGCTAGACGAATCCGTGTGCGTATCTGCATATGGCCATGCGGCCTGGATGTTGGCGCAGCGTGTGGCATCATACGTGGTGCCGTGGCAGACGGATCCAAGCGGGACCGTGGCGATGAGACGGCCGCCGACGGATTGGTTGAAGGCATTCCACTCGGCCGGGGATGGCCAGCAGGCATCTCCAGGGAAGCATCTGCAGGATGACGAAGATCCGGACGCTTGTAGAGTTGCAGCGGTTGCGGGAGAGGCGAAGAAGAAGGATGGGAGGACGGCAAGGGCTGCGATCCCTATTGCTTGGACATGAGGGGGGGCATACATGGCGTCTAGAGCGTCGGACCACCCGTCGGTTCAAGATTATCACTGTCGTTGCTTTATCTCTACGCAAGTCTGATCCCACATTTTTATATAACCGGTAGACATAGATAAGCAAAATCAACTGCTATTGAGCCTGCGCTCGAACGAGGCGTGGCTTGGACGAGGTCGGAGTACGGAGTTATTCTGTGTAGACTCATGGATGTGGTGTCAGCTCCGGATATAGTTTCCGTCGGCGTAATCATGAGCCATCTTACGGCTATCGATTAAACCAGCTATTTAGCGATGAGGCCATCTTATTAGGTGAAGGCATCGGCTGTTTGATTGCCTATTAGGGGAAACGGATGTCTCTTCAGCATTGGGTGGACAATTTGTTTCAAAGGATCGAAGGATTGCTCAATTCCAGAGTCGACGTTTTGTCAACCGAAGCTTGCTTAACGCCGGCACCCCTGACGGTGGCTCGACTGACTAGGTAATCTCAAACTGCTCATTCTTTCATGACTCGGGAAGCATTTTTATAAGGGTCAAGATAGAGTTACATGAACCACGTGGAACTGCGAGTCAAGTGTCACATGGACTCCAACATTTCACTGTCGAGTATTGAAAGCTACGGAGGATAAAGCGGAAGGGATCTGTTCCCAGCATCGGACCGAGCCGACCAAGCGCCGCGGCCGAGGCACGTCCGACGGCGGCCGATCATCGTTGGACGCTACCCATCATGCACCCCTTCCTTCGTCTAGCCGATTATTCCTCTGATAGATCATTTCGTCCCACTGAAAGTCTTCAGCCACTGGTCTACTCTACAAGGCGCGGCAAGGCAATCCTGCAGCCGGCCACATTCTGATAATAGTTGTATGTGGGTAGTAATTCTCCCAGCGATAGCCGAAAGGGTTGCAACCAACGTTTACTTGCAGCGTGAAGCAATTGACAGCCCGTATCCCGTATCTCAGTTCAGAAACTTCTCCTTGGAAGTTTTGCAAATGCAATCAGGGTTTTATCTTCCCCCCCAGGAGCGTTCCTCGTCTCTCCCGTAATGCCAAGATTGTTGGCTTCCTACCATGTCGATCTGAACAGGCCCCAAGCGTCATGAACAATACAGTGTATTCACCTTACTAGTGACCACAATCTCGATGAGAGTAGGATTGCCGAGTTCCATATTGCGTCTTCTCTGCTTATCCTGGTCGTCATCTTTCATTTGCGGCCGACCCAATCGCCGTCCGGAGTTATTACAATAACCCCAGCAGGCAATTTGCCTCAACAGGCAAGTCATCTCGCGAGGCGAATCATATGCCGGAGTTTCTCGAAGCGCACTGCCCCGAATCTGTGCAAATCTCAGGCCACATTGCGTCAACAGAAGAGACGACGATCATGCCTTCATAGCCGAGATACAGTAGGGCTGTGTGCAAGCATGTCCGAATCCTTCAGCCCGCAGCAGATGCTACGTTAGTGAGATGTGGAACGCTTCTGACATGCAGGCGAGGTTACTCTACAGTTTCGCTTTCCAAAAGCTTCCAAAAGTTACCAGAGGTTACACTGCGGCTGATGATGATCAATGTCCATGGGGGAGCACACAACGTATTGGAGGGCACAGCGACCCGGACACTGGAACTCGGGTTGGATGGTCACAGAAATCGGATCAAGGCCGTGACGTCCAGTGTACGAGATAGAGGGTGTTATTCAGATGCAAGCCTGAGGTATACGCGTGTTTATGCCAGCATTAAGGTCACTGCTTAGACACTTCTCATGAAAAGAAGAAGAGCGTGAATCAACCATGTCGAATGTATGTATTGACGCCTATGTTCCATTGCACTCCGATATGTAGCCTTGAATCTATGTAGTCGTATGTAAAAGCAGATGAGGAACCTGCTGTTCATGTCCACACACCATCAGCCTGGTCGAACTGACTCACGCTTCCATCGCTTGCCGTCTGTCCAATGTCCAACTCCAGCTTGCACAAGAGCTCTGCAGCCAAGTTATTCACCTGACTTGACCTTCGCAGCGCCGCAAGCAGTTCGTTGACGGCATCCTGTCTCTCCTGAACTGTGTCCACTGCATTGCTACTTCGCGTCGACGGTAGATAAGGCACGTCAGCATTAAGAAAGCTCGCCACGAGGGCGATGGCGTTGGGGAAAAAGGGGTGCATCTATGCAAGCCAGTATCAGTATCAACACAGTAACAACGCGTACAAATGGTAAGTCGGGTGAGGGATTGATAGATGACATACCTTGAAGAATGCAATCCGAGGAGCCGTCTTGATGATGCGAACCACCTGGGAAGCAGCCTGATGCGCAGCCGGCTTACAAGCCATCGCCATCAAGTGGTGATCCAGCGTCTGCCACGACGTAGCATTTGCAGTACTGCACAGTGACAAGCTCGCGCTGAAAGCCAAGATGCGCGTAAAGACCAGCATTGGATCACACCGCGTCACCGCAGACTCGCACGCGTTTGCAGCCGCCGATGCTAGCCATTGATGTCGTATCCAAAAGTCCTGAGCCTCGGGTGCAGACAAGGGAGGGGACTGCATGGCCAGCTTGCAATGTGTCATGCAGCGTGCGAAGAGATTGGCCACGACGACGCAGTGGGCAAATGGAGTCAATGATGAGTTGATGCCGTTACCGGCTTTGTTTCCGTCTGTTGCCTCGACTAGGAAGCACATTTGTGAGACGGGCTCTTGGGCACCGCTCTGGAACTCGACCTCTGACATGGGAAGACGTGTGTAAAGCTGGTTGATGACAAGCAAGTTAGCTGAGAAGAGCCTAGATTATGGATACATGTGTGAGGGTTTTGTTACCATTTCTTCCATCAGCATCGTGGGCTGGTCGTTGACCATTGTCGAAAGTCGATCGAGGAGAAAGGCACTCCAGATAGTCCGCCTCTTTTCCTCCACAGAGACCCAATCCTGCTGCAAACCCACTTCATCCATTTGACCTTCTGACGGACACATCTGCATGTTCCACGACGTCTCGGCGGGCGGAGTGCATGTCGCAACGTGTCCCTGTCCGCCGCTGCAGGCGTCCACATCCATCTCGCACAGGCCAGAGAGGCGGAGAAGGCGAAATGCTCGCCGGGCAGTTATGAAGGCCTGGTGCTCGGATCTCCGCAAGACGTCGTAGTACGCCAGCAGGAGCCAGGCCTGTATGCGCTCGTGGTCAATCTTCGGCTGCTCATGCGGCGGCTTGAGTCTCGTCATCCAGGGGAGGCCGGTGTCTGGGCATGCATCCTGCGTCTCGAGCATGCGCCGCGTGGAAGCATACATGACCTGTCCTATATCGCAGAACTGGGGCGACATGGCCGAGGCAATGGTCCTCATGGCGGAGCGCAGAGCGGTGCGAGCCGGCGAGACGTTTGCGTCGCTGGCCCAGGCATAATACCGTCGCTTGTGGACCATGGGCGCAAAGGGGTGGACTCTCTCGAAGTAAAGTAGATCTCTGCAACCACTCGTCATGTTAGCCCATCTCCGTCCATTCAAGGTTGGCTTGTGTTCCTGGAAGGGGGAGGCTTGACTACAGTTCCATCAATACTACGTCGGGCATGACTGGGTCCGCGGTAGCAAGTGACATGGACGACATGCGGCTGGGGGCAGTCGTCGATTGTGGAGTAATGGGAATTTGCGGAAAAGGACTTGTTGAGAACATCCCAGATTCCGTCTGCCAGCCCTTGCAGATGCAAGATGCCATTGAGGCCGCCGTTGTCGCCGTCGTGAGGTCTGGTGTAAGTGGCGGCATCTTGTCTGAGCCAGAAGTTGAGCCAAAGAGCGCAAATGCCCCGGCAGTAGAGCTCATTGCTGTGTCCAACCCAATGTCTGTGCTTGCGCTCGAGGAGACGAAGTCGCGCTCCGGGCTCACTTTCTCGGATGGTGTTGGGCAACTCAGGCTGTCGCGCTCCTGTTGCATATTCAGAGCATCATCTTGGCCAACCAGTCGCTGCTCTAGCAGCACTGTAAAAGACGACGCATATCGTCGTCAGCGACACTTTCTCCATGTTATTGCTCCTGCGAGCTTGGGATTGGTAAACTCACTCAACCTTGATCGCAAGTCTTTCAGCTGGCCCTTCTTTGGGCCTCGCTGAGATCTCTTGTCCAGGACAACGCAGTTCCTCCCAGAATCAGCGCAGATCCCACACTTTGGTCTGACCCGGTCACAGCGTGCCTTGCGCCTGCGACATTCTTCACATGCCAGTCCAGGCTGTTGCCGAGTGCCTTCACCAGTGGTGGTGGTGCTGCTCCCCATGATGAATGACTACCTTAATGGTACCTCACTTGGCCTGTTGAAAAGGTCGGATATCAAGTCGGGATGTAAGTCAAGGTAGATCAAGATCAGACAGAAACCCCTCCAACACAGATGCCATGAATTATTCTCAGTACAAATGGCATGATGATTCAGTAGTGGGAGGCGCATTATATGATAGCATACGGATTGGCCCCCCTGTAGCCTAGCAGGCAGTCTCCTTCTACTTCTAGCTTCTATCTACAAGCGGGACCACGCAAACCATGCATATACAAGGCACCGCGGGACTCGAAGGATTCTCAAAGGCAATTGCGAGTAATACCATATCGTAAGAGGCCCCGAACACTCGCAGACAACTGCCATTACTGCACATGGTACCTGGTCGACAGACTTCAGGGGGGCTTGGCTTGCATAATCACATGCAGCCAGCGGGCCTCCCTACTGTTCGACCAGTTCCAGGTTCTCTTCAGTCATCTATCGCCTCTCCGGTCATCTACCGCTGTCGAGCCTTTATGGGCCTCGCGTGGCGATCCTGCAAGTGTGTGTGGGGGTATCGAGCAATAAGCCCGGCTGAATCGCTCAACTCTTGCATTCGCTAGCGTTAACACTATACATGTTTGGATGGCCCTTATCGACTCCTTGATCCTACATATCAACCTTGTCCAATTGAGTTCTAGGTCTGAGTCTTTGGCCATGCCTCAAACTTGGTAGAAAACTGAACTACCCTATTCGTCATTCGCCCCCTCGGGATACTCTATGTGGCACAATTTGGCTTTGGTTACACATCAGCCAGATACCTAGCTTGAAGTCGTGGTTTCAGCTAGCATGTCTGTACTCACTCCGTATGCCCTCTGTATGCACTATGAATGCATTCTGTTTCCGATACCACAGGCACTATCGATGGGAGTATGCCATCAAGCCGTGCCAGGCGCAAATTCAAAGTACACCACAGCCGCTCTCTCGGGCATACTCCGTACGCAATACAACTTGAACGCATCAAATACCACGATGGAATTGGTTTGTAAGGCCGCTGACAGAGTGCCGTTCCTTCTGTGGGCTGGCCCATGCCCTGTCGACCGTCTTATTGGCTCGGAGAAAGCCTTAAAGCGAAATGCTTACAACCGAAGGAATCACTGAGTCTTCTAGCATCGCATATGGACATCCGACGGACCCCGGCTGTCTCATCTCCAGGATCTTCGTTTAGCTCGACGCTCCTACAATCTACATCATCTCATCTGCATATCGGGCCACTCCTACGGCAGCAACGTCCCTTCGGCTTCTATTTTCTCTCTCCCTGTAGGGTACGTCTTCCACCGCTTGGCGCTGTCAACCGGCAGCCGGATCAAACGTCTGTCACTTGTCTTCATGGAGCAAGGAGAGTGCGAGAGGTACATTGTGTTGTAGTATGTGCTACCCTCCCAAGCCTCCCTGCAATGATCTGCTGTATTCCCCAGATCGGTATGGGAGATCCGCGGATCCATTGTTTCTAGACAATAGAGCTTAAATACCGGTTCACAACCGCAGTAAAGTGCTCAGCTGGATGCTAAACATTGTTCACTCCTTGCAGACACATGGTAGGTGCCGCATCTGCCTGCAAGGGTTGCCAAAGGGCTACCCGAGCCCGATTGCACCGGAGATTCTCACTCTCAGGCTACGATCCTTGGTTGATTGCGTTATTACACGGCGGCAAAAGTCCCGAATTGACAGCTCGGATGACGCGGGCCAGATTGGGTAATGAAGCGAGGGAATCGTCGAGAGCGTGTTCCTCCCAACGGCCTCTGCTGACTGTGCCGCGGATATACCCTTCTGCACCCTTGGAAGCGCTATATCCACCACATCTTTACCCAGGCAAACATGCTACAGATTCATATTTGGAAGCAAGATACGGACATGCTGTCTTGAAAGGGTACTACTACTACTACCTACTGCCTAGTGGAGATTGGTACCTGGCTTACACGCGTCTAGCAAGGATTGCGAGGAGGACCACGTTGATACGATGTAAGCATCGCGAAGCTTGGCAATCGCAGCATCGAATCGGGTTGAACGACTGGGGTAGCGTCCCCCACCTTCCGGGTAAGACGTGAATCACGTCCCATCTCCTCTTGTTACGGTACGAGCCACAATCTCTATTTGTAGCAGCAGAACCACGTCTATCTGTATGCACCTCGACGGGCCGAGGACAGGGGCTACACGGCGCTAAAAGCCAGTAAGTCCGACATTCGAACTGATCGACGGGGCGAGCGGCTTAACTTGCCTTGATCTAGAGAACGTCCATGCACAAGTCGAAAGTCCGCCAAGATAGGACGACACTTGCCTGTCGACCATGGCTAGAGCTGAGGCAGCTGGAATCCTTCCACGTTGAATCAGTCCAGAGTGGCGTCGACTGAAATAGTGGTATCACTGGGCATTCGGTTACTCGTTCTCGACTTCAACTGACAAATAGTACGAGAATCGTCCGGGTCGAGCCATTAACTGTGCTGCTAAGCTTCACCCCTGACCTCTGCCGACAGCCGGCCTCAACCTTCTCGAATATGTACCCAGGCCCCAACTCAGCACCCTAGATGGAAATTTTATGGCTTCTTTGTGGCTTCTAATTGCAAGCGAGCTGTATGTAACACCGCAAGGAAATGGGCAACTCTTAGGCAACCACACTCCCAACCAGCTGAACGTTCCATCATTGCACCATAGCTAGCCGCAAGAGCACGGTCTACATGCAAAAGCCGTGCCCTGGGTTATTAATAAGGTATCAATACAACTGTCTAAAGAACTTGGGATTATTCATCCAAGATCTGCGGAGAAAGGGTAGGTCTAAGCAAGTCTGAAAGTGAGCCCCTTGATAATCCCTCCCTGTCCTTCCATAACCTCCATTGTGCACCTGACCACTTCGTACTTCGCCGTCTCGTACACTCGAAGCGAGTCCTCTTCATTTTGGTTCTTCACTTGGTACGCCCATCCATCGAATACTGAGTCTTCGTCCGCATCCACCAAAGCAAGGTACTTGTCGCCCAGCATAGAGAGTCGTCCCCGACGAATGCGAGCACGCTTGTAGCCCTTCTCGATGGAAGCCTTGTCTTCAGTCCGGCCGATGACGCGAGAGAGGACGTCAGCATCAGCAAGGGTACCGTAGAAGAAATACCAAACAGGGTATTCGTGTTGCGTTGGCCGAATGACCTCGCAGAGAGAGTTGTTTCGGAATTGCGGCAGTGTTGTGTCAGCTCCGAGTGTTGGGTAGAGAGATGAAGATAGCTCTTTGGAAGCAACAGATGTACGAATCAGCATCGGCTTGTAAGAAGGATACGCTTTCGATACAACGTCAAGAAACTCCGTCTTTTGGCTACCTGATAACAGGCAGAAGCGAGCCGGTTTGTTCTCGTCATCAAAGCCGGTGAGAATGTTGAGGCTCTTGGGGAGGCAACGGATCAAGTCAACCGAGCCCGTCGATGTCGAGGAGTCGCATTCCAGCTTGACAAGATATTTCGATTCGTCGCCTTTGGCCGTCCCGTTGTTCGGCGTCTGCAGGCGAGGTCGCGGTTGTTGGGCTGCTGCTTGTGCCCTCCACAGGCTGTACTCATAGGACTCTTTGTTGAAGCCCTCGGCCACCTTTGCTTCCTTGACCAGAAGCCACGCAGCTTGTGATATAGTTTGGCGAGCAAAGTCGGCTCTCCAACTGCGGATGGCTTTGGTCGCCTCCTCGTTGCTCGGAAAGCCAAAGAGAGCTTTCCATGTAGTCATATCAGCATCTGAAATGTGGGATGAATCATCGTCATCAGCAACGTCAAAGGCCGCCACGTTGGCGGCAAGATCTTCACACGCTGCGAGGAGATCCATGGTCGACACAGAGCTGGTTCAACCTCTTTGGCTACTGATGCCAGAAATATGTGTGAAATTTGGGAGAAACAACTGACGAGCAGAAATGAAAGAAGAATGAGCCACGCGGGCCGCTATGGGGCAAAAAGGTATTGGGAAGCTGCAGCCGCGGGTTAAGTGCGTGAGGTGACCCAAGCCCGTGTTATGCAAGGGGATGGGAGCAAATAAGCGGATTGTGCGGTAAAAGTGAGAAGCTCGGGCAAGAAATGTTGTAAAGCGCAAGTGAGCAAGTTATACGGAGATTGTTGTGTTTATGGGCATCAAGATGAACTCGGCAATTTGGGATTAGGTATAAGCCTCAAACTCTTAAGACAAGCGACCATCTACGTTTTCGATAGCGTTTACAACGACGTCTGGCTTAGAGAAGGTTATAATTAAGTCATGCCTAGGTCAAGGCTTCTCAGCCACGCCACAGTCTCAGGTGCGCCATTGTGATGTGAAGCTTGTTCACAGTTAAGTCCAGAAGCACTTGGATATTAAGCAACAGAACTTTCTAAAACTTGTTAAGCTTAGAATATTATCATTATTGCCAGTAATAATCAGAGTAACACTCCAACCAAAAATGAACATTATAAGTTCTTCGATTAGGAAGCGGTTAGCCAGCACCCTAACTAGTTATCTAGCATCTTAATAAATAGAAATATATATATCTACTACTAATATTACTACTATATAGAATATAAAGATAAAGCATTTATTCTCTGCTCCTCTCGATATCTACTGCTAGTCTTGCTATATGCTTCTATTTTTAGTAAATAGATTACAAAGAATTGCTTTTTACTTTATATCAATAAGCCTAGGATGCTGGATGTCAGATTTACGCGGCTTGCCCTCACCCAGAGCAGAATCAACCTTGGAACGGGTCTACAGTTGCCGTCAAGCTTGAAGTTGTCAGATATAGTCAGCGTCTTCCTAGTGCAACCACGAGACAACACCCAAGGCTGCAGCAATCATCATCTCATCAATGACCACATTGTCTCGCGTCGTGGTCATTAGGTAGCGCATCCGTACATGGATCAGGCACATCGAACCACATGTGAGATATCAGAGCATTCTAAGACGTTCTAAAGTCCGTTCCCTCATAGAATTTTAGATTGCGGACTTGGGCTGCGGATCGGCTCGAGACAAGACGTTGGTTCTAAATTCTGAGGCGAGCAGAGTTCAAGGGTAATAACGTCTTAGTCCCAATCAATGGGCTTTCCCAACCCTTATGCGTTCTTTCTGTAAACGGGTGGAAATGGATTTGCAATCATTGCGGGGAGGCTTTGTGTTATCTTCTTGCTAACAAAGTCAGACGTCGTCCTCAAGAATTGTGATAGATACCCAATAGCAGAACACTTCTCTCACTTGTTGTGCAGGCAACTAAGGTAACAACATTCTATGACTTATAGCACCAGCGCGTTTCTTAGTCATCCGTGTAGTTTTAAGACACCCTGGGCGGCATTCAGCCTAGATCTGTAGACCATAGCTGGATATCACTTTCCGCACCATGTGCGTTACTCCTAAACCTGATGACCTAGTCTATCACAACAATTTGGAATTCAATAATTTGGAATTGTCACCGAAATATTGATGGAAAGAACATGTTCAGGGCTCTGGTCCGTCAGTTTCCACTGACCGCCCATGTCACACTCTTGTCTCCAGCCATGGGTCAGCCTCCTATCCCTCCCACTCCCGGTGATGCTAGCGTCAGTGGCAAAACCATCATCGTCACCGGTGGAAATGCTGGCTTAGGATATGATGCTGCGAGACAATACCTCACCTTAGGTGCTTCTCACATTATTCTGGCATGCCGCTCCATCACCAGAGGGCAAGAAGCCGCTTCCGCCCTCCGTGCTCATCCTACCATCAAAAGGACCAATCCAAATGCCTTTATCGACGTGTTTGAGCTTGATCTTGACGACTACCAGTCTGGACTTCGCTTCTCAAATAGGGTGAAGTCTGAGATCAAACAGCTTGATATCCTCCTGAATAATGGCGGACAGGTCTTACTAGAATATGAGAAAAGCAAAAGTGGTCATGAGTGGAGCATGCAAGGTAAAGCCTATATGAGTGCACTCAGTATTGGGACTTGACCTTACTGATTAATACCTGAAAACTAAAGTCAATTGCTACACTCATTTCCTCATCTCCCTCGAACTGTTCCCTCTATTGCGGTCGACCGCCGCAGCCAGAGGAGTACCCTCCCGCATTACATTTACGGGATCCGCAACTCACATCAAGCAAAACACACTCACCAGGAGGCCCATATCTCCCGATAGTACGGTACTCGGGCACTTCGACGACGGAGCCAATTTCGACAAGTTATATCGTTACGCAGATACCAAGACCGTGGTCAACGCCTACGTCCGCCGCTTGGCTGCTCTGGCGCCGTCCGAAGTCATAGTGAACAACGCTTGTCCTGGGCTTGTACAGACTGGTGTAGACAAGAACCTGCCCTTCTATCTCAAGCTTCCTATGGGGCTCATCCGCAAATCTACGGGTCGTACAGTTGCAGAGGGCGCTCGCACGCTGATCTATGCGACAGTCATTGCGGGCCCTGAGACGAACGGCAAGTTTTTGCAGCATAACCAGATCGACTCGTAAGTACACATTGTGCCGGTGTTTAGGATTATACGAATATTGGCTAATTGAAGTCGACAGTGGTGCCGCGTTTCTCAATACTCCGGAAGGTGAGGAATTCGTCAGCAAGCTCTAGAAAGAATCGACTCAAGATGTTGCTACTATTGATTCCGCACTTAGCTCTTATGCTTGAGCTGGACGCATGAGACAATGAAACGGGAAATGAAATTGAGCAACCGAGAAACTATGCTTATATAATCTGCTAGGTTTCTGTATTGTAGAGTGCGATTTCAATGTGGCTGTACGTGGATTGGCTCTATTCTTGAGATCAGTATGGGGTACAGGTAGTTGTAAGTCGAGAAGCCAGGCTTGCCAGGTTATCATTAAATGGATCTGGCGAACTTGTTACTCCAATATTCAAATTAGCTTCTACTCCATACCTTATCAGTCCTAATCTTAATTTATGCGTATCTGCATTTAGCTGGAAATACTCCGTAGCCTACTCCACAAGGCGCCGACCGAAGCTGAGGCTCTTGAGCGTTAGTACGACTTTTGAGTATTAGACAAGCTGCCCGGCAGCAAGAAGAAGCACGAAAGACCTGGACGCATTCCAACACAACGATGTAGATAACGAGACTTCTTTCAATCCGTCTTTGGAGCTAAGGGGTCTAGTCCTGAAATATCCCCGTTCGAATCTACTATTCCACTCAGCCAGTTGCCATCAGGTCCTCCCATCAATTCGCCGAGGTTATTCTTATCAATCTTAGCCCTCAGTCTTTCCCCGACGCTGTTTCTCCCATGAACTTGATCATCCATATTCGGATCGTAGTAGATGGCTTCGTCTTCGGGCTTCCCGCCGCGAAACATGCGCCTACGCAGTTGTTCGAAGTCGACGCGGAAGCCCGCTTCGACACGCATATCAAACACTCCCTTGAACGAGACGGGTTTGTTGTCATTCTTTGTGTGCTGTCGCTTCAGAAGGACCGCGATGTGAAACTGAGGCTTGACTCCATAACTGAATTGTCGTCAATGTACCATTAGAAGCAAAACTCATATTTTATACTGTTATTTGAGGTTTTGGATCCACTCACTCATCAAGATGATTCTGCTCGCAGTACCAGTTAACGCCATAGGCTCTCTGGTTCTTATCAACCATCCAGTCGGCCGTGCCGCGATCGAAATGGGTGCGGGTGTGTGAGCGCCGAATCTCTTTGCTAAGCTCTAGTCCAGCTTTAGGACCCTGTTCAATGCTCAAGGCCCCACGCTTAGTAGTCTTCTCTTCGATCTTTTCTTCAGACAGATGCCAGTTCTGTGGTGCGACAAACGGTGCGTACGCAACAACTTCCGGCTTGGCGTCTTCTGAGTTGGGAGGAATTGCTCCTTGGTCCTCATCAAAGGCGAGCCAAATCCGAACCGATTCGAAACGAAAGTCCTTTTTGTGGCAGTCGAGGCTTACGCTCAAGACGATCAACGACATAGGCTCTATCATTTTTGGGGTCTTCCAACCATGCACCACCAACACAGTCTCTACAGTCTTTCTGAATTTGGACTCTTTGTTCTGCACATGAACGAAGCGCCTTTGCCAGCTATATAATGAGTTAGAATATCGATATTCCCACTTGTACAGGCCAACAATCACTTCCAGAAGAGGCGGCAGTACCGCTTTCCGATGTGCATAGTTGTAAGCTTACCGTTGATCTTTGGGGTTCTTGGTCTTGAAAGCACCATCTCTGTCTCCGAAGTCGGGCTCTATTTCTTCATGCAGAGCCTCCTCCCAGGAAGCATACGCATATCGCTCGGAACCCATGATGCTTAGGAATACTGTTCATCCGGACATAGGGAGTAGTTGATTGTTCGAGATCTCGAGGGAATATGAGTGAACGGCGACTGCTGTCCCGGTTGTTGCCAACCCCCCTCATTATTCTTGCGTTAGGCCTGGGCGACGTTCGGAAACATTCGTAAGGCTCCAAAGCTCAAATGTCGCTTCGACCAGCTTGCCCGCTCTTCGTCGGGCATGTTGGGCGGCAATGCTTTCTAGTATTTTTCTTCCTTCTTCCTTGAACTGGGTGCCCTCGCATCAAGTGCGGCTGAAAGATCCCTGTTCTCCCTGCAGAAGTATGTCTTGTGATAGCAACGATTGGCAGCGATTCAGCTCTCCCGGGATCAGAAAGATAACACCGTGTGACTATGTGGCAGGTATCTCTGTGTTCTCAGTACAACTAAGATACATTTACCCTCACCAGTGGACTAGTCTTTTGCCAACTGTTATTTTGCTGGCTTTCGCCACCGTCAAGCACATTACCTTCGCTTTTCTACAGTACTGTCACCGATTCTACTTCTCACCAGCATGTTTGTCTGAACCCTCGCAATTTCTCAACCGATTTCATCTCATGGGCTCAACATGCCGGATGCTACACCTCAGAGCAGGTCCTTCTTGGACTCCTTTGGTAAGCAAAATAAGACGCTGGAATCACTGCAAGAAGAACTTCAAAAAACCAGTGCCTCCAAAACTTATCGCAGTATTAATCAAGCTATCGTCAATTATATGAGCCATACGCACCATACCGATGGTAGCATCACAGCGCTGCCGAAGGACCAGCTGACAAATATACTGAAATTCCAAAAAAAGGGAGGAAAATTGAACCCAATTGAACTATTCAAAACAGCGGTGGAATACTACGCAAACAATGATGATGACTGGGATCGTCCATCAGCGATTGTCATTACAGAAATTCTATGTCGCAATTATCCGGAGAAGGCCTTCGAACCCATAGATGGCAGTTCGGATAAAATCATTCCTCTTCACTTTGCCGCGCGAGAAGGCGCTGTCGGACTGGTCAAGACTATGGTTGAAGATCTCCTCAGCCATTTGAGACGGCGGAATCCCACCCTGGAGGTCCAGGACATTAAGGGAAAAGCGAGGCAAGAATTCTTGTCAAGAAAGGATGGAAGCGGCAAAACAGCGTTCGTTTGGTCACTTGAAAGGTCACGATTCGATGTTTTGGAGTTCTTCCTGCAAGAATATCCAGAGCTTGCTGATATCGATAGTATCAGACTCATCATTCAAAAGACAGCGATTCATTCACAGTCGGGAGAAGCAACCATTGACGACGGCCAAGGTATCCAAAAGTCTCCATTGGAGGGTTTCAAATTGATGATTGAGAAGTTCATAACGACTCAAGAGAACGAGATATGGAACAGCATTTGGGCAGAAGCAATTGAATCATCTTCTCTTAAGATCATCGACTTTCTATTGAAGGAAAGTGGACCAGAAGTGGCAGAGAAATTTGTTACTCAAAACAGCGCGGAGTTAGTCATGAAGAAGGGTAGCAGGGCAATCTGGCAACACTTCGATTACGAATCACGCCAAAAGTTTGTCGGAAAGCCAGAAGAGAAGAAAGGTCTCCTGCATTTGGCAGTGGAATGGCGAAATGCTGAGCTCGTGGATGAACTGATTCGAGAGTTCCCAGATCAGGTCGAAGTTGAAGTCGAAGCTAAAGCTGAAGTCAACTCGACGTCGATGGAGAAGAAGCCATTGAAGGGGCAAAAGCCGAAAAATTTGCTATATCCAATGCAACTATTGGCTAAAGAAACAACTCAAGAAGCAAAGCGCAACAAGGTTGCTGTGGCAATCAGACAAAGAATTCGGGACTCGCTGCTACACGCCATGATCCGCAGCACAAATGAGGATCTTGGAATCAGGGAAATACGCCGTATACTGAAACTATCAAAAGGTACGTATATCACACCATAGACACTCAAGCTTTTAAACTGACGTGATGATCATTAGTTGATGGTAAGAGCTTGTGCTGGTGAATGCACCGCCTCGATATTTAGACACTGACCATAGAGCAGCTGAATCCATTTGCCTTCAGCTACCGATCGACACTGAACGAGATAGCTTTGCTGACTATATACAAGAGTTGGAAAGCCAGGGAGAGAAGGTGAACAAGAGGTTCAAGTTTGAGAGAGTCCTGAAGTATGTGAAGTGTCCGAGCCTACACTCGCATGCTCAGGCGACTACTCAGCCTTTGGGTATAGCCGCCACCCTTCGTACAGACTACAATGAGATGGAGATCATGTACAACTGGTTACAGAAAAGGGGAGTCCACCAGATACTTGAGTTGTCTGTCCCAGACCGCCTATTCTCACCTCAGTCCGACGACATCGTGGAAAAGTGTGTGAATAATTGGAACGTCAGAATACTGAATTGGCGGAAACTCGACCTTTTTTTGAGCGGATTTGGGACTGAGACCAGAAAGCACTTGCAAGAGCTTCACCTTTACAGCAGCGGGAATTCATCGGTTCATGAACAATGGTACCGAGAGCTACCGAACTTTCCAAAGGTATGCAGATGATTTTTAGCCCCTCTTGAGACGAAAGCCCTTGAAATGCCATATTACTCACCTAATTATGCAGTTGACAAAGCTTTGCGTGAACGTTGTCACGGTAGATATATACAATTTTGCTTCCAGCCTTTGTGGAGTCAACTAATTGGGAAAAATTAGGATATTCTCAGCTTGGAACGCACAAGGGAAGTTAAGACAGAGCTCCGGAAAAGGTTGAACGACTTCAACAGTATCATGGAGAACGGTCGTTGCACAAAAAGAGTGAGAGACATTTCGGTGCTTGAATACAATTGGGAGGCAGACGGAGGACGTCAAACATATCGCCGTGCGCCAGAAATGTATGTGATCCAGCTGCCAGACTTTGTTTCATTCCTCCCGAACCTGGAGGAGGGCTAATTTATCCACAGAACGAATGACGTCGTCGGGCCTGAACTGGGTGCTTTTATCAGAAAATATCAGGCCATAACCAGCCAGAAGGCAGAGGTTACAAGAACCAAGGTAGCAGTCATTGACAGCGGAATTGTGATTGTCAGTGGCAACAATAAGAAATCAGCACGAGCACAGCCATTCGAAGCAAGCTCTACGATATCCAATGGCAAATCAAAGCTGAGAGTGGAAGAAGCGAGTCCTGAAAGGCCCAATGCGAGTGACCTGATTCATTGCGTTGAGGTTGGCAGGTCTTTCGTGTATACGGGCGACGAAGAGGAGGAAGTCTGGTGGCACGCTTCAGAGCCTCATGGCACGCAGATGGCGCGGCTTATTTGCTCCGTGGATCCATGCTGCCAGCTCTATGTCGCCAAAGTGGCGGAGACACGACAGAGAGGAATCTCGCCAGCTATTGTTGCAGAAGTAAGACCAGCCCTATATTCAGAAAGTTTCATCTTGAAGTAAACATATGTCGATTCTGAGCTGACACGCACTCATCTAGGCTATACGATGGGCGGTACAACAGGAAGTTGACATTATCTCGCTCAGCCTCGTCAGTTACACGGACAACAACAGTGAATTGAGAAACGCTATTATAGAAGCCAAGCAGAGAGACATTGTCATTTTATGCAGCACCAATGACGAAGGTGCTATAGCGAGGCCATCGACTTTCGACAGGCTAACGCTTGTCAACAACCAGGACATTCTGGCAATTGCTGCATGTAACCAATATGGCCGCTTGTTGGAGAGCAGTCAAGACGACTACAGCTATGGCTTTTTTGGCCACAAAGTTCACGTGGGACAGATACCCTTCCTTCAATCGGAGGAGCATGTGAGCGGCAGTTCCGTAGCCACTGCAATTGCGGCTGGAGCGGCATCACTCATCCTTGCATTTTGCAGACTTTCCAAGAATTGCGAAATAGAGCCCGGCATTGACTGGAGATCCAGAAAAGTGCGCGATACTTTCCAACGGATGAGCGAGGGTGACAGCATCAGATACGTCCATCTCAAGAATCTGTGCGGAAAGGGGAAATCGCTCGAGACTGTGGACTTTGAGGCTACGATAGACAATGTGTTCAAGTAGTTCCAGGATAGGGCCAGCCCTCAAACTTTCTGTAGCTCAAAAGGTACAAGATACGGGAAATAATACCTAACCATATGATGCTTCTGTATGTGACTTGATACGGGACAGCATCGCCATATGCAAAGCTCACCGTACCGATTCCAGCAGAGTTCGTAGAGTCGTAATAACTGAGAGATAGAGGGTAAGAGTCATTGTGTGACAATGTCTCTTGCTCTCATTCAAATGAAATTTGAGCCCAGATACAAGTATCTTGGATCATAAATAGATCAGTACGAGGTAAGCAAGGGACTGCACCTTACTTGGGTATCTGTAGTTCGGTAAGAATCCTCAGGATGCTGTTGGACAGGTCGTACTCTCTTGGTACCTCTACATAAGAAAAAACACCGCATTTCAGAACAAGGGTCAAGCGGGGTAATATTGAAGCCACAACTGCCGCCGAGTAGGATCCCTTTGCAGTTGCCAGTGAAAGCCTGACACGGCTGCATTCGGGGTCCATTCTCGTGTCATTGATGCATGATCCTTTGTGATGAACATTGCATTTCCTCCAACCAGTTGGAAGCTTGGTTTTTATCAGGCATGCGCCTTTACGATGACGCGTTACACGCATTCACGCCCAATCTTTACATGTATTTCATCGTTCGCACTCAAAATCTGCATTTCCTGACTCTGCCCTCTGTTAGGGTTTCTGCTGACAGATTAGGCACCGAGGCTGCCAATGGTCAATGGATTCACGATCACCTACCGGAGCCGGTACGCCGATTAACAAAGATCGATCAATGTTGAAAAAGGCTATTCGAAAGTCATTTCCCAGATTATGGGCCAGATCTGATAACAGAGGCGCCAGCATATCTCGACCCGCAGAGAACGTAGCTTCGGGGAGCAACAGTAGTCCAAACAGCCTGTCTATGGCAAATCTCGGGGTTAAAAGGCTGGATTTCGAACAAGAGCCTGTCAAGGAGAACGCGGAAGATTTTGTGGTAGATTCCGGGACTCAAACAGTGAATGTGGAAGACCAACCATTCGAGAAGAGTGAGGAGGTTATGCCACCACGACTCCAAAGAGTACCAGACAGTCACTCCGACCAGCAATCAGACCAGTTATACCAGCAGTCAGACCAACTTGACCAGCAGTCAGACCAACTTGACCAGCAGTCAGACCAACTTGACCAGCAGTCAGACCAACTTGACCAGCAGTCAGACCAACTTGACCAGCAGTCAGACAAAGGGCAACCCAAAGGTTCGAAACTTGGCCAGCAGTCAAACCAATCACCAACCCGACTGAGCCTATCGTCAAACCGTACCTTACAAGAAGATAATGGCGAGGTTGAAGAGGGCGAGGAGGCTGGAGAGGGTGAAGAAAATGAACAAGATAATCAAGAGAGAAACTCGCCGTCCAATTCTCCACAGCTTACGCCCATGCCGGAATTTGACAGAATATGGCAAACTGCATACGGAAATATTCAATATTACGATTGGAGGCTTGCATTTTGGTATGAGACTGTCTTGAGTGATGGACCAGACGGCACACATGATGCCAATATGCCTCGAGCGTTTACCGAGATCACAATTGAGACATGGCTCAATCACACGGACACAGAGGCTGGACAGCTGATGAAAGATGCTTTGATCGCTCAGCTTCATCAATGGGACGAAGACGTTAGCAATGAGCGATTCGGGAAAAGTTTGGAGGGCGGAAGGAGCTCGGTCATATCTTTGTTTCGAGATGTTCTACTTTCGTTGATTGGTAGAACGCCACTCGGAATGGTTTTAATATGGGCTGGTATATGTCGCGTTTCAAAGGTTCGGATATGATTCTCTTTCTATCTTCTCCTCTCTGACCTTTCCTTGTTGCCGTTCGTTCTCCTTCTTTGTCTTCGTTGGTCGCTTTCTTCCTTTCATAATTATTTGTTAGACACTGAGGTTCCATGGCTAACGACAACAGATTCTGCTGAGTCCAGAGTCGAAATATAAAGAGGACCGTGACGGTCTTATCTATATCATGTCTCGAATGGAGTGGTACGGCCTTGTACCGACGGTTTTGAGAAAGGAGTTGGATCAAGATGCTCAAGAAAACTTACAATCACGGATTACCGACTTGTGTACGGCAATACTATCATATGTCATGGAGATGGTTTGCCGTTATTCTAGGACCACAGCTTTTGGCCAGTCCTTTCGCATACTGCATACAAGCCAAGCGCTGGAAAAGGTCAAGAAGTTGGAAGAGAATCTTACAGTATTCAACGAGGATCTGGTCAAGAATCCCCTTGAGCAGTTGCTTGAGCATCTCGCTCAGCCAACGAGGGTGGACTCTGAACTGGACGAGCCAAAGCAACCGAAGATGCCAGTCCTGCTTGAGAGTCTACATGTGGGGAACCCCTGGGCGAATATGATGCAAGGACACGGACGAGATTATAAGGCCCCGCCCAAAGCCGTGGAAATGTTCTCAAAGTTCCTCAAGTGGGAGAGCCTAGACGAACAACTACTTTGGGTTTCAAGTGGCATCGGTGAAGGGATGACAACAGTTTTCCTGAGTTTAGTTCGCCAGTTCCGAAGCCCAGTTAAAATGGACGATAACATCTGTTGTCTATCATTCTTCTTCTTCGACTTTAGAAGCCCAGCACACGACAATGCCGCTGCTGCCCTACGGAACCTGATTTGGTGTGTCCTCGCCAAGCAGCCGCAGCTTGAAAGTCACCTACAACAAAAGTATGAGACGACCGGACGGCAATCTTTTGATCATGCAAATGATTTTCTTGCACTAATCGGCATATTCTATGATATGATGCAAGACGAGAATTTCCCGAAGACATGTTTTGTGGTAGACGCCTTGGATGAATGTTCATCCGAGGAAGGATGCCCAGGACTCGGAGATTTCATCCACTTCATCACCTTTTCAATAAAACAGTCAGACAAAGTTCGATGGCTCATTTCGAGCAACTACTCTTCTGGTATGGAGGAGGCATTGGGAAACTGTCGACACGAGAAGCTGCATAATCTAAGCGACATCACGACATTAGGGGACTATATTCAAAGCCAAGCAGAGAAACTAGCAAACGAAAACAGTTATGATCCTGAGCTTAGGGAGACCGTCGTTCAAATACTGCGTCAAAACCCATATTGCAACTACTTGTGGATCGATATCGTCGTCAACGCATTGAAAACGGAGGCCATTTGGCGGGTAACAGACTTCCTCAAAGGGATTTCAGAAGTCAGAGATCTAAAATCGCTTTACGATCATATATGCAAGACCAAAATCTTTACCTCCAAAGACAAAGATTTCTGCAAGAAGGTGCTGGAGGTTATGGCAGTCGTTCGTCGCCCCCTGCACGTAACTGAGCTGGAGCCTTTGGTACAACTCAAACAGAGAGTTGATCTAGAGGTCATCATTGGAAAGTGTTCGGATTTTCTTCAGATTACGGATGGCATTGTCTCATTTCAACACCAGTCAGCCAGAGACTATGTTCAAAAAGTGTTTCTCAATAACAACTTTACGCTTACTCACATGAAGCTGATCCGCGCCTGTTTCAATCTCAAGTGGAACAAGGATAAGTCACGAGATCGCGAGAATCCTGATACGCAAGAGACGGCACCCTCAATGTCAAAGTATGCGCTAGTGAATTGGATATCGCACTTATTGGCGATATCCAAGGTTGTGTCCACCACTTTAGCTGACGACATGGCCGGACTCTTTGAATTGACCAGCTCTGATGTGTGCTGCTTCCTTCGAGATCACATCATGCCATGGGCAGATGCCTTGGTTCAACACGAGTTGTTAGCAACTGGAGCTTCGGAGCTACAGAAATTGGATCTAGGCTTCCAGGTGGGCTTCCATAACTACCACATCGACTCGAATCATCTGAGCAAGCAGCTAACTAAATACTCCGATAGCATTCTAAATGGAGGTCTCTGCACAATAGGATTCGAGATGCTCACCGATTTTTGCGTCTACACCAGGCCACAGAAAGTCCTGGAACTATGCCAGCGTTCAATTCCCTCCTCTTCTGCCCGACAGCAAGCCTTGTACAACAAGAGTCCTTAAAGAAAGTCTTTCCCTGGATAACGTCAGTTTCAGCTGCAACTCAGCAATGGATGGGAGGCTTCACAGCTCTGAAAGGCCATGAAGATTGGGTTCGCGCCGTCGTTATTTCTGACGATGGCAAGCTCATTGTATCAGGCTCGGATGACGCTACAGTACGTATCTGGGATGCCGGAACTGGGCTGGTACAGCACTGCCTCGAGGTAAGACGAGGATATATTTTTTCAGTCGCAATTTCTTCGCAGAGAATTGTAGCTGCCGGGTCGAGTGATTATTCAATCACGCTGTGGGAAGCTGATACAGGTCGCGAAGTCGCTCGCTTCCTGGAATTTGGCACTATTCACTCGCTGTGCTTTTCAGAAGACGGCTGCAAGCTTGTGGCTGCAAGCTCTTGGAAACTGTGGCTATACGAAGCTCCAGACGGCTCTGACCAGTGGACCAGGGAGCCGATGGACGAAATTGGAGATTTGGTGCAGTCAGTGGCTTTTACTGCCAGTGGGAAGCTCCTGGCTGTTGCCAAGGAGGACTGCAAGATATACATCTGGGATCTGGAGGCTAAGTCCAACATCATGACATTTGATGGAAATAACTCGCCTGTCAATTCCATTGCGTTTTCGAGAGATGGAAACCTTCTGGCTTCTGGGGCTGAAGACGGGACCATTGGTATCTGGACCTTGAGAGAACGAGAAGAAACCGAGGGTGACAGCTGGAAAGCATGCAAGCAGCTCCACATGCTCAAATTTGCTTCACGAACACTCCCAATCACATCTGTTGCTTTCTCTCCTGACAAGAATGGATCTCAATTGGCTGCTACAAACTCTGATGAGATTTGCCTGTTGGATACTCAGACTGGGGCCGAACTGCAAGTCTACAGCGGATCTCCTTCGACCATTTGCTCAGCTGTGTTCGCCCCCAATGGCACATATCTTGCTTCGGGATCTTATGACTCTCGAGTGCATCTTTGGTATGCATGTGAGCTAAGCCAGCCACTGGAAATGCGGCTCTCTAGGCAGACTTCATTCAACGGGAGCATATGCGAGATTGCAGTAAATCCCGGTGCCAACTCTGTGGCGTTCGCACGGGGAGAGAGCGTGTTTATATGGGACCTGGACACAAATACAGAGATAAAGCCTTCAATGCAGTTCGATCATGAAAGGTCTCTGACGTCTTTGAGTTTTTCTCCCGACGGAAAATATTTGCTCTCCGGTTCCTCAGACTGCACAATGCGCCTGTGTGAGGTACAGACAGGCAACCGCCTTCACATATTTGATGGTCATGAAGATTGGGTCCGATGTGTAGCATGGTGCGAAAAGGAACCATTTATCGCTTCTGCGTCGGACGACCATTCCGTTCGTATCTGGTCATTCGATAAAGGAAAGGCCTTTCCGCTCAAATGCACGCTACGAGAGCATAGATCATGGGTTATGTGCACCTCTTTCTCTCCAGATGGGAGATTCTTGGTCTCTGGCGACAATGACTCCACGGTGGTCGTGTGTGAGAGAAACATGGCCGACGAGTGGGAGAGAAAGTCATCCTATACATGGCACTCAGCCTCCATTGACAGCATAGTGGTAGCAAGGGATGGCAGGCGTGTTGTGTCGGCCTCGTCAGACAAGACGGTGCACGTTTGGGATATTGACGACTGCTCTAGCAGGGGTGCGTCGATTAAGGTGGACTGGGGACCCTACTCCAAGATGTGGTTGTCTCCCGGCATGGACCAGCATGTCATGACGCCTTATGGCGCTCTGCCTCTCGATCTCTCCACAGATGCTGAGACCAAATGGGGCCTTTCCTACGACGAGGACAAAGAGGAGTGGTGGATTACCTTCAATAAGGAGAAATACATTTTTCTCCCCAAGATGTTTGCGCCAACTTCGTCATGTATATTGCCGAACAAGGCGGTGGTGGGAACGTCATCTATGCCATATGTTTTTGGTTTCTCGGATGATGTCCCTGAGGCGAAGGATATCTATGGAGATTATGAGACTTGGGCCTCCTAAGCCTATGCAGACAATCAGATGGGTATGATTTGCAGAATACGAGCAGAGAAATAACAGTGAGGAGGCGCTGAAATGTAAATAGTGAGCACATTGATGTTAATGGAATTGCACGCCATACTTATATATCTACTTGGATACCTGTGAGTAACCAATCATGGAGGAACCGTTACTCCGACTACCTAGGGATGCACGGATACCAGGTAAATGCATCCAAATCCTTTGACGGCGACAGTTCAGCCTGGTGCAACACCTTCACCTTGGCTCTGCCCCTGTTTAGGAAGTTTCTCCGACCCCGCATATAACAGCAGCAACAGACACTAATACTTTACATATATAACTTGGCCTCTCTCTCATATCCAGCCTTGATCATGACACCAACCAAGAATCTCAGCAATGGCCAAAAGGGAGCACAGCCCGGGTAGCTTCGGCCCTCAGCCCGAGGAAGCAATTCCCTCACCAAGCAGGCCGGGCATCCTGACAGTCGTACTCCACGAGGGAACGGGCCTCTCAATACCAGACGGATACAAGGAAGACGAGAGGCACCCTGATCAACAAGGGCTGAGCACGCGCAACCCGCCGTATGCCATTCTGGACTACAACAAATCGCAGCAACAGGCGGACTCGTACGAAGGAACGGCAGAGGATCCCGTGTGGGTGTCAGACATTGCGCCATGGCGGCTTGATGAAGTCACCGGAGAGTATCACGACGCAAATTGGAAATTCGACGTTTGTAGGCCTGCTGAGCTAGCCATCTATCTCTATCTCCGAGATCCGCATGCGTCTCCTTGTGTGCGAAGCCAAGACGCCTTTATCGGTGTGGCGCGGATCGCTATAGATGTCTCTCAAACACCAGCATCAGACGAGACACCGTCACAATGGATAGATGTGGAGGATGGTACTGGCCGGCTACGTGTCAGCATCAAGTATGAGGACATGAAGGACACAACGCTGCAAGCGGCCGATTTCACTGAAGAATCCAAGATCCAAAAGGGCAACTCCGGATACTGTGCTCGGGCCGTCAAGAAAGACACACGTCAAAGATACACCACAAGGACGATCCCGGCGGTTCGGCGCCCCCAAAACGTCAACCATCCGTTCATCTCGCCGCTCACGCTTGTTTTCCAGTCGCAAGAAGGCTTACACCTCTTGTCTCCCACCATGTGCGGCGGACACCTCTTCCCTCACCTGCAGAATCAGCGAATCTTTAACCTCGAAAGAGCCCGGTTTTACGCCGCCGAGATTCTTTGCGCACTGGAATATCTGCACGAGAGCCGCGGCATCTACTCATGGCTGAAGCCCCGAAGCGTCCTTCTAGACTCTCTGGGGCATGTCGTTCTCTGCGGCTCGGGACTTTATAATCCGGGCTTTGAGGGTGATGATCGTAGTTGCTACGGAATGCCCGAGTATCCGGCCCCCGAGATACTTCTTGATCAGAACCGATCCGGAGCGGCTGATTGGTGGACACTGGGCATTTTCCTCTATGAGATGTTGACCGGGCTACCGCCATTCTTTGACGAAGACACCATCGAGATACGTCGCAAAATACTCAGCTCTGAACCAGTTCAATTCCCAGACAACCTCGACCCGGATGCTAAGGATATCATCACGAGGCTTCTCGACCGCGAGCCTAATTCTCGCCTGGGAGCCAAAGGGGGAGCATCAGAAGTCAAAGTGCACCCTTTTTTTGCCAATGTCGACTGGGATAGCCTCAAACAGCGGAAGTATGTGCCTACTTTCAAACCAGACTTCATTATCGGCGACTTTACACAGCACGGAGTGGATGATCCTCTTAGGCCAGCTCCTAAAGATATATACAAGGAACGATTTGACATGAAGCAAATGTCGCTAGAGGAGCCAGAACCCGAAAGCAATCTGGATAAGGATCTTGGCCTTGGAGATGACGCTGCTATGGCGCCAGACTCCAGTCAAGCAGCTTCTGTTTCACAGGCGGAGATTGATACGGACGACGGCTGGGAGCTCGTATGGGAAGCTGACGCTAATGCTCCGGAGAAGCTCTACTTCCGGCATCAATCAACAGGGGAGAAGAAACCGATCCCCATTCGAGCTGCTGGCCCGTCACACGAACTGAGTGATGCTGGCACTTTTCTCGATTCTTCGGGCCCCAGCACAAGCCAGAAACTAGACGCCCTGGAGGCGGCTTTACAGGCAGGGCATGACCACATCGTCTCGCAAATCGTGCTGGAGTACAGCATAGACCTGAATGTACGTCTCTTTGGGTATCAGCGGATAAGTCCCCTTGAATGGGCCGTGGACCATGAGAATCTGCGCTTGGTGCGGCTATTCCTAGAAAACGGCGCCGACATACACTTTCCAGGCTACGAAGCCCGGGTATGGGATCGAGGAGGGCCACTGGTAGTCAGGGCCGTGGCAACAAAGAATCGAAAACTCGTGGAACTTCTCCTGACACTTTCAAAGACGATGAACAAGACGCCGGATAGGGTGGACTTGACGCAGGCGCTTGGGCTGGCAGTTGATCAGCGAGACGCAGCCATGGCACGATTACTCCTCGCCAACGGTGCGCGATGCGACTTCGAGGACGGTGATCGGCCTTTGCCAGAGAATGGTCTCGACGACAGCTGCAATTTCTACGATACCTCAGAGCCGACGGAATTTATGCCTCCGCTTGTTCGGGCTGTGAAGCTGGGCGATGTGGGAATGGTGCGGCTGCTGCTTGAGCGTGGAAGGGCGGATCCAAATGTCGGTTATCACGACCTCCGGGCAGAGGAGGGGAAGAAGGACATTAAATTTAGATGCGGCAGAGTGATTGAGTTGGCAATGGAGCTGGGGAGGCGGGAGACGGTGAAGCTGCTGCTGGCTGCTGGAGCAGATCTTTGCGTAGAGAAGCCTGTGTGGCGGGTTCCGGGACATACATGTTCGGCGGTGTCGAGGGCCTTTCATCAGAGTCTTACGGCCAAGCTGAGGGTAGCGGAGGAAGCAGTCAAGAAATAAGTAGACAATGTTCATGAGAGAGCGAGCAATGGCTATGGGGCGTTGGTTTTAAAGGGGGCAAGCGATCATGGCATTCATATAACTTTTTCCACCACCAGGAATGCTACTGCTGGTTTCGCCCCGTCGCCCTCGCAAGCAAAGTAGCCCAATTCATCGGCTTATACGGCCCATGCTCCTGCGTAGCATTCGCCTGATGAGCCTTCACAAACTCGGCATCCGCATCATCATCGTCCGGCCCAGGCGTCGCCCATCCATCATAGTACTGACACGAAAGCTTGGGCCCTCCAGCAGACACAATCGCCCGCTCAACGCATCCCTCCTTGATAAAGAGGGGCAAGTTGAACGCCACCGAGGGATCCTTCGCATTCGCATAGTTCCAGTCCCAGCCCGTCAGCGCACCGCAGCCGTTTTCTTCATGATGAAGATTGCCCTCGAGGTCATCCGTATCCCAGCCGGAGATGTAGTAGATGAAGAACTCGTAGAGGACGCCTCCGTAAAAGTACTCACACGTTGCCTCTGGTGTCGGTGCCGGAGGGGGAGGGGGAGGCGGTGTGCTGGAGGGCTTGGTGGTGGTTGAGCTTGTTGTGAGCCAGCCCATTTCAGAAGCAAATCGGCTGATTTCCGTAGTCCAGAGGTCGTTCAGGGAGTTGGAGTCTGCGGGGCTGTCTGGGAACTGGTCCTCGAGGAGAGACTCAGCGTACATTGTGTACTCACTCGGGTCGTCGTCATCATCATCGTCGTCGTCAGGGTCGTCTGGGTCGTTGGGATCTCCTCCACCACCGCCGCCTGGGTGGAAGATGCCGGGAGGACAGAAGGGACAGCCAGAATCACAGAATAGGACGCCTGTATGAGGATATTAGCTCTGCATTGGACAAGATACACTTATGGGTAGTCATGGTTGGGGGGGGGGTTTGTTCTTACAAGGCTTGCCACATCCAGGACATCCCGGCTTGGCAGTTGGCTTAGGATCCGACCCAGACTTCCACGGGGGAGGCTTGGGATTGACCTCCGGGTCTGGCTTTGTTGCCACAGTGGTGGGATGCGGGTTTGGCGTGACGGTGATGACGGTGGGCGGTAGGGTTGTGCCGCCCTTGATGCTGGTGCTTCTGCCCTGGGTCTGGGTCTCGTCTTGTTCCGTCCAGGTTTCGGAACCGTAGGTGATGACAGTGCCTTTGATGGTGGACGTCTTGGTGGCACCAATGATGGAGGTTGTGCCGCTCACGACTCTGTACGCCAATCAGTATTGATAGGTCAACGGATAATAGAGACAGATGAGGAATGGGTTCCTTACGGAGTGATGGTCACTTTGAATGGTGGCGGCTGGACGGAACTTGTCAGGTAAATCGTCCCGGTGGAGGAGCTTTTGTCGAGGGAAACACCCCATATGCCAATTTCCGTAGTCGTAACTGTAGAGAAACGAGGGGAACCCCGGTTAGCCTTCCATACCCAAAGACAAATTTGTAGTGGATTAGATGCATCACTCTCACCTGCAGGAATTGTAAGGGTCGTCAGCCACGACACCCAGACAACCTCATCATACGTCGTCGTCGATCCATCTGTCAAAGTACTTGTGCCCGTTGTGAGGCTGCTGTACGAAACAGTCGTCGTCCAAGGAGGGAAAGTGATTGTCGTAGCACTCGACAAAGGCTTCGGAGGCCAGATAAGCGACGCGCCAGGCGGCGCCACAATTGAGGGCGTTGCGGATGACCAAATGCCCGGATCAATGTAAATCGTCCCTCCTGAAGACGAAGAATCATCTGATGAATCGCCGTCTTCAGACAATAGATCCACGGCCCAGTCAGCGATGCCCAGGAAACTAAGCGCCGGATACAGAGTCGTGCGGGTAGCTTTGTTGGAGTCGTTCATGAAGGCGACCCACTGGGTGCCATTGTAGACGACAATGTTGGAGTATGAGTCTTGATCCCAGTGTACCTCTGCAGAAGGGTTCCCTGCCACGATTCTGTTGATCTCGTAGTTGGATATATACCCCGACGTGTTGGTGCAAGGCCCCGGGAGAGCTCCTGAATCGGGCCCCGTGTAAGTGCACTGCTCGGTCCAGCATCCGGCCGAGGACATCTGAAATGATCGGCCGTAGCTGCTGACACCAATGGTGATCATGTTGGACGGAACACCGGCCTTAGTGATCATGGAGAGGGCATTGAGCGTCTCGGTGAGATTTACGTGTGACCGCAGACAGTTCCCCAGTCCTGCATCGTACGAAGGGCATCCCGGACTGGCATATTTGTTGATGTAGTCCCACTGTCCGTGAAGGTCGTACGTCATGTACACTATATAGTCGACGACAAAGCTGAGTGCGAGAATAGGGAAATACTGCAAGTACCAAAACGACGCCGGTGCAGTGATGGACACGGTCCTGTTCGACGGCAGCTTGAGCTTCAGCTCATCCAACAGCAGGAAATACCCCGTCGTCTCATCCTCCGTGCCCTTCGGAATGCCAGGGATATCCGGCTCGTCGGGGTACTCCCAGTCCCAGTCAATGCCGTCCAGGTCGTACTCGGCAAGGAAGTCAACCACATTGTTGACGAGAGTCTGGCGGTTCGCCTCAGACGAGACAGCCTTGCGGAAGATTTGGTACGTGCTCGGACTCGTCGAAAAGTCCCAGCCGCCCACGGACACGATGCGTTTGACGCCAGCCATGCCAGAAAGGAGACGTAGCTGACTCTCCACGCCGTCGACATTGATGGAGTAGTCTTCGTTGAGCGTGATGAAGGAGAAATGGATGTGCGTGTATTTAGACGTGTCGACGGCGGTGACGGGCATCTTGAGGCATGTGCGCTTCTGATCAAAGGCCTCGAAATAGGCGATGCTCATGGTCTCGCTGGGCGGATCCGACGTGAGGATATCATCACCGCAGTTGGAGATGCAGCCGTTCTCTCCCGGAGCCGCAGTTCCAGGGGCGCCGGTGCTAGAGTTTGACGGGTTGCAGAAGTCGCCCGTCGTGCCACACTGGCCCCAGATGTTGCAGCATGCGTTGAGCGGACATTCGTTCAGCGTGCTGAAGTCGACGTCAGGAGGGGGTGGAGTGGTGCCGTTCACTTGAGGTCCGCATACGGCGTTGGCCACGGGGGCTGGCATGGGGGGGTAGCCGGTGCTGAGGCAGATGTTATAGTCGGCGAAGAGCTTCTGGCAGCCGTTCCAGCCCCATGTCTTCTTGTTGAAGCTCTCGATCTCGGCATTGGTCAGGTCATAAGCCGCACCAATTGACGCACAGGAGTCTCCATCTTTCACAAGGTAGGAGTAGCAGTAGCCCTTGTCATCGGGCTTGGGCGTGAAGTCGGGCAGTGTGCCTGAGCTGCAGCAGACGTGCTGTCCAGGGGTAAGTGCGCCGCAGAGAGTCGAACTGGGGTTGTATTGTGTGAACTGAGCTGGTGTGATGCCGCATTCGCTGGCCAGAGACTCACAAGAATCTCCCTCCTCGACTTGGATGGTGCGGCAGTCGGCACGGGTTGACAAGGGCTTCTTGAGGGTGCTGGAGGAGCTGCTGGATGTCGAGTTGCTTTGAGAGGCAGACGGGGCAAGATATGTGACGCTATCCCAGCTCGATTTGATACTGACATCGTCCGTAAAACTTGTGCCGACGCAAGTGCCGTTTTTCCAGGACTGCACGCTCCGCTGGACGGCACCGAGATGCCCCTGAGTCGTGGCAAAAACTCCCAGCGTGTATCTTGCCGGCGTCTTGCTGCTGCAAATCTGTGCCACCAAATCTTCGGCAACTTGGCCGCTGGTTTGAATCTCACTGTTGAGCTTCTGGACGACGGATGCAAGCACTCCCTGACTGGCGATGCCGGATCCAGCATAGACGCCAACAATGACATCCCCAGAGGTGGCGTATTTGATCGTCTCTTGACAGGTGGAAGAAGAAATGCTCGACAAAGCCAGCAGTTGATCGAGAGCCGCACTAACATCGGCGACATGAGACTTTGATGAAGCGCCTGAAGAACTCAGTTGTATCTGGGATGTTTTTGACGCCAGTTTCACGCCCTCAACCGCACAGCCATTTGTCTTAGACAACGTGTGCAGCCTGTTATTATTGACCTTCAGATCCGCCGTACAAGCCGAGATCATGACGACAGGCTTAGAGTCGTCCACGTGGTTAAACAGGGCAAAGTCCAACAGCATAGTCTGATTGCACTCCTTGAGACGGTTGACGTCGTGGTACACATCCCATGAGCTTGGCTCCGCACTCTCACACGCTGCAGGACAAGAATTTCTGTTCCTGTCTCTTCTCTCATGATGGAGCTTGGAGGTGAAGTTTCCTGCCAGGACGGCAGCTCGAGCGCTGGCACGGTCTGTTGGTCGACCCGAGACAGGTCCAGAGGCGGTCTTGATGGAATTGGCTTGTGAAAGAGAGGCGAGAAGTGCGTCTGCTGCTGCGTCGGAGCTGGCTGCTAGAGTTCCCGGGGGACTCCAGAGAGCTCCAGCTGCTATGCATACGGCAGCAACTCCCAGTGTGTGCCTCATGACGAGATCCGTGGCCTCCCCGTTCCTTGAAAGGGTATCTTTGGAAGGCTAGTATAGAGGAGGATGAAAAGGGGACATGAGGGACGGAACTTAGTCGTTTATACTCAGCAATCCATCTCAACATGCACATCAAGTAAGCGGAGATACCAGTTGAGAGGGGAGTCTGCAGTCGTGATAGACCATTTACAAATCGAGCATACATGTTTACATGTTACGAACACTCATCCAGGCTTATTCCAGAGGATGCAATCACAGGACCATAAACCAATCCTACAAACTCGAACATGTAAATGATGGTGTGAGTGAGCGAGTGTGTGTGCTGAGCCTCATAAAGTCCCCTCCAACGCTATCACAAAGAGAGTAACGTTGCCGCCCCCAACGTATTCCTATATCTTGGCGATTGGATCCCCGCAAGCCAAAATGGCAGTTGATCCGGAAATTATTTCCAGAGTCCGCGGTATGTACCAGGTACTTGTTCTTGGAGTTCCATGATCCATATTGTCCATATACATGGGAAGAGGAGAGATCATCTGAGAATCCTTCGGTTCGCTGACTCAAGCCAGCCTCGCCGGTTGAAGACAATCTGATCTGGATGCTACATACAGGCTAAAGTCAACGCAGCTATTGTGCTTACTTTGTGATGTAAACGTTCGATAGCTTGATATTGAACGTTGACTTGGACTTCACAGAGGAAGCTGCCCGTGATGGTTGTGAACGAACTGAGTACGCATGTACATGCGGTGTTGATAACAGTCTTCAGTGTCTACAAGATTTGTTCTAACAAAGCCGTCAATTTACTAGGTAGCAATTGTAGATACTTGTTTTCTCATGTAATCTACATGTTATTACAAGCCTACACTTCAACACAGCTTAAGGACCCTGCTGCCTCTTCCGCGAAATCTCAGCCCAAACAGCAGTCTCCGTAGCAGACTTTCCGCCTACATACAAAACAGTGTCCTGGCTCTGAGGAGGATTCAAGTAGACATAAGCCGCTATACCGAAGAAGACGTACGTCTCTGGGTTGTGAGGGACGGCCGTCTTGTCTGCGTCATTGGAGCTGTAAGCCATCCTGAGAATGGCGTTCAAATCATCTAATTACACCCAGAGCAAAGACCGTTAGCAAACAATTCCCTGTCAGGTAAAGGAATAGAAAGGGGGGTAAAAAACGGACGTACATTGATCGGGCTTTGAGGTCTGCTTGTTGTAGTCGGTCAAATGCACAATCTCGTGATAAAGCGTCGTGCTCATCGGCGCCAACCGATCCAACAACTCCCCGGTGCTGCCGTCGCCCTTGGGGTAGTTGGCTCCCCCAACCGCCTGCAGGAGAGAAGGCTGTCCATGGGGCTGTCCAACTGTCCGCTGCCACGCCCTCGGACAGACGATGATGCCCCTGTTCGCCTGCGCGAGTTTGACATTCAAGCCTCGAAGCGGAGGCACGGCGGGTCTTCCTGTTGCAGCCTGGCGGCCTCCAGCTGGGCACAAGCTGATATCCTGCCCTTGCCTGACGGCCGAAAACCAGTAGCCCTTGAAGGAGTCCATCCAAAAGGCATACTGACCGTTGCTCGGGTATACTTGCCTGAGGCTCACGTATTGCTTCTGCCCCGTCACCGGATCAGTGCCCCTTTCCACCTCGTTCCCATTCTCGTCTTTCAGAATTGTGTCCCACCCGACGAGCTGGCCCGCGTCCCCAGAGCAGTAGATACGAGGCACCTCTCCAGCGACGACTGGCTCCCGCAGTCCATTTCCGTCCAGAAACTGGGTTATGCGGGCGATGTGGTCTATCAACAACAGTCAGTCGGTTAAGCCCCAATAATGGTCCGAGAGAAGAGACATGTTGCACCTCCAATGGCATTCCACCTGTCTCTCGAGTCCGGATGTACTTCGAATTGGTTCGTGTTGGGGTTGATCCACATGAAGATGCCAAAGAACGCCTCCCACATCTTGGCCACGCTCGGCTTCGTGACCATTCCGTAGAGTTGCTCAATCGCATCGTGAATCCGTCTGGAGTCGTCCACCCAATCTTGGAGACCGTCTTTTCTGCTTGTGCAGCCTCCGGCCATGTTACTCGGCCCAAACAAGAAGATCTGGTCAACTGGAGGAGGGGCATTGCTACCTGTGCCTCCTGGCACGCGAACGCGTCGCCAAAGCGTCTCGTTCAAAGTGTCGAGGTCTGCATCTTGAGCAACTCTGGAACCGAAGTCGTAAGTCTTTAGCGGATTGGCTTGGCAGGTGCTCGAAAGAAGCCAGAGAACAGACGGCAAAGCCGCCAAGATGGACCGCATTTTGAGAATTTAATGAAGCCGCCGTAGTTCCTTGCTGGTAGATAGAGCCAGATACCAATTCATGGGAGCAATGGAGCATAAGTATCGATGAGGAGCTGACATTTGCCTGTAACTCCTAAAGCCATAGACGGCGCAAATCCATCCATCATCTTCACAAATCACCGGACGGGCTGTCATTACATGGCATTGGGATGGCTGTAGTGATTGGTGCTCCAAGCAGTAAAGGGGGAGCAAGACCATGATTGGTCGATCACGCAGTTGAGCTCTTCCATAACCGAACCCATGAGCCATTTCCCCCTTGCATCATCCAATTTCCCTCTAAATTCTAGAAGTACCTTGGACATACATCGGAAGTCGCTTGTTGTTGGATCCGGAGGATCGCAAGGCATATGCGGGTACTATGTCAGAATACAACTTGATCCTATAGAGAATATTGGGGAGGCATTTACAGAGAAGGCGTGACTGAGTACTTCAATACATATGCATTCCTAATCGGGAATGCCCGAAAGAGGGGAATAAGCTCGAAAGGTTGTGTATAGAGTTGAAGGTAGGGTTAATATAGTACTGCCAGTGGAATTGCAGGCACCCATGTTACAGTTCGGGATGCAAGCCTTGGAGTTTTCTGGCACAATCAATCGACGTACGATAATTCACGAAAAAGTACCTTACCAAGTGATGTCAATTACTAGGTAAGAGACAATTGTTTTTGAGAATCTCACTTTAAACTCTGCATTCACAAAGCTTCACCGCCATGGTCTGATTTATCAAACCTTCTGAAGATTATCTTAGAACAAGTAGGAAGAATTTAAGAACTCTAGAGACTATAAGAACAGTTCCTGAAGGTGATATGATTGCTGCAGAATCAAGAAGTAGACAATATCAGTAACAAGCCGTAGACTACAGACTAAAGAGCCGGCAATTACTCTCGTCGTATGTTCTCAAGCATTGCCTGAGTGTTAATCCACAGAAGGATCAAAGGATCGATTTTCAGCCCGTCCCGTGCCAAACATCTTTTCACATGGATGCACGTTTTCATCAGAATACTACCCACGTTATGTTCGCCACTGAGGATGCCTAGAGTAACCCGGTAAATCCACACATCCACACTCGGGTATCTGGGGTAGCAGTGGGATTTATCCCGTGGATGCATGTCATCCTACAACCCCTCATGCCAAGGAACAATGGAATCACTATCGAAAATCAAATGCTGGTAACTGGTGTTGTAATAAGGCGCAGCTGTCTGTAAGGGGAAAGTAAGGCTGAGGATTCAATAGCAGGTGCATTGAAGGAGTCGGTTGACACTACATCAGGACTTAGGTTCTGTGATGAGCCTTGTGATTCATGTGGACTGACCTCATCCCAAACGACATATACTCCACGCGATATCGGGCCCAGTATTGATGACGCTTTGCAGACCACACATGCAGAAACAGACAACTCACGAGGCATGATAGTTGTTGATGCGGTAATTGTTCCGCGGACGGCGGATTGCCGAGTTATAACCTCAAGTCCTAGGGTCATCCTCATCGTCTGCCCTTAAACGCAGACCCTCGGTGGCAGCTCCGTCTCTTGGTCCTCCAGCTTCACTGCCTTGTGAGCAATTCTGATCTTGGCTCAGTTCTCACAATGAAGGCTTTCAGCTTTCTCTCTGCTGCTGTGGCATTTAGTCTTGCAGATGCCTACCTCGTCAACCCTCCTGGCGCCGCTGCTCCAGGAACTATATCCAGTTGCAGCGGATGGATTCAACAGTCGTACGCCCTCACCTGCGACATCATTGAACAGTATTATGGCATGACGGAGGCTCAATTTGAATCATGGGTGGGTGATATCCTGTCGCTGATTTTCGAGACAACGAAGCTGTCAATTTTACTGCAATAACATGATTATACGAAATTCTAACTGACTTTGTGTAGAATCCCAGCGTCACCCAGCTAGGAGATGGCTGTAATCTCATCTCAGGTCTCTACTACTGCGTCGAGGTCAACTTCGTCACGATATCAGTCTCCCATTCAACTCCTCCACCAACCTCAACTACCTCCCGCAGCGCCACCACAACCTCTGCCGGAAACGGCATCACCACCCCAACGCCCATCCAGACCGGCATGGTCACCAACTGCAACAAGTTCTACTACGTCGTCAGCGGAGATGGCTGCTTTGATATTGCCGCAGCAAACAACATCGCCCTCAACGACTTTTATGCGTGGAATCCAGCTGTGAAGAACGACTGCTCAGGCCTCTTCCCAGATTACTACGTCTGCGTTGGGACTACTGGTACGAAACCTACATCCTCTTCTACCACCTTGAGAACAACGACAACTTCAGCTGGCAACGGCATTGCAACGCCAACACCAATTCAGACCGGCATGGTCAAGAACTGCAACAAGTTCTACTACGTCGTCAGCGGAGACGGCTGCTTCGACATTGCCGCAGCGAACAACATCGCCCTGAATGACTTTTACACGTGGAATCCAGCTGTCAAGACCGATTGTTCGGGTCTCTTCCCCGACTACTACGTCTGCGTTGGAGTCACCGGCTCTACCACTCCGAGCAAGACTACTAGCTCGGCGATTACCACGCCGACGCCTTTCCAGGATGGCATGACACAGAATTGTCGCGGCTTCCATCTCGTCGTCAGCGGAGATAATTGTGCTGATATTGCTTCTGCCGCGGGGATTTCGTTGACCAGCTTTTATGGTTGGAATCCAGGTGTTGGAACTGGCTGTACTTCTTTATGGGCGGGCTACTACGTTTGCATAAAGGTTTAGGCATCGAAGATTCTCACATCGTCCTCATGGAAAGCATAGCCTCAAACTACCATGGAGATTATATCGCGGCTGAAAGTCGACACGCGGCTGAGACTCGACATGACTTGAAATCAGAGCAGTCATATATAGAAAATGGGAATCTATGATATTCTAGCTCATCACGCCACCTCGAAGGGCAATACAGGTCCAGTATTGCCTCACCTTACTTGAATTTATGACATTCAAAATTTCCCACCAAAAACAGGAATTACGACGGAACGGTAATCGTATACTAGGTCTGAAGCCAACCACTACATTGGTTGTCAACCCGATCTACATGCATGCACCTGAAGGCCCGAACACAAATGCTCATCAAGATCGCTACGGACTACGAAATACTGTACAGATCTATAGTTTCAAGAACCAGAGAGTGCTTCACCAGCACTACAAGATGTAATCCTCTCCTTCTGGCTGTCTCTCGGGTTGAGAAGTTTTCATTCTCATCTTCGGCATCGGCTATGCAGCCAGCTGCATGATAGTATGGACCTGCAGATAATGACGAGACCCATGTCAAAAGGACCAATAGCCACCCTTCAAATCAATCACAGTACTCTACCCAGTACTCTACCCAGTACTCACTGTCTTCACGTCATGGGTAACCAGGGAGTACGTTTCATGAGATCATCTCAACTCTCGAATATCACATTCGATAGTTCCGGGAAGCGAGATATATTGCATCGCCAACGGTCCCAAGATTCAGCTACAAGCATCTTCTGACCCTATATCACAGTATACCCTGCTCTCAGCCTCACAAGGGAACTCGTCAGCTTTGAGGTCACCGCATACTTACCATGTGTGCCGATAGGATAGCAACCCCTCATCTTCGATTTTCATGACACTACCGCCAGCTGAACTGCATAAGATATGATGCATCACAATGTTGTTTCAAGCTAACAACATACTTGGAGCAGAACCCTGTCAACGACCGAGTCATTGTTTCACGAAACGGTTAACGGGCAGACGGGGAACGGGGAAATAAACATGTGCTACGATACGCCATATCAGCCATCTGGGTCATATTCGCCATCACGAGGTTACATCAACTCAACTCCCCAATGCACCTATCCTTGCTCCCCCCATCGGCAAAACTTGACGCCCGCAAGCCAGCAAGACAAAATGGAAATGCACCGCCAAGAGACCATCACCAACGGCAGGGAACAAAAAACGTTGCAGATTTCAGGGCGCTCATCTCATTACCCAAAGTGCAATCGTTGCCCGCCTTGACCCATACAATATAGGGCTAGGCCTTCAGGATGAAACCTCCCGTACCAATAGAGATAAGCCGGCACGACAGGGTATCGACCGTGTAGACTCTAGACAACACCAAGCACGGCATTGAACCCGGATTCAGACGATTGCGGGGTCGTATCGACAACGTTGCCACATGAACGCCCCCGATGTGATGGGTTCCCAATGGGTTGTGACGAGTCGTCAAGAGCGAACTCAGGCACTATAAAGCCAGCCTTGGTTCTCCAAGAGCGATGCCTCAAAGCCCAGCTCCCCCTCCTGGTCAGCAGGTTTCCATATCGCTGTAGAAGCACGACGCTCCAAGATGTCAAACCTGGCCGTGGCCCAGGGCATCATCGTCCTCATCGGCGTCCTCGTCTACGCCCTCTTCTTCCGCAAAAAGACCGAAGCTCTCCCCCCTCTACCCCCCGGCCCAGCTCCCCTCCCCATCCTCGGCAACATCAAAGATGCCCCGCCGCCAGGAAAGCCAGAATACGAGCACTGGAACACCTTCAAGGACAGATACGGCCCCATCAGCTCCGTCACCACGCTGGGCCAGACGATAGTCCTCCTCTTCGACGAGGATGTCGTCACCGAGGTCTTGGAAAAGGGCTCGGTCAAAACTGCCGGCCGACCCATGATGCCATTCGCGGCCATGTGTGGCCACGATCGGTTCTTTGCCCTGCTGCAGTATGCCGACAGGTTTCGTCTGTATCGGAAAGTCGTTCACCAGCAGCTTGGAACGAAGCAGCTCGCGGCTCAGTATGCGGATATCCAAGATGTTGAGTCGAAGCGCTTTCTGTGGCGAGTTTTGAGGGATCCTGATCACTTGTTTCAGCACATCAAAACGTAAGAAGCCCCCCCCCCCCCCCCCCCCCCCCCCCCGGCCCCTTCTTCTCTCAACTCGTAAAGGGCAGCCACATGTACTGACGACACACATCTTGACAGTGAGGCAGCCGCCATCATCCTAAAGATTACATATGGCTATACGATTGAGCTGGAAAAGCCCGATCCGCTGGTAGGTCTCATCGAACGGGTCATGGCCGGTTTCTCGGACGCCGTAGTTCCCTTCTCATGGGCAGTCGACATCATCCCTGCCCTGGCCTATCTGCCCGACTGGTTCCCAGGCGCAGGCTTCAAGCGGATTGCCCGCGAACAGAGAGCCATAATGGACGCCTCTGCTGACATCCCTTACAACTTTGTCCTGAAGCAGATGAGCAACGGCACCAACCAGGAATCCTTCGTCTCTAGGCTCGTCACTGCTTACAGGAATGAGGGCAAGCCTGCGGATGATATGATATTTGACCATATCAAGTGGGTCGCGCAGAATGTTTATGCTGGCGGTGCGGATACGACTGTGTCGAGCCTCACGTCGTTTATCCTAGGCATGGTCCTGCATCCGGATGTGCAGCAGAAAGCCCAGGAAGAAATCGACCGAGTCGTAGGGCTCGATCGCCTCCCCTCAGACAGCGACCGGGAGAACCTCCCCTACGTCGACGGCGTAGTCAAGGAAGCGCTCCGCTGGCACCCCATCGCGCCCATGGGAGTCGTGCACGAGGCCATAGAAGACATGGTCGTCCGAGGCTATCGCATCCCAAAGGGCGCATACCTCCTCCCCGCCATCTGGTGGCTCCTGCACGACCCAGAGAGATATCCCGAGCCTATGCGGTTCGCGCCCGAGCGCTACATGGAACCTCGAAACGAGCCGGATCCAGCATGTCATGCGTTCGGCTATGGGCGGCGGGTATGTCCCGGTAGGTTCCTTGCGCAGGACAATCTCTTCACAACCATTGCACGGACATTGGCGGTGTTTACGATCGGCAAAGCGGTGCGTGATGGAAGGCCGGTTGATGTCGAGTGGAAGCATACACCGGGCTTGATAGACCATCCGGTCGAGTTCCCGTACAGTATCGTACCAAGGAGTGAAAAGCATGCTGAGATGATTCGGAGAGTTGAGGTGGAGCACCCCTGGAAGGGGAGTAGCATCGCAGAGGCTCTGCAAGGAGTTCAGACAGTCTGAAGAATTAGTGAGCTGGAGGCCAAGTGAATATACGGCAGCGTTATATATATTTTTTTAGTCCTATCATTGTTGTCAACCCGAACAAGAAGTCTTCATTTTTCAACGAAGCCGGAAAGTCAAGTCGGTTGAAGAGTTTGCCAGCTGCAGTTAGCATCTCCTATCTTTCCATCAGGAAGACGCGATGAGTCGAGCACAATCGGAACAACGCTTCTTGTTAGCCTGTCACATCTTGCGAGACGCTTCAACATTTCTTGCAATGAACTGTTTCTTTTTCGCAGTTGATTGAGGTACCTTTGTTTTTGTGCTCTCGTGCCCTAGCCCCTTCATGCCTCCATGATCTTCGTGACAGATAGATTCATTTAATTTTTGTTTGTTTTGCTTTTTTTTTCCTCTCTATGCAGTATGTGCAAAAGTTTGCAGCACCTATAAAGGCCATACTATGCCATGTCAACTCCTATCAGTTTAATCACTTCCCGTTATCCATGACGACTTGAGAAAAAGTGAAGGGGGGCAACTCCAATGGGAGTCTGCAGTGTGGTTTCGGATCGTGGAGCAACGGTGCTCACTTGTCATAGAATCCAAACGTGAAAGCTTGTCCATAGTTGTATTCGTTTCGCTCTCGGGTTTAGTAAACCTTCTTCTTCTCGTCGATACTGAACTGACCGGGGCCGCTGTTGACCAGGAGCAGCAGACCGCCGACAATGGACAGGATCTGGAAGAAGTCGTACTTGGCGAAGTCCTTGTGCGGGTGGTGCTCGTGGAGCTACGTAGATGGATAAGTCAGCTGAAGAAACAAAGTGAGGGGACACAATGGGACCTACAGTCCAGAAGTTGTTCACCAAGAGGTTGAAGACGCTCAGGATGACGACGAGCAGGGTCGCGCTGTACTTGGCCTTGAAACCCACAACAACCATGACGCAGGCGCCAGCACCGAGGATGCAGACAAGGACGCGCCAGAAAGACCACTGGCCACTGAAGACGAAGCCAATGAAGAGGAAGATCAAGAGCACACGGCCGGCCAGCTGGAAGTACATCTTCTTGTCTTTTTCGTCGAGGGTGGGAAGACCGGCAAAGGCCTTAGTCTTGCGAACCCACGAATCGGACAGGACCATGAGCAGACCACCGATGACGGACAGGTTTCGCAGGAAGAAGTTGAGGTCGAAGATCAAGCCGTAGCCAAAGGCCTGGATAACCACCACGGACATGAGACCGCCAACAGCGTAGTCGGAGTACTTCCTGACAATGACGAGGAACGAGCAGGACACCATGGCGACGACATTGAAGAGAAGGAAGAGGTGGTTGATACCGGTGGGAACTGGTCTAGGTGTTAGCTCTCGAAAGTCCAGCGAGGAAAGACGCTCGGCGATCGCCATTGCGCCGATATAGATTCTTACTGTGGCGGTAGTCGTGGAGGTACAGCAGCTGGTCGCTCCATTGTGTGATGATGCGGAGCGCATCCTCGAGGAATGTGACAACGATCAAAAATCGGCCAATGGCTGGAAGATAGCTATATCGATGCGCCGCAAGGTCAGCTGCCGTCCCCTCAGTTCCTCCACGCTCCGGGCGAGCTTCACTTACGGCTTGACGGGCTCGCTGAAGGAGTCGAGCAGATCCTCGACCTTGCTGGTGTAGGGCCGGATCTGGTCAAAGAGGCTGCCGCTGGACTCGTCAGAAACACCAACACCGGCGCTGCCTCCAGCGTAGGGGCTGGGGCCGCCAATGCCGTAGCCAGAAGGACCGCGATGCGACATTGTGTTCTAAGAGTGCTGCAGCTCGTTCTTTCGGTTTCCCGTTGCTTCTCCTTTGCTTTCCCAGCCTGGAGGTTTCTCGCGTGCCTCCTGTTGCGCGATTCGGGCGAATTGGAAGCTAGTCGAGGAGTTGTTCGTTGCGAATGCGAGGCGATGCGATGCGATGCGATCTGACGATGCGAACTCAGAGCGTGCTCTCCGTAGGCGGGCAAGGCAGGGCAGAGACTTGAAAGGAAGGACAGCGACACAGCGCCCGACAAAGAACCAGTCTCACAGGGTCTGGCGGGAAGGGTGAGCGGAAGGTGAGCAGCGCAAGTGTGCGGCGACGAGAGAGAATCACAAGCCTGGAGGAGGGGCGAGAGCGAGGCACGACAAGATGAAGTCAAGACGAAAAAGCTCGGATTATCTTACATACCACTGTGTCCTTTCCAAATCCCGTGATGCTGCAGCCCCCGAGGTGTCCACTTTTACACGCCCCGGAAGCTTCGCCCAGGTACCCGCCGCTCCCCCTCCAGAGACCTTGGCGTGCGGTGCTTGGCCGCGCAGAGGGGCGGGTAGCTTGGCCCAGGGAGGCAAGTAGCGAGACACGGCGGCAGACACATGCAGCCCCTCTGACGCCGGCCAACTTCTGTGACAATGGGCGTGAATGGAAGGTACACGCTGCGTACTATACCTAGTAGTTGTATACGCACGGCCTGGCAGCTTGTGTCAGGTACCTGCTGTATACGCTCAGAACCTGGCAGCCTCCCTCGTGCTTTGTGTCTTCATCCCATCCGATATCTCATTGCAATGCGGAATGCGAGGCTCAACTTCGATAGTGAGGTTCAGACAAGACGGCAGGCGAATCGTCTCTCATCTAATAAACTCGAAGCTCCTGTGACAAGCTCCCACCAGACGGCAAGCGGGGAGATGGAGCGCCAAAAATAGACTAATTCAAGGTTAAGGCCATCGCGGCGGCAGAGCCTTTCTTGGCAGTTGGAAGTGCTTGCAGCAGTTCTTCCATGGGTCTCTTTTCCCTTGTCTCCTTGTACTCTACTGAGAGGTGATTCCCGTCAGAATGCTGCATACACGAATGGACGTCAGATAGTAATGAGGTATTAGATGCATACCTGATATGGCGGGTTTACAGACGCAAGAGGGAGGAGGTGCTTACATCCTAAGAAACGCGAACAATGGCTGGGCTTCGTACAAGTACTAACATAAGGTACTTGCACGTGTGAATGAATGCCCCAGTCTATTGAGCAGTCTATTCACTCAGCAGGGCAAAACAGCCCTTTGCTCAGCTTTTCCTTCTCTACCCTCCTCTCAACGAACCGGATCCAATGAATTACTCTTCTCTCCTGTTCCGTCCCATCAGTATTAAGGTACTACTGTACTATTCACTCCCTCGGCTTTGTGACCATCACCAGCGTAAGGTAGGATCAAACCATCCGGCTAACACGTACAAAATGCACGCCCAAGTGCTCACCTGCCTAAACAATCGCTCGTCCAGCGAGAGGCTGCGATAGGTGGCCCACGAACGGACCGTCTCAGTCCACTATTTCCTAGGCCTTTCACAGGCTGCGTCGTGCTGCATGATGATGCCATCGCGGAACTTTCTATCGGCGCCCTCAACTGAGCAGGTGTCAAACTCTTCATACGGAGCAACTGCTGCAAAAGTGGTTGTATTGAGCAAGTGCGGGATGCGGTTCCGAGACATGTGCATGCTCAACACCATTCATCACAGTCCTTGCCACCTCATCTGCCAATGTTAGCTTACCCAAATGTTTAGAGAGATAGTAGTACTACATAATTCGGAAAGATTGATTACGTGGAACTGGTGTGGTCGCTGCCATGGCGCTGCAATGCTTCTTTTGGTCAAATCAGAATTTCATATCCTCTGCAATGTCCAACATCTACAATTCTTCCGCTCGCAAGCATGGTCAACGTCAAGGATCGCAAGGCTCATACATACCTCCCGCATCAATCCAAGCGATCAACACCTCGTTTCATACCCATCACGAAGAGGTGCAACCGCCTCTCCCAATCTACGGCAGATTCCTCGCGCTCCCCTCAAGCGGCCACAATCCTCAGCGCCCCAGTATCGTCATACTCAACCCTCCCTTCATTAACGGCCCTTCGCATCTCCTCCCTCAAAACTGTGCGCTCGCCCGTCGCCGGGTCCCATTCCCAGCCTTCGCGCATCCACATCCAGCGCAGGCAGGCTCGCAGCTCCTTGTCCGCCGGTTTCACCCTCATCCACTCGGGCTGAAATTCAGGCTCACGGCCCTTCCCGTTCCAATCCTCGGCGCGCCCTAGCAGCTCATCACGACAAAATATGCGCCAGCTGTCGATGGCATACTTGCCCTGAGTCATATGGCCAATCTCCCACGCCTCGAGATCGTCATCGCCACGATCTGATGGCAAAGGCGACAGCTCCATATCTTCCTGGTATGGCGGAGGGCTCATGGCCCGTTTGTCGTAGTTCTTCACTCGGTAGCACGTACCGGGCGTTGGCGGCTGTTGTATAAAGGCCGTCGCGTACCTCAGGATATATGCGAGCCTGACATTGGATAGTCCTAAGTGACGTATCATGCCCAGCAGCTCTTCCCTGACAGAGGGGTCCAACAGATGAGACGGCGTGGGAAACCGCTCCTTCACCCGACAGAATACAGGCAGAGCCAGCTGTCCGTTTGTCTTGATGAGGAACGTGACGGCAATGAGTAGCCAGAATGGGTCGTGCGCCAGTTCCTCTTGGATGATGCCAAACGATGGTGAATCAAGACTGGGAAACGGAATACAAGACACTGTCCCTGCCGGCGGTCGCTTCTTCTTCGGAGACTCCTTCTTTGGTGACGGGTTCTGCAGGAAATAAGGCGACGTTGCTGAGCGTTTGCTATGTGCCTTCCCCTCTTCTGTCTCCGGTCTGCACGGGGAGGTCCATGACCTTGGGTTCCGATGAGAACAATCAAGCGACGACAAGAACTTCAAGGATTGCCTGTCCGAAACAGATCTGGCAGCACCAAAGGCAGCCCCAAAGGCGTGTCGACAATGGTCGGTTCCGGCATTGTAGGAATAAGCAGCGCTGTGCTGCTCGACTCTTCTCTTGCAAGCCTCGTCAGAAGGGTTGTCAGACCAGTAATGGGACGTTGCTCCTTGGCGCTGTTTCTGGACACGTTGTCGAACTCGTGAGGATGTGCTCTCAGTGCTCTCTTCGTTTAGTCGTGGAGCAAGTGCAAAGATATCGACCTCTCTCTCCAAGTCCTTGGCTAGTGCGATCAAGCGATCTGTTTCTCCCCACGGCCCAAGGTCTGGTGTTGCAACATCGCCGCCTTTGAAGATTTCCCAGATGAAGTTGAGGACATCGCTGCCGTCGAGACTCTCAGGATGGCCATCCTGAGCCCTTCGAATGGACTGTGCACACTCGATCAAATAATACCAATCTTCCGCGCCACCAATCAGGCTTTGGTCGAGGAGGGAGTGCAATTCATCCGTTGGCGCAGCCCCAGAGTCCAGTATTTCTGAGAGAAGCGACAACGAATCTTCCCAGACGTCGAACACGGATAGGATGCTTTGGCCGAATGAGGTCGACATGATCGTAAAATTCACCGTGGTGATATTCACGGTGTGGCGTCGAGAATGTACGTCTCAGATGACGCGAGGCGTCGCGAACGGCTCAACAGAGGTGGTGGACGTGTGTCTATAAGGTATTCGTTATGTCATGATGGAGACGTAGGGTTTGTTTGCCATAGGAAGAGAGAGAGAAAAGAATCCATGCGTTCGCAAACTATTTCAGGGTATGTGGGTTGTTGAGCAAACGGCCGCTTAGTGTGTTGCTTGAAAACCCGTTAACGACTTCACGAATTGTATCTACAGCAACACTGAAGGTCAGAACAAGTCCTGTCTTCATTTTGGATTGACGGATGACTGTATCACTTCGATTTTTCGATCCATCTGGTTCTTCCTGTATGTAGTCACCAATCACTTTTTGCCTTGTTTGAATTTCCTGTATGTTTCTTTCTTTTTGCCTTTCAATTCACCAAGCATATTCCGTAACCTCAAGCCTGACTGCCTAAGGTAGGCAACCAGGGCCAGGACAAGTCGGCCGCCGAACGGTGATATCGACACTTGATAATTCTCCGCATGAGAAGAACAATCTCAACGTATCATGTTGAGGAACTGGTTAATGCAGCCGATCGAGGGCAAGATAAGAGCCGGATATAACAGACACCTCATCGCGTCAGGGAGCTGCCAGCTCGATTTCCGCGGGTCGGCGGTGAAAGCCGAGACGTTCGTGGGGTGCATGGCCAAACCCGGCCCCTGAATGGCTGTCGCCTGACTCATCAAAGCCCCCCCACCGTGAATCACTGCTGCACCAGGACGGCGCGTGATGCAATTCTGCGTGGTTGCGCGTGCTTTTCTGGATCGACCGTGTCGGTTGCTCTGTTCTGACGGATTCACCTGCGTTGTGTTTTTGCTTCCTGCGGCTTCGTCTGAGCTGTGCTTGAACTCACGTGAGCGGTCGTGTGGCCTACGTAATGCAACTGTAAGAGGGAAGGAGCTTTCGCTTTTCAATACAGAGCTCGCTTCTTTACTCTCCCCTCCCAGACAGAACCTCTTCTTTTCTTCTTCTCCAAAATCCCTGGTCGTCACCTATTCAGATCCCAAGCTGTCAGACGAATACGCTGCACGTTGCATGCTGGCTGCATTAGCACACACCTCGCACCGCCGATTATCCTCACCGAGGCAAAGCTCCCAACCGCAAAGGGAACGTGTCTTGACGGACGCGCCAATTGCATCGTGAGGAAAAGCGGGGAGGAGCCACGGCCACCGGCACTTGGGTACGTACCTCGCACACGTCGCTCTGGCCCCCGGCTTATCAACAGAATGCAGGCGAAAAACGCGGGTCACGTGTGCCGGCCTATCAGACCCACCGCAATCGCCCATTCTCTCTGCGTCTTGTGCCTCCACCCCGGAACTTCTGCTTCCAATCCATCTTTCGCATTCCACCTCCGATTCCGACCCTCCTCGAGTCCGAAGCATCACCACCACAGCCTCAATCATCCAAGAGATGAGTAGTCGCGGCGGGAAACTTGCCCCCGAAGTCAATCGGTGAGTCTCCTGCTGCCTTTCCGGGTCTGGGCGAGGCTGCGACGTTGTGCGGTCGCTTTTATCCGACCGCACGGCCGGCACGTCTCGCCTGGGATGCCCGGTGAAAAGAGTTTCGAGAGCAGCTTGCTGACCTGTTCCTTTAGCGCTCTGTTCGTCAAGAACCTGAGGTACGCCTCCATCGATAGCAACCACCGATTCCGCCGAAAAACCGCAGTTGATGCTGACCTGTCGTAGCTACACTGTTTCTCCTGAGGAACTCTTCGACCTCTTTGGAAAGTTTGGACCTATCCGGTACGTCCAGGCCTTCGTGCGGATGTTGTCGACTACGACCGTGCTAACCCCCTTGCAGTCAGGTCCGCCAAGGCATCGCCAACAACACCAAGGGCACAGCTTTTGTCGTCTACGAAGATGTCATGGATGCGAAGCAAGCCTGTGACAAATTGAACGGTTTCAACTTTCAGAACCGTTATCTTGTTGGTACGTGGCAGCGTGTCACTACGTTTCCTTATGCCTTCTTCCTCCACTCTCAACCCTTGGTTTGGATAATTTCACTCTTTTCGTTCTCCTTTGCGTCGATGGATCAAGCCCTTGCTGACCCACTCGCAGTTCTATACCATCAGCCCGACAAGATGGTAAAATCTAAAGAGGACCTCGACGCCCGTCGGGAATCTTTAGCGCAGCTCAAGAAGCAGCACGGCATCGATTGACAATCCGACCGGTCCGTAGGCGCCCTGCAGAAGAAGACAACTTCTTCGTCTGCGGGCCGGTCTTCCTCTTCATCATCGTCCTCGTCCTCCTCGTCCGAGATGAAGACAATCCTACGAAAAGACAGGTCGCCAGCCAAGGCCACTCCCCGCAGTGGGCACAGTCACACCCGAGCCGTCCGATTTGCAGAAGGACCACGCGCAGCTCTACAGTCGGCAGCCTAAGACCGAGCATTCGACGTCGTGCCCATGGAGTGCATCATTATTCTCAACTATTATCTCTTCTTCGTTTCCTCGCCTTGGCTGGCACTTCTTTCAGCCCTTTTCTTGTTACCTTAATGTCAGCACCAAGTCATCGGATCAGTCAATCGCTCCCCGGGAAAGAACAAATCACGAAATGCGAAGTTTTTTATCTATGGAAAGGGAAACAGCGGGCACGGATCGGGGAGCTGGGAAACTCGAAGGGTATTTTTTTTTCGGCACAAGTGACGATATGGCAAGCCGCGAACGAACTGCTTGATTCGGAATTTGGACGGAGGCCTACCTTGCGGTCATGTTTACTAGCAGTCTTTTCGTGCCCTCCGTGGCCTTAGCAAGAAGAACGCAAACGCGTTTCCCCCTTTTTGGCCAATTCATTTCCTCTCTTCTCTCTGTCTGGGTGTGTCGGTGCCTCAATGCCGGTATCTCGCAACTCGCTAAGGCGTTTACTCGTCCAGTAGTGGAGACACAAGTATTTGTCGATGATGGATGTCGCTATTTCGGGGTATTCGAATCCTAATGACGTACGGTACATGGCGTATAATCTACTGGATTAACGGTTCACAACTCTTGGCACTTGCTCCAAGACACTACCTGCTGGTGCATCTGGTACTACCTATGTAAAGACGTGAATGTATTGGAACATGCTTGTGATACCACGATGCACCTACCTACATCTACATCAAAGAGTGCCTGAGCACACTGAATGGCCGGCCTAAGCTGGTTGCCTGCGTTGAGCTGAAGTATCAGTAGACTAAACATGTAACTTGTTGATAATCATGACATTGACACATGTCATCTCGTCTGTCAGGGAGGCAGCCGTGCAAGCTTCATATCATGGCATTCCGGGATCATATGATATCGCAACTCGAAGGCTTGCCTCACAACCAACTGACACTGACGCTACTGCAAACGCTACAAAGCAAGTATCTGCCAACGACAGGACCCCAATTCTGCCTCCATCTCGCCTCTAAGCGATTGCTGATACTTCACACAATTCACAGTAACTGAACAGGCAGTTACTTGATACTTCGTACCTTGTACGGCTTGCCTCAGCGGCGATGGAAAACGCCTTGCGAGTTTACCAGCCAAAAGGGCGAGAGCGCGAGATGTCTTCGATTCTGCAGAGGCTCCAGCCGGTCCTACCGCTCGTCCTACCAGGCAGGCCGCAGAGAAGGCCTCTTGCTCGAGGGCGGTGTTTTCTGGAAGCGTGCCGTGCTGGATGAGTCTTGTCTTCAAGCTTGGCTCAGAGGGCGAAGAAGATGGAGACCGGGCCGCAGATACGGCCGGCCGTGGTGGGCATTTGGCGGGCGGTGCAGGCGGCAGAAACCTGGAGGGGAGGAAGTGCTGTGCTCTGAAGCAGGCGACGGTTAGCGCTCGAGAGCGCTGTAACGAGGCACTGGGGTTGAAACTCGACTGCTGGAGCTTCACAGCAAATGTTGTGGCGCAGCGGTTCCAGGCGGTCGCCTTTTGCGGCCGGCCGGTGTGGAGCGCGCTTATCCCCAAGCATCGACCGTTTGCTCCGTCCGAAGATGATCATCCAACGTCGAACCAACATCGACCTGTTTCTGGACGCTGAAGAATCCGCGCCAGAAGAAGACGAGACGTTTTTCCACGAAAAAGCTGCCTGACGGGCATGCTATTCAGGCCTCCTTTTGTGGTCACGACATCGCGAAATAGCAGCAGCAGCAACAGCAGGGCTGTCCAGTTTGTCGGCGCCAAGATGCAGCCGTGCGGCCTGGCCGTGGCTCCAGGAACGGCCGCTGTGCTGTATCTTGATCTGCAAACGGCATGAAGACGAGGCTGACCATGGAATTCCTGGCATCATGTATGTTCAAACAGCCTGACGATGTCCAGCTAATGCCGTTTGGATGGCATCATGCTGGCAGACACTGGCTACAACGCATGCTGATTGGTGTTGATACATAGGTCCTTTGTCTCGCTTGCCGTGAGGAACACGGGGAGATCATGCATGGAATCATGGCATGGGGCAGTCCAACAGTGGCTTGTTGTTCCAGCTGGCATCATACAAACGATCCAATGAAGATCGAAGCCTGTCTTCTTCATCCCAGTGCTTAATATGCGAGGCTGAAGCATGCCACGACACGTTCCTCCTATCAAAGCCGACTCTCACCACATCAACACTCCGTCCCTCCGTCCCGGACCCACCATCGCCGGCTGGAGGGCCCCCGGTCTCGTTCACGGAGTTTGGCGACGACCAGTCAGAGGCCGTTCCATTGCGCTGGGATTTAGGCTTCGCTGCTCTCGATGTCTTCACAGCCACTTCGCAAGGTGACTTTTGCTTTCTTCTGTGGCCCCATTGGCGTATGAGCTTGGTGGCTTTTGATGAGGCTCCATATGGGCTCGGCCGCAAGCAGCACTCCGAGCTCCCAGTCTCCTTGGCCAGTGACATACTGTATGATACAGTACTTTGGCTCTTGCGGCTACTGCTCGCATCGTCCGATGTATGCATCAGGCCTCTTCTTTTGCCTACACACATCGGGCAGGGAAGGGTGAGGCTCTGTCGTCCCTCTTCGACCGGTGGCCTTTATGCTGTTGGTTGAGACAGGTAAGACTCCCCCTTGACATGATACTCTCATCTTTCTCTATAAAGTCGCTTCAAGTTCCACCTTCTAGTCCATTGTCTGATGATCATCAAGTCACATACTCAAGACATAAATCAGATATACTTCTCTCACTTCACGGCCAGCCCAATGTCAGTGCCGGTCACTCCCTTCAGCAAATTGACCCTCGAAGAGATGTCTCCCACCAACCAATCGGCCTTCCATACTGGCCTACAGTCATACGAGTGCCTTGATCCAACCTTACAAGATTCGAGCTCCGACCTTGAGTCCTGCTCGGATGAGTCCGAAGACGAAGACGAGCTTTCCATGGTCGTACAGTCCCCTACCAAGCTGGCCTACAACATCCATCACCTTCCTGAAAAAGCACAGGATGCTGTACGCGATGTCTTCGGCGAGCCACCGGCAATTGCGCTGCAACAGTGCCGGCTCATCGATAACACATATGCCTTTCAGATGACTGAACTCGTCACCCAGTCAGTTCGCATTCATGCCACTGGCGAGGGGGCATCTCGTATCACCTGCTCGTGCGGACGCAACGACGACGACAGCGACGCTGCAGAGCCCTGCTCGCACCTATTCTGGCTCATGGATCGGCTCACGCAGCAGATGCTCTACGACTTTGACGCCAAAACACCGCTGACCATGATGGAGGCTGGCTTCGCCGAAGAGCTGGGCGATCCATTCACGGCCATTGCGGAGCATCATCTTGATGTCCTGTCCGCCGGTCTGCACTGTCAAGTCATTGACCCGGAGTCCGTCTACGGGAATGAAGATGAAATTGCCTCTCACCGGGTGCAAGAAACACGCGAGCTCCTGGCCGCCGTCTATGGGATGACTCCAGACGAATTCCGGCCGGATCTCGATGGAAGACGACTGCTCGGAAAGAAGAAAGTGGTGAAGCGCAACGATCTGGACTGCACCGTGCTCCGTATGCTGCTCGACAACCCCCACTTCTTTGACTACTTCCAGTCGGCAGTATCCCGTCCGCAAGATGCCGTCAGCGATACCTTCAGGAAGCTCACACAGAGAATCGACCGCGTGCTGCGCAGATTCGACGCGTATGCCGCCGATCCCGCCTCTGCCACGAGACGCTCAGCAGAGACACCCCCCGACGTCTCCTGGGCGGCAAAGCACATGCTTGGGTGCATCAAGCTCATCAGAAGCTGCATCTTCACCCGCAATCGGCCTCTTCAGCCCAACGAGGAGGATGCTGCCGCTCGTACTCTGGTGCATATTCTTTCCGCCGTTGCCGCCCGCAACCACGACGTTTCGCCCCTCCCTGCCACTTCTGAATCTCCGCTTTCTCCTTCTCCTACTCATCCTGCGGCGGCACCAATGAGTCGTACTGAGCGAAACTTGTATCTGCGCCTTATAGGAGACGCAGACAGAGACGCAGACTTTGTCCTCGCGGAACTGGATCTCATCCCAGAGGCGGCGAGCCAGCACCTACACACCCTGGAGGCCATCTTCGAGGACATTGGGATGCACGGCGCCCCGGTTGGGTATTTCGACAAGTTCAAGGCGCTGCTCGGAAGGCTGAAGGGGACTAGGAGGAGGAGCAGCGGTGGATTGAAGAGGCAGGGTGATGCTGGGGATGAGGGCGGTGCTTTTAGGGAGTCAAAGAGGATGAAGTAGGGGAGGTCGTACCTGTCAGGAGGGGATCTATCTTTGTTTCTTTCTTCTTTCTTTCTTTCTTTTCTTGTCTACTTTTCTTCTTCTTTCACCTACCCCTTTCTCTTCTTCTTCCTTTCTTCTTCTTTCTCGATTTCCCACTTTCTCTCTTCTTCTTCTTCTTCTTCTTCTTCTTCTTCTTCTTCTTCTTCTTCTTCTTCTTCTTCTTCTTCTTCTTCTTCTTCTTCTCCTCTTTGTATCTTTTCCTTCGATGTCTACTGTTATTGCACTGGTTGCGGTATTGGTCCTGCCATCATCTCCCCTGTCCCTCATCTTCGTCTTTCCAATTTTCGTCTCTCAATTCTCCGGCCCCCGAACACGTTCAGGGCCAATGTAACAACAAGCGTGCTCAGAGTAGGCAGATTCTAGGTAGTTACTACTGCAGGTACATAGTAATTACTACAATCATCATTCGACTTCGAGGCAACCTTCACAGCGCAGTAAACATCAATCTGCCAAAAGAAAAAAAGAAAAAAAGAGAAAGCAGCAACATGTCATTGAAATAATCACAAACGCCTTGATAACCGTGTACTCGCTTATATGATCCTCCCTTCCCACTACATGCCATCAAATGCTCATGACGAGGGGTGACTTCTGAGTCAAGTCCTGCGCAAGCCTGGGCCACCCCTCGGATCACCTGTAGGGCTGAGCGCCTTGAGGGAGAGAGGGACGGTCACATGTTTTTTTTCTTTCTTCTTTTCCCTTACCTATAGCCTAACACAGATTGTTTTCCTTGCGAAACTTCTCCAACTCCTCGTGGACCTCGCGCAGACTAGGTCGACTGTAATAGTTTTCGTTCCAGTCTCCCCTCTTCAAGCCCTCGGCGCGCTCCTTGAGCCACGCCTCCGAGTCAGCAATTTCCTTTGCCCACCAGTCGCGGGCGACGTTTTGGACCTCCTGCGCCGTCGACTCCCCAGTGTTCTCAAACTCTCGCAGCACCAGCTTGTCTCTGCGACGCACGATGAGCCTGCTAAGCCCAGCCTGTCGGCCGCGCGTGCACCGGTCAATAAGGTCGCGCATGGCCGGCGGCGTGCGAGTGTACCCGGGAAACTCGACCAAGGGCTCCCAGCGGTACGAGAGCCACACGGCGGCTCGCTGGGGGGCGCTTTCGGACTCGAAGATGCACCAAAGCACGCGGCCGAGCATGTACACCTCGCAGGCCTCCTGTTCTCGAGGCGTCAGGCAGGCCCATGGGACGTTGTACCCCTCGGACGGCCAGACGTAGTCCTCTCCCTGGCCCATCTCCTCCCACCCTGGAAGCATGCTCGTCAATATGCCGGCATACTTCTCCACAACGTGCGGAGGAATCTCGTCGTCGATTGCCAACAGTCGCACGTACTCGATGGCGTTGACCTCGGGGGCGGCAAACTCGCACCAAACGCCACGCTGCTCAAAGTCGACCATGACCACATCCCCCGACCCCGATAGGACAATATTGTCAAGCCGGAGGTCCGGATAGAAGATGTGGCATGTCTCGCGTAGGTGCACCAAGGCGGAGGCGAGTTGGACAGACCATTTGGCCTTGTCGGCCAGCGACACTTGGTTGTGCACCTGCAAAAAGGGAATCAGGTCACGCAAGCTGCCATGGACGTGCAACTCGAGCGTGAAACCGATAACGGCCGTCTTGCTGCCAAATGTGCACTTCTTCGTGATGAGGTGAACGGGTCGTGCCACAACGTTGGGGTGAGCCTTGATGGAGAGGAGCTGGCGCAACTCATGGTATAGGAACTTGGTGTAGCTGGTCAGGGCCTTGAAGATCCACGTCTTGCCCTCATACTCAATGAGGCAGACGCTGTCGTGCAACTGTGTCAGATACACGACGTCATGGATATCGACAGTCGGTGGAAGGTCCACGTGCGACCCCCAGAAGCTCTGGAACGAGGATACCGACAGCATCTGACGCTCGAGGTAGTACGTCGGGGCCATGGATACCCGGACCTGGCTGACATCCTTGGGCAGGTTGTTGAAGACGATCCTGGAGCCGAAGGGCATGTTTTGGTATATCTGCTGCGGGTCGTCCAGTGTCGAGGTCCAGTACTGGAGCAGCCGGAGCACATGCTGGGTAACGCCAAGCTGTGAGATGCGGGATGCGTCTCGCGTGTAAAAGGCAACGTCCATGTCGAGGACGCTGCGGAGCTCGTGAGAGAGCGTCGCGGGCTCAGGAATGAAGACATCCACACGGAATGGGGGAATCGAGCCCATGAAGAGCGGCACGGCATAGAACTGAGTCCCAAATGCAGTACAGCCGTCTATTCGCCACAGGGGCCGCGCTGGAGGCTCGAGACTGTCGATGCGGTTCTTGGGATTCAGTGGAGACTCTTCCCACGGCGTCTCTCTGGCAGCCTGGGCGGCGGCAGTGGTTGCCGACTTCTCCCAGATGCTCTCGTCCGCGAAGGCTGCCGTTGGATGGATGACATCGTGAATCGACTGTTGGCTGAGCTCCATCTTGCAGATGTGTGGTATAACGTCTGTCTCAGCTAACAGGTAGGTGCCCGCCGTCTCCAGGGCCTTACTAGAGGCAGATGGCAGTGCCTTTATCAGTCAATGGGCACGGCCTGAGCGAATCGAAACAGGTCGTGGAGCCTGGGCCTGGGCTTGAGGATCAGGAAGGGGGAGGCAGAGAGAGAGAGCGCGGGCTACGGGGGCTGGGTTCTGGGAAGAATACCTACCACTGGCTGCTCCCCGGTTTCGTATACGCTCCTGTGCCTGACTCTCGCGGGAGGCACTCGCCCACCAAGCCTGCTGGCCTCTGTCACCCCAGGCCGCTGCGGTTTGCTCCTGTTGCCCAGTCAGACTCGGCCCGTTCGTGGCAAGGCTAGCGATGGGCTTCGGTTCCTTCAAGCCCCTCCGCAGCTGGCTGAGACTTGCGCGAAGGAGCGAGGATTGTCGATTCTGTGTCACGGCCGCTTTGCAAGCTTCGAGCTGGGCTGCTGCCGTGCATGAGCATCAACTGGGGGGTTTCCGTGGTGGTGCTGCATCTGGCTGGATTGGGCCATCTGCCGGATCACATGATGCGGCCTCGCGGTACCCGCGTACCTCCATCCAGTGTGCCTGATGTGCAGTTCGGACGAAGGCCACGCACATGCAGTCGAGTCGATGATATTCCACCCAGCGTTGGGGGGCATTGCTTGGGCCGGTTTTGGGGGTTTGCAGAGGCAGAAAAGGCCAGCAAAAACAACGGTCATGATGCTGATGCCGCGCTTGTCCTAAGGCCGACGGATCCCTGGCAAGCTGGGGCTAAAGGCTCCCCATTTTGTTGCCCAGAGCTCCGCTTCCTCGCCCTCGCTGGAGCATCTTGTCTCTCTGCAGCTATCAGACCTGCAATTGCTACGTCGGACAGGGACATGCACCTTGGTAAAGGCTCTTTCGGGAGCACAGCATATCGGTGAGGCTGGAAGTTGTCTGGGACCAATTTCCACATTGTGCTGATGGAGAGATTAGCCCATGATCCCGTCTGCTATGTATGCTGTGGAGTGGTGATTGTCAGTCAGTCAGACCCTACTTATACGGAAAACCCCAAAGGCTAGGGCAGCAGTGTAAGTCACTATTACAAGACGAATGAATTGGAATATCACGGACGTGACTGACTCTAGGTTAAGCCGCTGATCAGTCTTGTGCCGGTGCGTGTGTTGCTTTTCTGGTTCACGCATCTCTGCCTACGGCGGAGGTCGCAGGTGGCCCTGGTCCAAATGACAAAGAGAAGCGACATGGTGAGCCATTTGTGACTGCTCATCCCGTTCACCAGGGGCTCCCTTCTCCTTACATTGCACTCATACCCCCAAACTTCCTCGTTTGCTGATGCCCTACATACGTCGATTCCCGTACCAGACACGACCGCCGCCACTGGCGCCTCGTACGCAGATCAAAGGCGATGTCGGGTTACGACCACGTCTGTTGTTTGCTTAAGCTGAGTCCAAGGGTATGATTGGGTGGAGCAAAGAGACTTTGGCCCCCAAAATGCCCTGCGTTTGTCTCTCTATTTGTCTATCCTCAACTGCCAACCCTGGCAAACAGAGATATCTCTGGGTTCTAAGACTGCTGTCGTCCAAGAGGACAGGTGCGGGGCTTGACAGCTTCAACTTGCCGGTTCAGGGGTGATTCGTGGCGTCGTAGAGAATGACTCGGACACGCTTTGCGGTGAATCTGCGGCCATCTTCAGCCGCAGCAAGCAGTAGTAACCGTGCTCTGTATTCTGAAGGAGAAGTGACTAGGCGAGACACAGTATGCGGCCCGCGTTGCTATTGTTGGGTTAGCAAAGGCTCGGGCAAACCTGCTGAAGCAACTCCATGGAGATCCATCACAACAGGTAGCAGAGCTCCAAAGCATGCTATGTGGCATAAATAGTCTCCCACGTAGTACTAACAGTTGCCTGTCGGTGGCGATAGAGCTCCAAAACTCACTTGCTGGGATATTATCGCGTAGCATGACGCGATTTGAACCTTGTACAACAAAACATATCGTATATGAAGTTCCCCCTGCCCTCTTACACGTCTTCTGCAAGCAACGTGATTTGAATGCCAGCGGGGCCGACGGCCTCCAAATCCTGAACTGATTAACAAGTTGTTTGAGTGGAAAAGTGTCGAACGACCTCCGTGAAGACCTGCATTTAGTCATGTCATTGCACGTGTCAGACGCATAATATCATGGACTACGGGACGCAGTCCGTTGGAGACAACTACCCGCGGTCTTAGTGAAGACGCCCTCACACGTACACCCGCACCACACGTACCGATGGGAACAGCTTCTGGCTGCCAAGGTGCGTCTCGAAGTGATGTCAAGACAAGGGCGAGTCTTTGGGTCGAATCGAAAGTACCAGACTCCTCGAAGTGACCTGTTCAAACTGGTCTGTGGTACCTCGTAGTCCGGCCAAAGGGAACGGCATCAGTATTCATGCCTCCCTCTCTCTGCAGCCCGAAGAGCAGGCCGGCACCACTGCGTCGAGCTAGATATTCCCTTAGCCGCCGACAGGGTTGACAAACTCACATATGCTAGTGGCATTGTGGCGTCCATGCTAAATGCTCACCGGTCGGCGAGGGTTATCAACAGCCCATCCCAAATGGAAGGCATACAAGTAACCGCTCTGAGGATGGTATGCCTGCACGACGACGAGGCCGTCTGATGCGGCCGGCCACATACACGTAGCTTGGTGGGCCGCGGAATCGCAACATGTAACCCTGTTGCTTTGTCCTTGGCGGTAAGAGACGTGAGCTGTAATGGACTCTCTGGTGCAACAACCACAGCCGCTTCAGATCATGGCCCCATCTTCTCCATGCGAGGACTGTCCAAGCTTCCACCCAGTCTCAGAGTGGACCACGAGAATATCCAGTTCGTCTGCATATGCACCCAAGGGGGAATATGATTCATCACCCCCCGTATCGCTTGTTGGCAGCACTGGGTAATAACGGCCGGCTGGTGCCGTGTAGCCTGGCGCGAGTAGACGGCAGCTGGACGGTGAAGCCAGAGTCAGTCTCCGTGAGCGATAACAGAAGGAATCGAACAGGCCAGGGAACGATGGTGACAACGCGAGACCGGCGAGTATCAGGCAATACCAGCAGCCCTGACAGCTGTGTTTTCGTAATGTGCAGCACTTTGAGACATCTCGCAAGCCACAGCATAGGTGGTCATGGAACCTCCAGGTATGGAGATACGAAAGCAGAGGTTAGGGTAGGTGTAAGAGATGAGAGAGCCGGAATGACGTTGCCTTGCATCGCTCGCTTTGGCCTGAGCAACTCCACTTGCCCGAACAGTTGCAGCAGCGGGGAGAAGGAGAGACGCACGCAAATCGGTGGAAAGCGCGAGCACCTCCGCAGCACCTGCTCGTCAGAAGTTGCCGAGAGGCTGTTCGCGGTTTCCGTTTTGTCTCATTCCAATCAAAGTTGAAGTCATCGTGGCGACGCTGATTGGCTGGGCAAAGGGGAAGGGTTCAGTCTGGCGGTGGCAGGTACGGAGCAACTCGTGGTGCCTTCCCTTCTTCCATCCTTCCAGACACAGGCGGTTTGAGTGGAGTTGGGCAGGCACAGGAGCAGGAAAGTCCGACCCCTCAGGCCAAGCCAAGCGCGGAGAAATATGGAGCCAGGCACAAGACTTCAGCTCCAAGTGCTAAAAGTAGAGCCCGATTGCCAGCCTAGCAGCTGGGGAAGGAGCGGGAAGGGAGCCACCGCCATTCCGCACCTTCTGCTAGTACTAGTTCGCCAACTTAATTCAACATCCATGATCTTACCAGGTTCGTGGACTTTACATGGCACAGCATGTGATGCTTCTTCTTGCGAGAGGCGCTGCGTCTCCGGAGCATTACAGCCTTGATGGGCCATGGCGTGAACCATGAACCCTGGATCTCGGTCCTGCGCCATCATCCAGCCATTGGCCTCGTGTGGTGCGGTGCAAATGTGCAGCCAAGGTGCCACAAATGCCCGCGAAGCGTGGGGAAACGCAACAATGTCTCGTGCGACGAGACAGCCACGCGAAAACACAAAGAACCGCCCACCCTCGCCCTCGCCCTCTCTTCCGATGCGAGGTGTGGAGAATCGCCGGTGCTGCTCCTCGACCTGAACCTCGACCAAGTTGCTCGACCAAGCACGGATCCGGCCCTGCCTCGGCTGCTGCTCGCCGGGGCTGTTCGAGATATTTTCAAGCTTCTTCACACCCCTGCTCGCTGAGCTGTGGCTACGACCCGAACAGATCAGATCCCCGTGGTTGCGAGCGTTCCATCTGCTCCATGGCTGGATCTTCCAAGCCGTGTGGGTGCAGTCGAAGACGTGCTACTCTCACCGGTCCCCACTTCCAAGCAGTACGGTTATGACGAGCTTCCTGGTGTGGTAACACCTAGAGCTAGCTCTTTGGTTAGGTACTGTAGCTTCGAGTGCATTTCGAGCCTGGCGTCGCCTCCAATGGTCAAACACCCGCCAGACCGTTCGACATGTGCCTCGTCTGACTTCGTCTCTACATTAGATCGCATCTTAGGAAGAAAATACTCACGAAGAACGTCAATGGGATATGGAGTTAGCTCGTCAATTTCCCAATCACAGCAAGCCTGTCTCTATACAAGGCTATGGAATAAAACGACCTGAAGGAAGCCACTCCGAACAGACGGCCAGTGTCTTGATTTTACCTGCTGCGTCTTTTCAACATGCAGGTCGTAGCGCATGTGACCCGCGGCCTATAAGCTGCAGTCGACAATGGTCTTTGTGGTACCATACTGGCCTTACGATGAGACGATCCTCATTGGTCTGCTCGCAGTTGGACGCCAATCTTGTTCTGCCGCGACACCGGCCTGTATTGCACACACTGACAGTCAGCTCCGTTGGGCGCTACGGCTCACTCTCTTCCCGACCTGGAGGCGATGCCACTGTTGGGTGCGTGGCTTCTTTCCCACGCCAAACTCGGACATGCCTGGAACTCTCTATTCTCTCGTTGGCCAAATCGGCGTTGATGGCTCCGGTGCTATGCGTCGTGCTGGAGCTCTACTTCGCACACATCGCCAGGGCAGCGACTGCGCAAGGCCGTATCGGGCCATTCATCCTCTCTCGACGGTACGTGCCCGCTCTTTCTCAGCAGCTGTATGGAATGCCGGCCCGATCGGGGAAGCCCAGGCAACCTTTGCTTCAATGAGACCTTGAGGAATTAATTGGGCTTGCATCCCGACTAATTGACCCCCCCGGTTGTGTCCGCAACCCCTCAGTTGCCATTAAATACATACACTTTAGCAACGGGATCCATGACTTTCGCTTTCTCACCGAGTTCGCTTCTCCTCCTCCTTGGAAGAAATCACAGCTATCATCGTTTAGCCTTGGGATCCAGCCACTTAGACCATAGGCCAGCGCCTATGCACACTTCGGCAACACGCCCCCAGATTCTAGTCCGCGCTACCCATCATCCCTGCTTTACCACGGAGGAGATCCCTGGGTTTCGAGGATACAGCCGGCACCAACAGCGTCGGCAGCACAGCAACAGCAACACCAGTGTCCCCGGAGCACGTCCATCATCGGTCACCAGCGTGGCGGCGGCAGCACGGGACCGTCGCTCCTCTTGGACGAGTGTAGCCACAGCGGGTGCGCTTCGCAGGTCGGCGCCGCACATTGGACTTCGCCGACAGCCCAACGCTAGCTGGCTCCCTACTTACATGCCTCCTCTGTCTCTGCCTCTCTCACTCTCCGGCCAGAACTTGTTCCATACGAGACCACACCGGTGACGAACACTCGTGCTTGGAGATTTGCGCTTCTCCCGTGTTCCCGCTCCTCCTCGGCCGCCCAGCATTTCGCTCCACCTATCGTTTGACATAGCGAAAGCCAACCAACTCTGCCCCCAGGAATGGTTCTGGTGGCACCGGAGGAATTCCACCCCTCCCCTGGCGCTGTTCAACTCTCCCGGTGGTTTGGTGCACAGCTTTGGTGTACCTTGTTGATACTGCCTTGTCTCTGGAGTCTAGTTGATACTTGATTCTCCACGTGCCAGTACCTTGGACTCTATTTCTGTTACTACGCCGCATCTGTCCAACACCCCCTTTCTATCTACTGGCATCATGGTAAGCAGCCTTCCTCACCCCACGACGGTAGCCTGCATAGATATATCTGGCACTGCTTCCCGCCGTCTGATGTTTGAGTCTTCGTCACAATTGCCCTCAACCTTTATGCTCCCCCGTCTCTTGCTGGCTCCCTTTCACCAACTCCCATCCCCGTACGACATCGATTCAGCCTACCTGACGTACCTCCCTCTTCCCCTCATCACCCTTGAGCGGCGCGGTCAAGCTAACCTTCATACAGGCTCCACGTCGAAAGAGAGTGAGGGCACTGGGCACCTTTGATGTGCTATCGGTGCCTCCGCTGCCTCTGGCTCCTGTCGTAAACACGGAGTTCTCACAATTGCCCCCTGATGCTTCACAGCTCTTTGTAGGACAAGCTACGGCGGTCCCTGGCTTTTCTTTCGGTTACTGCGAACACGCATCTGCATACACGTCACCCTTCACATCAGGCCATACATCAGGATACGCGCCTGAATATACACCTGGATACACACCGGGCAACACATCGGGCTACCCGCTTGACTATTCTCCCGTTTGCCCTTCCGGATCACATCCGTATTCACACAAACGCAGACGACTAGAGGGCTTTTATCAGATGCCTTCCACAGACGAGTCACCCTCAGCTGGCACTGGCTATCAGGAGAAACCACCTGTGGCGAGTCGACATGACCACCAGCAGGTCCATGATGCAACGTCAATCATCCCGCGATGGGCACCTGCCATCTCTGAAGTTCCACCTCTGAGCTCCCCTTTGGCTTGTATGGCAGAGTCTATTTCCGCTTGCTGTAACTTCGGATGGCAGCATCCCACCGGTCAGCAAAATTCCTATCCGCTGCTTTGTGACTCCTTGCTAGTGCCAAGGACAAACGGCTGACGACTTGGACTCCAGGATACCAGCCTCTCCCCGCTCCGACGGCAGTGGTGTATGAACCCCCTCAGCCGTTTACGATGGAAGCGGTACCACCCGTACCAGCTCAGACGGTGCAGCCCATGCAAAACCTTGTGTCTAGCGCTGAAGCACTTCCCCAAGCTACGCCACTTCAGGATGATCAACTCAACTTGAATCCCTCTGCCCTTGACGACTATCCCGTCCTCGGCCAAGCCTCGCTGCAGCCTCTGATCCAACCAGCTTTGGAGTCATCTTTACTGCCAGAGCCGCCATCCATGGAAAATACGGGCAACGACCCTTATCTGCTCACTCAGATAGGCCATGAGTATCCCAATCAACTCGCCTCTTCGGAACTGTATAATTTCACAACGGCCACAACAGCGATGCCAATGCCGTCTATCGATGAGAACCCGTTAGATACGAATTCTGTTCTGCCGCTGCAATATGGTCCAGCCCCCCTTGTTCCGCTGGTCCACCCTCGTTTGGTGACCATTGACATTACACCCTCGGAGCCGTATGGTTGTTATGACGCTCCCGCGGTGCAGACTTCAGTCCAACAGGTGCCACACGATGATGGGGTGGACTCAGCTGTTCAAAGGCAAGAGCCGGTGGCCGAGAACAACCAGCCGCCTGCTCAGCGAAACGGCAAGCGGGGTCCGTTTCGAGACCAAAGTCTTCGAGAACAAACAGCCCAAACAAGAAAGATGGGTTCTTGCATACGATGCAGAATGCAGCGCATACGCGTAAGTGATGGCTTGCACCCCTGCGCTTTTCAATGTGCGGCGATGTGCCCCATTGCCGTGTAACAGAGCAACACTCGACATGGGATGGAATAGGCTAACACAGTGGTACCCCTGCAGTGCGAGTTCAACTCGGATATTCCAGGCGGCAGCTGTTTGACATGTAAGAAGGTAGAGAATACAAAGGCTGCGCGGCTGCCTTGTCTCCGATACAAGATCACCGATATGACCCTCTACAAGCCGGGTCAAGTCCCAGGTTACGAATGGACACAAAGATGGAACAAGAACTCGTCTGATCCCATTCAGCTTTGGGCTTCGCGCGAAGTCAAGGTCATTTACATATCTGTAGGCTTTTCAAACAGGTATATGCCACTGCAGGTGCGTCGATTTGTTCCGCGAGACGGCGATAAGCTAGAGCGGACATGGGACTATCAAGGGACCAAGAAGTCGGTTACCATTCCGCCATATGCACTGATCGACTTGGAAGCGGGAAAATCGGCGTACACCCGGTACATCCGAGACTCCATGACCGACATATTTCGAAACATGCTTGGTGATAGCGACAACCTCTTGTACAAAACGTACCTCCAAGCTTGGCACATGTGGAAAGACCCGGCAACTCCACCAGAAACGTTTGAACTCCTCAACTGGACGCTTCGGCTGTGGATAGCCGTCCGCCTGTCGACCACGTCGGCGTTTATCGCCGGGAAAGAGAAGCTGGGCATGACCAGTGATATCCTGGACGATACCAGTCCCAACCCTGGGAAGATCCCGCTGCCCCCTGTCTTGGGCGCGCAGATGGATATGATATTGATCCAGCATATTCAGACTAAACTTCGGCATGAGCTTTTGGACAACCTTCAGAAAGTAATGCTCAAGAACAAGCCGTCAAGCTGGCTGGTGACGTACTTGGTAGCATTCATTCTGCTCCACAACGTCGCCCTGATCACGAAACATGATGCGGGCTATGCTCGCAAACACGGCATGAATGTGAGTTTTCTCCCATAAGAGAAGTTGAAGGGAGCAGACATCGGCAACCAGCAGCCATGCCAGGGGCGATTGTCTTCAACCAATTCGCCCCCCCAGTATCAATCTGCTAACTGGTTTTACCCTGCAGCGCCGGTTTGCTCGAGAAGGCAAGGTGCAAGAATATCATCTGGGTGAGTCTTTCCCCCCTTTGCTTGGCATCGTATGCACGCACATCTGACAAATTCCGCCTTTCCGACGGGCGTGTTGCATTATAGGAGCAAATATCATCCTTGCCCACTTTCACTACTGCAACAAGGGCGTGGCTCCCTTCTCGGACGAGTGTGAGGATCAAGATCTGCGGACATTAGCGCATCTTGATGAGGATAAGATCCAGTTTGTTCGGGCGACCAGGGCATACGTCCAGCGGCATAGTAAGTACCCGGATATTACCACCATCATGTCGGCGAACCAGATTCCCGGAGTCGCGCTAATCCATGACTGCGATTGCCAGAGCGAGATTGGGAGCAACTCCGCGCCAGAGGGGAGTACGAGAATGACTTCTACTTCGTAAGCCAACTGTTTGACGAGAAGTGGCATCCCAGGAACACCGTCTGGTAACTTTGCATTTGGATCTTGCGACTGTTTCCTTTCTATCAATCAGCCTGACCGAGAAGGTCGATTGAGGGTGGCAAGAATACTCGTCGAAGCGGTGAGAGTGTGGTACTGCGTGTGCGCAGTAGGCTTGGATGAAAGGGCAGGCTGCAGGCTGCAGGTACCCCTATGCTGAGATTGGCTCTGACAGTGTGCCGACCATGACAGTATCTTGTTCCACGGTAATACGAAATAGTACAAGTAGTGGCTTCTATCGGCCAGGGGCATACGTACATACATATGTACACTCTTGATTACCAGGGATACCGTAGGTAGTACTGCTAGTCGGAATACCCCATACGCTAGAGGGGACTGCACAGCTGTTTCGCAGGCCGATCCGGTCATGGGGTGTCGCTTTATCCTTGTTCAGTGGTAGCCACAAAGTACGAATGAACTGCAGATGAAGATGCTCGCATCGAGCAACGGGCAAGGGAAACACGCTAGGATGTATCGAGGCTCTTGTCTCTTTTCTCACCGGTATCGCCGATGGACTGACTGTTGCGGGATTGGTGTATGTTGGTGCGACGGGGGACAAAACGGCCCGTGCGAGGCAATCACAAGGTTGATGTTTGGGTTTGCGTCTTCCACACCCGTTGATTGAAGGCCACTGCGAGCTTCCTATATAACTCGGCCAGCTCTGTTTGCAAGTTGTCAGTCCAGTCCAGCAAACACGCAAAGAAGGGCCACCGGTCATGGGTGGCTAGCGGCCACATGCCTCTCACGACGCACGCTCCCGTCGTCGCTGGAGGGCGAAATTACAACGCATCCACGCCAGGATAGCAGCATCGACTCACGGGACATTGACGCAGACAGCGATAGACCGCTAGTTTCAAGCGGCGGGAGAAGGGAGAGAGGCTTGTTTTGGTTTGCCTGGAGTGTGGGTTTGATGTTGTTTTCCTTCCCCAAGTGGACGATGACCTACCTCCAGAGCTAAGCTGAGGAGGAACCTAGCAAGAAAAAGAAAAAAAGATACAGGGCTAAAAATGAGGGGGGGGAGAGAAGAAGACAACTTCCTTGCAAAGAAAAGGAAAGTAAGAGAAAAAAGCAAAGAGGAAGAGGGAACAGGAAAAACCAATGGGGACAACGAAGCGCCAGAGGCCGACGAGAGACTATCACGCACCTAGTCAGTCCTCTAGAGCCGCTACACAAGCCGGGCTGTCTCGCGGTTTCTCACCCCCTACCAAGTGTCTCACAGCAAATTGAGCTTGGAAGCTGCTCTCGCCAAGGCCGGAGGAGATCAAATGCAGGGACAATGATTGCTAGAGGCTCGGCTTGCCAGGTAGTGCCTGGACAAGCCGCCGGCCGCGATGGTGGACAAGGACGTACTGCGGTGGCAGCCGGAAGGCCGCCTTTGTGCGACGCCGGCGACGGCACGGCACCGGGAGTGACTCCCGAGAGAAACCAGGTACCTGGTTTGGCGATTGCTCAGGTGGAGGGCGATTTGTCGTTGCTTTTTGCCTCAAGGCTTCGCGCATCTGGCTATTGTAGGTAGATCAAGGTCAAACCTAGTCTCGGGTCGTCATATTTCCGTTCTTGCCTGCTGAGCTACTGAGCATGAGACAGCGGTAAGTCGTAATTGCCAAAGACAAAGCAGGCGGTCTATCATGGATGATGACGCCCTTGTGTTTTGTACTTCCAAGATATAAGGGGCCAAGAGTCCTCAGCTCCTTCCTACTCTTGCCATCTATCCAAGCAGGTACACCGACTCTTCAAGTCTCTATATATACTCGTCCTCGTCAATATTTTGTCTTTCGACTACATCTCCCACAGCCTTGTTTCTTCTCCAACCCTTACGCTCTCTTCTGACCTTAGAGTCCCGACATTCTTTGCCCCCAATTACCCAGAGCCCCCATTTCCGGCAGTCACCAGCTCGTCCGTCTTCGTTCATTCGCAATGGCGTATCCCGCGGCCGGCCCTGTCGTCAACTCGACGCTTGTTGCTCCTCCTCATGAGCTCAAGCTGCCTTATGCTCCTGCAGAAATGTCGAGTTTGCCCCATGGTTTCCCTGCCGGCTTTTCCTCGCCCCTGGCTTGGACCGGACAGCAATTTGCTCACCAGTCTGACTACATCCACCACCTGGATGCGGACGAGATTCACGAGATTGAAGCCGCTCTCAAGCACTTCAAGGGTGAGAGCCGACTGCCATTGACAATACTGCTCCGGACCTCACATACTGACTGCGTCATAGCACTGGAATTGGATGGAGATCTCGCCACCCCTGACAATTTCCCGCTTCCCACGGTTGGCCCCAAGGTGCTGAGCCGTATGCGCAGCGATATTTACCAGGGAAAGGGATTCGCTGTGCTTCGAGGACTCGACTCCAAGAAGTACTCTGTTGAGGACTTGACGACCATCTATCTCGGAGTCCAAGCACACATTGCCAACCGATTCGGTCGCCAGGACAAGAAGGGCAACATGCTGGGTAAGTGAGGGAGCGGCCGGCCCCAGATGATGCGGTAGACTAACAAATTTCTTAGTTCACATCATTGCCGACGACACTTCCAAGCAAAGGGCTGAGCACCACCGCCATTCGACTTCTCCCATTGTAAGTCACCTGCAATATGAGTACCATTCTCCACAGACGGCTGACGCAAGTGTGAACCACTAGACTTTCCACAACGAGGAGGCTGGCGACATCATCAGCTGGCTCACAAGAAACGCGGCCAAATCTGGAGGCAAATGCATTATCGCGTCGACCTACACTGTCTACAATGTGCTTGCGGCCACCCGCCCGGACCTGATCCGCACGCTGGCTCGATCCGACTGGCCTTTTGCTCTGTGAGTAACCTTGAGACTTTGATGATGCTATTGCGCCAAGACGCAAGCTAACCTGACTGTGTCTCACTCTAGGCCCAAGTTCCAATGTCGACCCGTTTTCTTCCACCACGACGGCCATCTGATCACCAACTTTGGTAGAGCTGCTCTCATGGGGAGCGCCAGCCACGCTAGACCTGCTCACTTGCCAACACTCACTGCTGCCCAAGTGGAGGCCCTGGACGCTATCCAGGATATTGCCGAAGCGACCAAGTTCGAGTTCACCACCCAGCCAGGCGACATTCATTTCATCAACAACCTGGCGGTCCTCCACCGACGCGCGGGCTTTGTCAACGGCTCTGAGCCCAACCAGCGCAGGCACCTTGTTCGCATGCGGCTCCGTGATGACGAGATGGGATGGGGCATTCCCCTTGAGCTGGAGGATGAGTGGAAGAAGGCCTTTGGCGAGACGGGAACCCGTGTGTGGCACCTGGAGCCCATGCCTTCTGGCTACTTTCCTCTGCGATCCCAGCCCAACTAGGGTTGGAAGCTATCAGCTGACTGGCCAAAAGGCCTCGAAGCTCTCCCCCAATCAGGGGATTTACGAGATACACGGAGATGGGGGGAACAGGGTGTTGAGGCGAGAGCCACTAATGGACGGGGAAAGGCTCCCTCCCCCTTTGACGCATAGACTCTTCTGTCCGCCGGGCGCAACTGCATTGAGGTCGGCGTTTTTCTGGCACATGGAAAAAGAAAAAACGACACAAAAAAATTATAGACCGGGGTCTGTTTCCCTTGCTTTGTTTGATCGAAATAATATAGATAGACGGATGGGGATCAGTCTCCGCCAAAGATGCGCTCACGCCGGCACGAAAAGGTAGAACGGCATAGAATAGAGCTAGGTACTAATTAGATTGGTCCACAATGAAAATGTGTTTATACTCATCATCCGATTCGCCTTTTTCTCTCTTTCTTTTTTATGAGAATGAGTGGTGGCTGGAGCTGGGGTGTGAGGACTGATTACGCAGGAGGGGAGTGACAGATACGAAGACAAAGCGCAAACAAGCCATGGCGAATCGATCAGGGCGATCCATTGCTTCATCTTGCATGATGCCAGATGCAACTCCCTGCACTGTAGATGAAGATGCAGCCTGACAAGCATGGTCATGGCCTTTCAGCAGCAATTTGCGGCCTCCATGGCACCCCCGATTGGCGATGGACCTCGAGCTGGGGGAGCCTGTCATTTGATGGACGTCGAAAGTGGAGCCCGCGCTTTGCCTCTAGTCTGAACCAGACCGTTGGGATGCCGACACAATTACAGTGGTCACGAGACCAGGATGTCCGTTTGATTCAGCCGCTTCTTGCAAGGATGCGTCGCTTGAACCTGGTCTCGACTTGCCATACAAGGCATGCAGTCAAAGTACGTATGTACATACTACAGGCAGTGGTAGTAGTACAGGTATGGCGGTCATGATGTCTCACGCAGAACTTCTGCACTTGATTCAGGGTAATATTGGCCAATGGGCTGGCTGTCTATGTATCTGATGGACTGTTGGTTGGAGATAGAGGTTACACAGTAGTAGCTTAGACGCGGCAGGCGGTGGCCTTGGCTCTAGACGATGGGAACACAGAGCAGGGCGAGTGGCGAGGACGGACAAAAAAGAAAAGAAGAGACAGAGGGCGCAGGCGGTTCAATGTGCTGGTAATAAATGTCTTGGGCGGGATAGAGGGCTGTGGGGGAGAGACGGCGGTGGCTTGTTCAATGTTGTAGTTTTCTCTTACTTGACTGGGTAGGTATCCAGTACGAGTACGTGTAAGTTGGTGGTTGCCGGGAGTAGTGCATATCACACTTCGTATAAGCCTGAAGCTGAACGGAGGGGGTGATGAGCACCAAGGTAACACTAAAAGAGGGGGGCAACTGAAAAAGCAAAAGAGAGAAAATAAAAAGGAAAGGAAAAATGGGAGAAGAAGAGAAAACAAACTATGCATTGATGCTGAGCTGAATGGGGGGTGTGATGTTTTGGTATTGAGGCTATGCGCGGTATTGGCGAGGAAAATTGGGATTGGGTCAAGTACCTACCGTTCCTTGTACGACGTGTTCAGCGCGGGCGGGCGGCGTTTAGATGAGGTTACACGGGCGTCTCTTTTCTCTCATGCTGCTCTGTTTCAATTTTTCACTGCTTTTTTTGTTTTTTTTTTTTTTTTTTGTTCTTGAACTGATGTCTTGACTCGTTTCCTTCTTCTCTCTTCTCCCTTGCAGTTGGCCGGTCCGGGACTCCGTTTGTGTTGAACGCTGGGAATTTACGTATCCCGTGTCCTTGGTCTCGCCAATGGCTTTCAATTTTGTGATGAGTCGCAGAACTTGGAGCGGCAGAGCATTGGTAGGTTTGACTCAAATGATGTGGATGTTGTCTCCGACTTAGTAGATTGTGGCAGATTACCAGCTGCATGTCGCGGACCTTGCTGTCGGTGACGGTGATAAGACAGCCAAGACAGAAAGTGACAGAAAGAGAGAGAGAGAGAGAGAGAGAAGAGGAAGATCTAGGGATGGCGATCGGATGATGGCTGGGGGAACAGGGGATCGGATGACCGCTTTGAGGGTGTATAGGTAGGGTCATTGGGATTCCTGTGAGACATGGTTTTGATGGGTGCGTCATGGGGCATGGGTTGAGGACTACAGAGGAAGTGGGTTTACAGAGCACGCAATGGGACGTTTTACAGAAGGATAGTGGGATGAATTCGGTTGTTTGTGGTTTGGCATTGATAAGAGTTGTGTGTAAAGCAAAGTAGGCAGGCAGTAGTAGTCATGATGCCTCGATGTAAGACAGACATGACATGAGACGAAGCGAAAAGACCGTGTATCTACGCATGTCCATGATATCAAAAAGCTGGCCTCATCCAACGCGCAAGTGCTGACCCCCCGTCCCCAGGCAAACACAGAGGAAATCGAAAAGAATCCGATTGCCAAGGTTCCGATGCGAGGCACAGATGCCGATGCCCACACGATTCGATTCTCGTCACGATCGCGAGCCTAAAAGGGTTCCCCATCCCATGTCTCACCTCCAGGGGCTCCAATAACTACTAGTAGTTGTCACCTCGCTTGTTGTCCAGAAAAAAAAACGAACTTGCAAGCCGTTGTTGTGCTCTCGTTACATGCCGAGAAATCAAGCCTAGGGGACTGACTACCTAGCTGTTACCACTAGTGATACAGTGTCACTACTGGGGATCCGAAACGGCGGGATGCTTCCCCGTTGAACTTGGTGCACTTGTCTAGCGGGCTACAGCGTCGCCGGGATCCCGCTAAGAGTAACCCAGAACCGAAAATACAGTGCCATATATCCGATAACATACTGTACGTCCCTCGTCCTCGCCAGGGGCTCAAGTACCCTCTCCATACAGCTTAGTACAGGGAATAAGATACAGCGGCAACAAAACCACCCCCTTGCTTATGCGTGGGGCGCCTGTCTCAGTTAATTGGCAGCAGCTTCGAAGGTGTCTTCAGCTCGCAGCTCCATCCCTTCCTTAAGCGGTTCCATCTTTCAACCTCATCTCATCGCTTTTGCCATCACGGCATCATCCATCGCTTTCGGGGGACCAGAGATCAGCCGCTGCTGCGCCCTGCCAGCGAGTCGGACCCGGCTGAGGGCAGAGCGCTACTTCGGCGGCCCAGACAGAGGAGGCGGGTCGCATCAGTTGCTTGATCGCATCGCGTCGCATCGCATCGCATCGAATCGAATCGCCATCGTGCATCACATCGCATCGTACATACGGCTCCGTCGGCCTGGGTTGAGACAAGGGGCTGGGGGCAAGGACGGACACAGAATCCCCGATACAATTGGACAGACTTGCTGCTGCTGCTGCTGCTGCTGCTGGTAAGTACACACACCCCAAGTACACCACAGGTCGTCGTTCGTGTACGAGCACGAGCATCAGCCGCACCTCACGGGCTGAGACGCGCGTCTTGTGATCCCTTTCATCTTGTCTCCTTGTGCCCTCTTCCTGCCTGCTGCCGTCTTCGCTCTCGTGCTAATTGATTGGCCCGCCAGACAGAAGCTATTGACGGCCACGGCCAGCCAATTGCCGACTCGAGACTCGACATCCGTCCATCGCCATGCCCGTCTCGCAGCCAATCAACAAGCCCGCCCGCGGCGACACCTCAGACTACCGGCCGGTCCACCAAGACGACAGGCAAGACGACACCCAAGATGCCAATGAGGAGGAGGAGGGAGTGGCGTCCTCTGCCTACCTGCCGCCGCGCCGTTCGCGGGCCGATCGCCGGTACCGCACCACCATCCTCGTCCTAGTCGTGGCGCTCGTCGTCCTGCTGGCGGCCAACCTGTACCTGTCGCTGCCGTATCTGATCCCGGGCTCCGACTCCGGCTCGTGTCCGAAGCCGAGCAAGGTGCCCCAGTATTTCCAGACATCGCCGGAGCTGTGGGCCGGCCCGACGGCCACCGGCCGCGCCGCCTTCCTGGCCCAGACGAGGGCCTTTGATCCCACCGCGACGTTTGTGCCCAACGAGCCGCTGCAGACGGCCATCCCCGTCGCGGGCATGAAGCCCGGCAACGACACCATCTTCAAGATGATGGGCTACCTGTCCCCTTACTTTCCCTCGCCGGGCTTTGGCGTTGACGAGTACCCCCTTCCCCCGGGGGCCGAAATCGTCCAGGTCCAGATGCTGTCCCGCCACGGCGCCCGCTATCCTACTTCTGGGGTGGGCGTCGTAGACTTTGCCAAGCGCATTGCCAATGCCTCGGACAAGTTCAATCCCAAGGGGCCGCTGAGCTTTCTCAAGGATTGGGAGTATCATCTTGGATCCGAGATTCTGGTGCCCAAGGGCCGCGAGGAATTGTACAACTCGGGTAAGCCGACCTCACCCATTGCGTCAGCGATGAACTGTCCGAGTACATGCACCCCTGGGCATTACTGACATGTGTATAAAGGTGTGCTCCATAGCTACATGTATGGCAGGCTGTATAATCCCAAGAGCAAGATTATTGTTCGCACAACTGTAAGCTCACACATGGCGAAATTACACCACATCTGGCTGCTTGGACTAACAGCTTGCATAGACACAGGATCGCATGCTCAAGTCAGCAGAAAACTGGATGGCTGGCTTTTTCGGACTGGAATGGTGAGTGCTCCAAAGCTCAGCCCCTCTTTGAGCCTGGCTTACACAGTTCTCAGGACCAACAACGCAACTATTGAAGTCATCATCGAGGCCTCTGGCTTCAACAATTCCCTGGCAGGTTCACTCAATTGTCCGAATGCTAATTCCAAACACTCGGCCAACGAGGCCAAGCAGAAGTGGATCGAAACCTACCTCAAAGATGGTATGCCTCTTCTCCCCATCACAGCCATCCATTCTAATTTGGCCTCTGAGCATATTAACGTGCTAACTTACAATAGCTGTCCCCCGCTTCCAGAACATGACAGAGGGGTTCGAGTGGACCGTTGATGATGTCTACAATGCTCAGACCATGTGCCCTTATGAGACGGTGGCATACGGCTTCAGCATGTTCTGCAACTTGTTCACTTATGAGGAATGGCAAGGCTTTGGCTATTCCATCGATTTGTGGTTCTCGGGAGGCAATGCCTTTCAGAGTCCTGTCGGGGTATGTGTTCAAAGTGCCCAACCTAGCAATACAATCAAAGATCCAGAAACACTAACCCTATCGTCTACGATGCGCAGAGGGCAACCGGCATTGGGTACCAGCAGGAAGTCCTTGCCCGGCTGAAGAACCACACCCTCGGCTATTCAGGCTCTCAAATCAACGTCACCCTGGACAACAACACCGAGACGTTCCCGCTTAACCAGAGCCTCTACTTTGACTTCTCCCACGACACCAACATCATCTCCATCCTCACCGCGTTCGGCCTGCGCCAGTTCGCGGAAGACCTCCCAGCCGACCGATACCCGGGCGCCCACAACTTCACCGTCTCCCACCTGACCCCCTTTGGCGCCCGCCTCGACATTGAAATCATCAAGACGCCCAAGCCCGTCTCGCCCAACCGCGACGGCTACCTCCGCGGCGAAGAGCAAAAGTACGTGCACTTTGTCCTCAACCAGCGGACCATCCCCCTGGGCCTGAGCTTCCCGGAGTGCGACGCCAGTCGCAAGGACGGCTGGTGCGAGTTTGAGACGTTTGTCAAGATACAGGAGGGCATGTCTGCCAAGGCGAGCTACGATTATGCTTGTTTCGGCGATTATCCAAAGGAGCCTTTTGGCAAGATTACAGACGGTGCTCCGAAATGAGGGCGTGTCTGGTTTCCATCAAGGAGAGGGCGTTTATAATTACATGTCGACATTTCACAATTCCAAGCAACATACATACATGTTATTAAGTTACAAAAGGTAGGCGAATCAGGTAAAATCTACATAGTACAGGGCGCTCAGGAATATTGGCTCGAAATACGGAGTTTTTTTTTTTTTTTTTTTTTTTTTTTTTTTTTTTTTTTTTTTTTTTTTTTTTTTTTTTTTTTTTTTTTCTTGTTCTTATTTCATCAAAACGCTTCGTTTCTTAATCAAACTTGTGGAACTACTGGCATGGGTTTGATATAGAAAATCAGCAAGGAAGAGAGAAGCTTTTCGGCCGAACTGCGTTCTAGGTTACATCTTGGTTGAAGGGTTTCTATTGTCAGTATGTCCCTGAAGCATTCTCACTTGCTCAAGGGAGGCATTGTTTGCGCTCTTCTACAAGGACGCCAGATCTAAAGGGCTATAAGGGACTCTAGATCTCGAGGTCTACAGGTTGAAGGAGGTTGCACAGACGTATCAATATATAACTGTAATTCAAATGACGGTCTGGTCAATATCAATCCATCACTCAGAACATACGACGTCTACAGAGACACGAAATTCACCAACTGAAAGAGGGGCCCAAGTGGTATGGTTGAAGCTCAAACAAGGTATTCATTCATAGTCATCCACTCTCGCTGGTATCTAAGACATTTTGCGCTCTATTAAGCCATGCCATCCCGCCCAATCCAAGGCATCAAACGCCCAAAACGCCCGCTCATACGCACAACCCAGTATCGTAGCAATAAACATGTGTAAGTAAAAAAAACGCTTCCCAAACGCCAAACGCCCGATATCCAAACCCATATCCAAGAAAGAAAGAAAGAGAAAAAGAACAAGAAAAAAAAAAAGAAAAGAAAAAAAAAAAAAAAATACAATACCGCAATGCAAGTCGCAGCAAGAATGAACAAGAACAAGGAACGGCTTTTGTATAAACCCCCCAATTAGAAAGAAAGATTGAAAGGAAACGTCCAAAGCATGAAGAATGTTTAATCACTCTTCTCGGAGCTCTTCTCGGAGCTCTGGCTGCCTTCGGTCATCTCGGCACTTTCGGATCGCTCCCTGCCATCCCCAAAGGACGCAGCCTTCTTCTCTTCGCTCGTGTCTGCCAAGCTGGCAGAGCGGGCCATGTTGGCATGCTCCTGGATGCCGTGCTGGGGCTCGATCATGACTGTGGCTTCGTGCGCAGGCTCCTCGCGCTGGGGGCTCCAAGCCAAAAAGTCGCGTCGAACTTCGACATAATCGTAGGAGAATTCGCCGTGCTGGTCGTCGTCCATGCCAAGAAGCTCGGCTTCTTCCGAGGCACGCAGCTTAAGACCGGGGATGAGATCGATAATCTTGGCGATGATGGCGGACATGACAAAGGCGTAGGCAGAAGCCGAGACAATAGCAGCAATCTGCCACCCGATGATGACATAGTTGCCGTCGACAAAGCCACCGGCGAGACCGCTGTTGACTCCGTCGAGACCGATAATGTTGCTGCTCGCGAAAAAGGCGTTGAAAATGAGGCCGACCATGCCGCCGATGCCGTGTTCGGCGAAGACGTCGAGAGAGTCATCGATGCGGATAAGGAATTTGACTATTGGGCGGTTTTGTTAGAATTTCTGGCCGTTTCAATATCAAGCAGCATGAGAGGCAAGTAGAAGCTTACTCTTGGTGCTAAAGTTACAGCAGACGCCAGCAACAACCCCCAAGATAATGCTGGCCCATGGGGTTATGAAACCAGAAGCCGGAGTAGCAGCAACCAGGCCCGAGATGGTACCTGAACACCAACCGACCATGGACCACTTCTTGGCAAGGCGAAAATCAAGGAGACACCAAGTCATGGCGGCGAACATGGCAGTGAGACATGAGTTCCAACAGGCCATGACGGCTCGGAGGTTGGCTCCAAAGGCAGATCCTCCGTTGAAGCCCAGCCATCCGAACCACAGAAGGACGGTGCCGAGGGTGATGAGAGAGATGTTGTGGGGCCGGAAGTTCATCATCATCTTCTCGTTTCGGCGGCCAAGGACCCAGGAATAGGCAAGGGCTGAGACTCCAGAACCGATCTCGACAGGGACACCACCGGCATAGTCGAGGACGCCGTTCTTGAATGCCCAGCCGTTGGCGTTCCACACCCAGTAGGCCAGGGGGCAGTAGACGAGGGTGGCCCAGAAGAAGCAGAAGACCATGCTCGGGACGACCCGGCCACGTTCGGCAACGGCTCCGACGGTCAGGCAGGCGGTAACTGCGCAGAACATCATCTGGTAGAAGGAGTAGAGGAGGGCCGGGATCAGGGGAGAGCCAACAGACGGGGTGGCCAAGACCCTCTGGAGGCCAAAGTGGTTGAGGTTGCCGATGTATGCATTGTTGGAGGTCGAGCTGAAGGCTAACGAGTAGCCCCAAAAGTACCACTGGAAGACGATGACACTAAAGGACATGAGGGTGACCCAGAGCATGGACAGGGCCGACTTTCGACGAGCGAGGCCCGAGTAGAGAAAGGAGACGCCAGGTACCATGAGAAGCACCATGCAGGCGCTCACGAGGATGAAGGCCTGGTCTCCGGACTGATACCATTGGTTCAGGTTTTCGGTTCCTGAGGCAAAGGCTTGTCAGTTTCTCGCGGCCGTTTCACCGCTGCGACAGTGACTTGCATATTGGGCATGTTGGAGAGATGGGGACTCGTGTGCTACAGGAGAACGGGGTCGAGGCAAGGCTAATATCGTTTACATACTGGCATCACCGCCCAGGGAGCCTGTCCCGTTGAACACGGTCGGTGCCCCTAGATGGGCGTAAGACATGATGGGCTAAGCGAAACCTGGGGAAGTCGTCGAATAGAAGTCGGAGAAAGTAGCCACGAGGACTAGGTAGGAGAGCGAGAGCGAAAGATACGACGCGGCAGTCAGACGAGGCGAGGAGAAATCGAAGACAGGTCGGATGCCGGCACAGCCAGGGCGAGGTTCCGGGAGGCAGAGGGAAGTACAGCGAAGCGTTCTGATAAGGTTGCAGAAGTAAGATGCCTCCTTCAGGTTCGACCAGAGATAAGGCGTGCAGGAGAGCAGGAGAGATGAGAGGAAGGAGAGGGCAGGACCAAGATAGGAAGAAGGACGGAAGAGGAGGAGGAGGGCAGGGAGATAACAGACAGGCTTAGATCCGTGGTATATAGCAGACACCATCGCCGTGAACCAGCCAGTCCCCAGGCAGTCCCCGATTTCGACAGCACGGCGACAAACCGGGTGCAATACTAGCCAGCTGGGGCCACTGTCAAGGACCGCCACGCCTCTTGATTCTTTCCTCCATCAATCAGCCCAGCGCCGTGGCCCTTGCAACCAGAGCCAGAGCCAATTACCCCAGACAGGGCCAGAGATAAGACACCGGGGGTGGGCCGTCTGGTGTTGCCTGTACTCGTACCCAGAGCAGAGCGTGAGCGGCGGATTGGCATCGTCTCGGAGAGGCCCTTGGGGGGTGGCCACAGGGATCTGGGGGTGTAGGTTGTCGCTCTGCTATCTCATCTCACTGTTCGTTATCTCGGGGCGAGGGCTGTGGGTGGATGTTGGAGCTAAGGGCTTAGTTCGAAGCGCGGCGCGAGTCCGCATGGCTGGCATGGAGGCGAGAAGCCGTCGATAAAAGTGAGAGCGACAATTGAAGCCTGCGATTTGATCGAGACGAGTGATGATGGATGAAGCTTTGTGATGGAGAGAAGAGGAGAACTTTGGTGTGTCGTTTCTCTTTTCATTCTCTCTGGCTGTCAGGGCTCTGCATGACTTGATCGGTGATTATGAGGCAAGAGCAAACCACAATCATGATCAATGGCCAGAAAGAGCGACGAATTATCAGATACACAACTGCAAGTACTAGGTACCTTGTACCCGGCGCCGAGGACGGTACAAAGTACACGCTCTCCGTCCCTGAGTGCCCGTGAGATACGGGTGAGATGAGAGATAAGGTAGGTAGGGCATGCATAATCCGCGGTACGTACGACAAACGACAACAGACAGGCCAAAGATACGGTCATTGAAATCAGGCGGTACGTTCCCGGCATGTACATGTATCTTTTCTGCATGCTGGCCGATAACGCTAGGCGGCAATCGCTCTAGCGCGGAGACAACAATAGAACATGCAAGTGCAGCGCAGATTGCCGGGCCGGCCAGGTATCGGCGGAGTATCGGTGAGGCCGCAAACAGGGGGGCCTGGGTTTTTCGGTTCTTTCTTTGGGCTGAGGCCGGATAAGCACCTTCAAGCACACATTTTCCAACCACCCTGAACATTTTCGTCGGGTTCCTTTTTCCTCTTTTCTTATTTTGTGTTTCTAATTGTCTACCTTATTATCTAGGATCTCACGCTTAATGCTAGGGCAATCTGTTAGATTTCAGGAACGAGGAACAGGCTGAAACACGTTACGACAACTCAGTCTCTTCCTTGCCGGTGTTCGGCCTGAAGCCCGAGGCAAGGCCGATACACAGAGAGACAGCTGAGCCGACAATCCGAGGGTACGAAATCGAAAATCTCCTTGCTTGCATCTGCGAGGTACAGCCAAAATTCTGTTGCATCGTACAACACCGCTCTTATTCTCCATTATACTACTACCTCAGTAAACACATGCAGCAACAAGGGGCTGCATGGAAGCACGTCGGAAGGTACAGCGACTTGTCGACAGCCCCGTCTCTTCAGCTTGTGCCGAGCAGAAGATAGACAATAATATCGTACCTGCTTCGTCCAACCTTACCGCTTTGCTCCCCGTATTAGTCCATGCCGTCACTCCATCATGTAAATGCTGATAAGCCCACTTCTTCGGGGGCGGGAGCGGGCACCGTTGGGGCTTGTCCAGTGGGGGCAGACAACAGCCGCGCCCTTTGCTTACTTTTGCTTGGCTTCTTATTTGCATCTCTAGAGCCTCGTACCTGAGGAAGGCCGAATTTCGGTGATACAAGTATAGTAGTACAGTTATTAGTAGGCTGCTTTGGCACCTTACGATTCGACGACAATGGGCTCCGGTACGGCATTCTCGTCCGTCAGGAAGGGCGTTCCGGCCGGTTCGGGCGTCCATTAGCTGAGTGTCAAGAGCTGGTATTATCCACCAACCGCCAGACTAGGATCGATGTGGCGTCAAGTCATCGCCGACTGTGCATACAGAGGCTGACAGGGTATGCTGCCACCGTCCACAGATTGAACTGGCGATGAGCCGCGGATTGTGTGTTTCACCACATCACGTATCACAACTCTATCGAAGAATACAGTATGTATGTTACCGATGCTGCGGTCACGGGATGGAACCTGGCCGTCTCAGACATGGCTAAGGGGGGAAGATGGAGGAAGTTCAGAAAGTGAGAGAGAGCAATCTCGCCTCCAGCTGATCTTCACATAGCCCGACCTGGATATCTCACTCATACTATCAGTAGAATAATAAGGCAACATCTCACGTGCACACAAGAGAAGCCCCAAGCCCGAGAAAATGTCGTGCCACAATAACAAAGAGTCGGAACCAGGAAGCACGATGAAAACTCGATTCATTACCCCAGTCCCATGTAACCCCCGCCTCCTCCTCCCCCCATCGATCCCGCGCGTCCGGACAAGCTCTTCGATCCTCGGTTACCCGTTCATCGGCCCTGTTTCATTACATGAACTACTAGTAGTACTAGTAGGGGGCTCCGAGTGCAAATCTCATATAGAAAACAGACAAGAAGCACATGAAAATTATCTCGGCGGCGCGGTTAAAGCCAAGTCGAGCCCAATGTTTCGTTATCAGGCGACAGCCCGACCAATCGCGGGCCCGCTTGCTCATTACGTTTGAGAAACCCCGATTTGGCGATTTGCGGAGCCAGCAACCCTAAGGGCCCGCGCCCGCGTCAACAATCGTCCGATCGCCGTCGATGAGCCGACTTGGCAATTTTCCTGTTTTTGCTGACGATGATGATGCCTTAACCTGGATTGAATGCTGGCGAATGTCGCACTGAAGAGCGTTGAAGATGTCATGGGAATGGCAGATCATCCTCAAGCAGGGCGATGGGAGATGGACTGCCCGGACGAAGAGCATCAGTTCGAGAGCTCACCAAACGATCTAGACCAAGCCGACTTGATATGATGAAGCCGTTCGACATTGTATCCCGCTGGTACGACTTATCTATGATTTTTAGAAACGTCGAACCGAGCAGATGACCTCGACTTTGGAGGAAAAGGTCAAACTGCGAAGCACCACGATCGAATCGCAGGCTATTGATCTCCTCGTCATTTCAGTTGAAACCATGTGAGATGGCTGAACAACAAAGTCTCGGGATGGGGTCTCCATCAAAGAATACATCTCCATCAGAAGGTTGCAATACTTTTCGCTATGTCAGAAGAAGCTGAAAGCACTGACGAGGACGCGTTTCGTCATTGCACACACAAGTCCGGCTGCCGAAAATACACCCAGAGAGCGACGCCCCCCCTTTGACGAGACAGACGAGTCACTTGATCTAATGTTGAGAGGCTGCGACAATGTACTTTCCTGCAGACAAAAAGGGTAACCAGGGCCCCATCATTCCCCTTGATTCATATGGATATGGGGGCATACAGAACCTCCTCTTCGGTGATGAATACAATATCACTGCCATGATTGATCGGGAGTTTTCACAGTCCGCTATCCTGGGAAGTCTTCCTCTACTGCCAGGTCACTCTCTAGACGACAGTTTCAAGTGGCTGAACGAGGGCTTGAAAAGAAAAGTGATTCTGCTCTGCGGTGTTCGGTTGCCCGATGTGTTGGAAGGGCAAAGCATCCAGGATATACGGGCTCGTCGAAAGAATTGGTTCCTTCACTGGCATGGAAGAGGAGACTTACATAGGAGCTCGTTAGACTAGGCTACGGGCTCACAGGCTGGGAAGCAGAACAGCACATTGACAAGGTAGAAGACGAGTTTAGCACTGGACAGGACAAGTGTTCATGTTAAAGCATGCGTAACAGCTGTGAGCCCTCCTTGCCTCCATGATATTGCCGCCAAAACAAGGTAGAAAGAACATGCAAGGTAGCCGACTCCAACACCCCCAATCATGATCAATGCTATCAAGTCGGCTCAGAAAATGCAAAGCCGCCCAGTTTGCTCCTCCCTCGTAATTTCGTACGTCAAGATATCATGATTCCGATAATGCAGCATCAGTCTATACCTCTTCGGCGCCGTCGCCCGACCCGCCGCATCACCACCACTCATGCCATCGTCGTCCTGCTCCTGCTGCACCGGCCCAACCGCCAGCCCGTGCAGCGGCCGCAGCACCGGTCGGTGTGCCTGCTCGTCTGATAGCCGAGGTAGAACGCACTCTACCCGAAGCCCGTGATGCCACATCCCAGCCGTCTTCGCTACGATGGGCGTCTTGAGCTTCGTTGGGGTGATCAAGAGGACCCGGCCAATGGGCGATCCTACTACAACCAGTGAGAGCTCTGGCACATGGAACAGCAAGCTCAGGCGGCTAGTCGCGCGGAAGTATGGCCGGATACTTCGTTCTTGGAAGCAGCCGAGCGTGAGCGCGTCGGGGCACAAGACGCCAATCTCTCGGAGTCCCGTCTCGTACACCCCCCGGAGACTCCTGAGCTCCAGGTCCTTCTCAAACGTCCGAATAAAGTGGTATCGTTTGGTCAACTTCTTAAGGCGATCTTCCACTGGCGGTCCAACGTTGTTATTGAACTCAATCGGTCTCCTGAGGAAATCGAGAAGCTGGGCTGGGGACCGTGGAACGGCCTGAATCTTTCCGTTGTGCGGGAAAAAAGCCATGTCGAGTCGAACTGGAGGCGAGCTGAGGTGTTTGTGGCTGCGCTGTTTGAACAGCACGGGATCAGGCTTTCTCTTCTCAAGAGGTGATCCCGGGATGTCTTGATCCTGGAAGCTCTGAGGTTGAGCCGACGCTGGGTTAGGAGAATCCGGAATAGAGATGGCCTCCTGGAATTCCTGCACGGCGTAAGCGAGCTGTCCAAGCGCTACGTCTAGATCTTGTAGCGCTTGCTGGAATTGCTGTCCTGCTGGTGGGGTTGGAAAGAGAGTTGCGCTGCCGCCCTGGTCTGCAGCAATGACTTCTGGGTTCCCCTGAGCAACAATGACATCTTCAGCCTCTTCAGCCTCTTCGTCTCCGTCCTCCGCATCCTCCTCACCCCCCTCCTCCTCTTCTTCCTCCTCATCTTCACCTTCACCTTCATCTTCATCCTCAACCTCGTCCTCAACCAGCTGCAATATATCTTCAGACACTGTAGATGCGGCGTCGCTGTCGTCGCTTTGGCCGCCCCCGGCCAGGTCATTGGCGGGAACCGCCTCGCCTACGAGAAATTGTAAAGACTCGTCATGCGACATATTCAGAATGTTGCGGTAGAACTGACCGGCCCTGCCCCCCAGCGTGGGAGGGGGGCATGGGTTGTCCGGGATGGCTGCGAGGCACTCGGCCACGTTCACCATCGGCTGCGGACACCCCGACCCAGGCTGGAAGACGTTGAGCGCCTGCTCGGGCAGCCCGAGCATCTCGTCGAGAGTGTCGACTGGCACAAAGCTTTCTTCGGGAAGAGCCATCACTCCCCATCCCCTAGAAGAAAAAAGAACAACTCGTCAGAGCCTCGCCTCACTTGGTCGTTGCGGTCTGGAGACTGCTTGCTTACCTTGAGGATGCTGGCCAAAACTCTTCACTTTGCAGTATGAGATGCCTTGACGGAAGAACTTGTGTGACGGGCTGAAACATTTTCCATATATCTGCCATCCACATGACCCCCTTGATATCCACCGCGCACACCTTTTCAGCCTGACCGTCCTCGTCGTCGACGAAGCAGATGTTGGGGATATTGGACGCGTGACTCCCGAGAGCCACAACGATTCTCCAGTTCCGGGCCCTCCTAGGCACACTCGGCCTGGCGCTATCGTTGCTCTTGCAGCAGTCGCAGAATTCCCGTACCTCTTTTGACTTCTTCTGACAAGTGGAGAGGGCAAACGCAAAAACCGTCACCTCGAGGCGATTCGTGCTCACGGCTATCAGGCGGGACTTGCGGTGTATGGCCAAGCCCCAGGCCGTCTGGCCGACATTCTCGTGGAAGAAGAGCCTCGGTGGACGGCTGGGGCACCCTCTCTCGGACGTCTTTTTAGTTCGGGATGCTGAGGCTGCAATCTCCTTGACATAATACGCGACAACGTCTCCATCGTCATAACAAGCCACCAGAATCTCCTCTTTCCCAAGAAATCCGGTAATGATATGATTGATGGTATGCGGAGTGACGGGATCGATGCAGCCGCCAATAGAAAGAGCTTCCTTACTCGGAGCAGCATAGATCTGTAGGTCCGGGTGTCGGGGTATCGTCTGTTTCGGGATGCTTCGGGGCATGTAGACGAAGATGTGGCCTTGATAGGCGACAAAGTAGAGCTAAGCCAATGGCAAGGGATCACGGAGTTCCTCGTTAGCTGCGGCCATGACCGCGAAAGCGACTCCTTCCCAAGCGCACATACATTGCAAGCTTGCGACAGCGCAGTCAAGTTGTTCCGATAGCCCTGCATGCTCGGGACAAGCCGATATATCGAATCGTGCGAATGCCCCCCCTCATCCTGTCCATCGATACTCGGCCAGTTGAACGGCGCCTCAAGCCCCTCCGGGTTCATTCCCAACGCCGTTCGTTCTCGATCTCGAATCGCACCTTTGGCATCATTGCCAAACTACGACGTCGGTTCCATGACATGTCAGCCCTTCCCAGTTCCAACCGCGCCCCCCCAACACCGGCCGAATCTCCACGGCAGCAAGCCCCCATGGAAGAACTTACTCTATCGGTCGCCGTCTGCACATAGCATCGTCCCACAGAAACGGTGCGAAGGCTAGGAGCCGGCGGCTTGCTCGAAGGGCGATCCATGGCGGCCGAGCGGAAGAGAGCCTCGCCGGTGCGGGCAGACTGCGCGATCTCGCAACATATAATATAGCGAACAGCAGCGGCAGATGAAGAAGTGGCGAAGCAATTGGGAGATGCAGAGTCGGCCCGGGGCTTGGGGGAGGAGATTGTTGGATTGTTGGGTGCGAGGTAGATGCAGAGAAACAGAATAGAAGGCCAGGGTAAACTGGTGGGGAGACGACTGAAGTTCGAAGCTCTTCAAGGAGCAGAGCAGCGATACAGCAGCGGCTGGGACCCCACATTTTAGCGCTGTCAGGTCACTGTGCTGCGTTTATCGATAAAGCACCGCAAACCTGTGATGGCGTCACTGACAACTGACAGCATCCATACCGAGAATCACACGGCAGCTCACTCGCCTGACTTCCACTCTCCAAGTACGACGGCAGATTGGGGAACCTTAAGAGCAGTGTATATAAAGTGGTTATCGCCATAGAATCATTCCATCTCAGGTCATGCTCCCATGGAGGGCGCGCTGTAGAAAAACCCCGCTAAACGCCTCCAAGTGCAGCTGTGCGTACCTATACTCGCCAAACTACATCCTTAACTTACACCAAGGTATAACATCCCATATAAACTCCGTCTCATGAGAAATCAACCAATCGAAAACACAAACAATCATAACATGAACATCAAAAGGCATGGCATCCTTCATTGCCGCATCAGCTCCTGCAAGTCCTTCATCCGATAGTCCAGCACCGGCGTCACCCAGTCGTCCTGCACCAGCGAATACGACTCCGTCTCATTGTCCCTCGGCTTGCGCGGATTCAACGCCCAGTACCCGAAATCCGCGTCAATGGACTTGAGGTAGCGCATCAGGTTGCGCCAGTAGTGCACGTCGCCCACGGACGGGTTGCTCGGCGCCCCCAGCTCGCCGAACCACACCGGCGCAATGTCCACCTCGAGCAGATACGCCCAGTTGCGCCGCATCGTCTTGACAAACGACTTGTAGCTCCGCTGCGCGAACCGGCCTTGCCAGCTGCCCCAGCCAGACCACTTGTAGCCGTGAGCAGAGTAGACGACCTTGTTCTCAACGTCCAGTCGCACCGGACGGTCGAGAGCGCCGGAGACGTCGTTGGCCGACTCGGTGCCTTCGACGATAATGAGCCAGTCCGGGTTCATCTTGAGCAGCCGGTTGCCACACTTCTCGGCAGCGGCGGCCCATTTCGACCAGGGCATGGTTCCCCAGAGACCCCGGACCTCGTTGCGGAGATCGGCTCCGATGACGAGCGGGTTGTGGACGAAGCGCTCCATGACCTCCTCCCAGTGCTGGATCCATTCCTCCTCCGTCTGCTTGACGGCGCACAGCGGCCCCAGGTGGTCGTTTGCCCAGCCGGCATCGCAGGGGTCTGCGCCGCAGCACCATGTCGCGCGCGTGATGTGGTTGTTGATGACGACGGCAATGCCAGCATCCGTCAGGGCCGTCGTCACTGCTTCCAAGACGTCCAGGGCGCGGAGGCCCTGCAGATCCGGGTTCGCAAGCACCAGCCCCGCCTCAATGACGGGATTCTTCATGACCAGCTCATCCGCGTACGGCAGTCGGACGCTGTTGAAGCCCATCTTCTTGATCGTATCGGCAATGGCGCTGCGGTGCTGGACGTCCAGTCCGCCGGGGACAAACAGCTCGTCGCTGGCCCCGTACCAGTTGATGGACGACAGCTTGAAGCGATGGCCGTCCGCATCGACAATGCTCCGCCCCTGCGTCCTCAGCGGCAGCTTGTAGCTCGATATCCACGTCCGCTCCAGGGGCGCGGGCAAGGGCTTCCTGCTAAACAACAGCGACTCGCGATCGGGCCACCACTTGGCATTAAGGTCCTGCTCCCTGAGGTACAGAAAGGTCAGGTACAACGCCGCGGGCAGCAGCAGGACCATCATCGCCATGGAAAACCTTGCCCTCAGCTTCGACCAGACCCAGAGCCTTCGCGACGACGACGCGCTGCGCTTGTTGGCCCACGCCCGGGAGACGTTGGCCCTGCTCGCTGCGGATGGTGCAAACAGCGGCAGACCCTCCTCCGCGTTGGCAGCGTCAGCGTCCTCATGGTCGTCGACTGATTGGCTCCAGTGCACATGACGCTCAGGCTTGTCGGGCTGCGAGGCGTGGTTGCTGTTGTCACTGTTGCCAGAGCCCAAGTTGGAGCCCGAGCTGGAGGCATCGACCATGTTGCCGCTGATCAGGGCGTCCGCCGCCATACTGATGCTTCTCGGCCGTGGTGCAAAGGATTCAGGTTGCTTACACGACCAGAACAACAAGGCCGGAGGTCCCGCAAGGTCAGCAAGGCAGAAAAAGTAGAAAGAATAGCCCACTCTAATGTTCGCCTCCTCTTTCAATCTTTCCCCCTTGTCTTCCCTTGTTATTCCCTCTCTTTCTTTTTCTCTTCGATATCTCTACCGTCTCTTTCTTATGTCGGATGTCTCACTGTGCGGCGATGGCGTTGATCAACCGTGCAACTCGCTCCAGCAATGGGCAGGCAGATAGTCTGGATGTCGCGTGCTCGCATCCGTACCCAAACGCTCATGAAATCGTCAGGCTCGCTCCCTCGCTCTTGTCTCACCAACAAGTGAATGTTGTCAAGCCACAGGCGCAAGACCCAATGTCGGAATCCTTTATCTCGTAAGACCACGAAAAGCGAAAGGCCGAGATCGAGAAAGGTCCGGTTCCGGTGTAACACGACGCACGACACAGGAACACACGGCAGAGGGGGCGGTTGGGAAGGATCAAAAGGCTGGATCCAGGCACCAAGAACGAAGCAAGAGAAAAATAAAAGAAGGAGACAAAGAACAAAGAACAAAGCCACCCGGCATTGAATGTATTATAAACAAAAACAGCAGACAGCAACAGGCACCATGCAACGATTTTCACCGTCAGTTGCCCTTCGGGCCAATCGCGCCTGCGGGCCTTGATCCGGAGAACCCGGCACGGTGACTATCTGTAAGAATATCTTAGCTATTCCGTCCGCGAGCGGCAATCGAATAGGTAATGACCTCACTCCGAATACTACCTTGCCTTGAAATACTCCGTACCTGGTAATACATACCTTACTGCGGAGATATTCAACCACCATGTTCAACGTGCAGGGCCAGCGCGCGCAGTTTCGGCACTTTTCACCTGTCCGATCCCCGCGCGCGCAAGTGCTCCATACTGGTGATAGTATTGTCGTCCCACCTCGGCAGGTACTTTCATGCGCATCGTGATTCTTGCGGAGTTGGGTACGCGTATATACGAAGTAGCTGAGTCTGCCATCATCTGCGACCATGCTGGCTTTCAAACGTCGTGGATATAAAGTACAGAGCGATAGGATATATACATAAAATGGTATGCTGTGTAGCAATCATGCGCATCGTGCCCGTCAACACCTCGCGGACCGAACAGTCAATCCCGCCAAAGGACAAGCTGCCAGTTCTTAGACCAGGCACTAGCACATCTTTTCTTTTTTTCTTGTTCATCATCATCATCATCTCTCTTCTTCCCTCTCGCCGGTTCCTGCGCAGTCAACCCGGCCCTCCCGCCGCTTCCGGATACGCTTCTAATAAGTCCCCGCCATTCCGCATCCCAAATTGTCCCGTCTCTTGAGCTGCTTGTAATTCCGTACTGGATGACAGCCTTTCCCGTAGTAATGAATAGCTACCACAAGGTGCCTAAGCAGCAGGCGTGCAATGCAGATCCCCAGTGATGTTGGCCTCCAGCCTCCAACCGCGTCGGGGGAGGCTGTCGCGGAGGCTACCGAGGACTTGACCCTGTCGTTGCAGGGCTCTAGAACGAGGCCCTTTCATCATGACAGCGCATCCTCTCGTGTGTGTATAAGGAATGACGAGAAAAGAAAAGAGGAAATGATGGTCTAATATGTACAAACAAAAAATAACAACCGTGGCGCCACGCTGTCCTGTGTCCGAGAGAGGAAGCCGTTCGACCGCAAGTAGAGACGTTGCGTCCCCACGCGATCCTGGCAGAGGGATAGGTAGTATTAATGTAGAGATGTAAAAGAGCGTCGTCGACGCAACATCATGCCGCATCGCGAGATGACTGGACATGTGGCGTCACCTCCAGGGTGTAGTTGTTGTTTCCATAGCCAGCCATGGAGTGGGTATATAAGCAAGTGCATTGCCAAGTTGTTCCGTCTGGCTACGGGAAACGGGATCGGTCTCCCGACTCTCCCCCTTTTCTCCTCCTTCGATATACTCATCGCTCTTTTTGTTGTTTCAGCTCTGATCGGGTTTATTTGGTTTGTTGGGGTATTTTTTTTTTCTCTTCTCATCGGCCAAAGTGCGGCGTCTTATATGCGGTTCATGCCCAAGGGGTTCATATCGCGGCCTTGCGGGGCGGCGTATGTCTTTTGCGCATCCCACTCGGGCAGGGAGCCGTGCGGCGGCCGCGGGTTCGAGTACGATCGCGCTGGTGCGTGGTACCTGGCCGTCTCGCCAAAGTAGTCGGGGGCCTGAGGGCCCGCTGAGGATTTCACTGGATCAAGTGGTGTTACCGCAGCGCTCGTATCTCTGGAGAGCATCTCGTACGAACGTGTGTCTTTCTGGCTTTGGTATCGGGCATCCACCGATACGAATTCCTTCTTCCTGCTATTGAACGGAGACTTTACCAGATCAATCCAGCCGGTGACCATGGTCCAGCGGCCGAGGAGGAACAAGATCCAAATGCCGTTCAGCTAGGTGCCGGACGAGTTAGTAACTGAGGGAGTTCGGTGCTCGAATGCCTTGAAATGATTGCAACACTTACAGAAAGCAGGACGAGCACGGCCGATACCGTCGCTTCACTCACGACGAGGGAGCCGGCTTCATTCAGGCACTTCGTCTTGTCGCCCTGAGCCCCGATGAGGCAGACGATCCACTTCTCGGCTACCTTGGGGTCGTCGTCAATGGACTGGACAATGTTGTCCTGGAAGACGAAGACGACAGAGAAGAAGATGACGTCGGCAATGATGATGAGGACAATGGCAATGCCTCTCCACTGAAGAGCAATGACTCGTCGGACTCGGCGGTAGGCTTGGCGCGGAGACATGGTGATGACGCTGTTTGTGTAAGTCGGGAGGTTGGATCCTTCCGTCGACGCCGAGTTGTCGTTCAGTGAGGCGAGATAGACCTTGATGCAGTAGCCAAAGGTGACAAATGTCGTCACCACGGTAATGCTGGCAAAGATGAGGAGGGGAATCCAGAGATCTGCCAGACTGTTCTTGTGGTTGATGTGACACGTTCCGCCGAACCGGAAAGAGACACCGCTGAAGACCAGAGCGAGGATGATGCCGATGGCAGGGATGCCCCAGCCAGCAGCCTGGGCAAAGACCATAAAGTTGCGGCCGACGAGAACCTGCCAGCAGATCTGGAGATGAAGCGACAGAGAGCGTAGAAACGCCCACATGACACCGCACCAGCCTCCCAGGATCAGCATGGCACCAGACGCTCCGCAGACACTCAGCGTGTGCATGTCGTTGGGAGTGATGGCATCAAAGCATTGGTCCGGATCAGCCGCGAGAGGAATGACGAATCCCAGCTGAACAAGCAGTTAGCAACGACCAAAACTTCCTCCGCGTGTAACCATCCTCCGCTCTACCTACATTCATGATCAGGATGCCGATGGTGAAGCAGATGCTCAGATAGTGTCGGTTCGTCTTGTCCACCGGCAACGCTGCCCATGAGGCCAGCAGGAAAACACAGCAGATGACACTGGCGGTTGCGATCCAGTTGGCCACAGTGCCTATGGTGGTGAAGCTGTCCGGGTAAACCCAATCCGTCATGGGACATGGCAAGCAGCATTGAACCGAACCGGCAATCGTCTGGCAGAGTCGGCCATCGATGTCTGTATCTCGGCGTCAACAGATCAGTCCCCAAAGCCCGTGCTTGGGCGGGCATTGACTTCTACTTACACCCGCCAGTGTTACCAAAGAGAGTTGCATCGTAGAAAGGAGCGGGGCAAAGGTTGATTCCTGTGGTGTTGGCCATGGTGGAGGATGGTGTCTCGCAGCGGTTGCCTTAGAGGGGCGGAGGGTGTCGTCGAGTAATAAGTATCCCTCCCGGGGAGGTGTCGTCGATAGTCGCTTCCCCCGGTGCGCCCCGAGATGTGCGAGTGATGAGCTGAACAATCCACCGTCGAGGTGCGAGATCAAGAAGAGGGTCCGTCAATGATGGATTGTGATACGAAGAGTGCCGTGATGTTTCGTGCACAGTCGAACAGATGCGTTATCATACGACTCAGGATATCAAGTACTCCAAGCCCAACCAAAGGCGGCGTAATCCAATCGATTGATGCAATGAATTCTTGAACTTTTCGGCAGGCGTGTATCGGTGAGAAGTAGGCAGTCGTGGTAGTATCACAGCATAGTGAGGCAAAGAAAGGTATACGGTCGGTTGATGATGTTATCCAGGAGAGTAGAAGAGAGCGTTATTATCCAATGATAAAAGAAGAAGACACAAAGAACAAAAGAGGTATCAAGATAAGATTATGGAAGGAATCAAGAGTTTCACCCAAACCCAGATCTTAACAAAGACGACGGCATCGAGGCGTGAAGAGAGGGCATGCGGGTCATAAAGTACTTCTTGGCTCAATGGCCAGAGGGACTGTCGAGCAGCAGCTGCCAAGCCAGGAAACTAGTCTCGAAATACAACGTTCAAGTCGACCAAGAGGGCGGGCAGACCCCTGTAGGTGCAGAGTGCCGGGGTCTGATGTTCCTGGTAGGGTCGTGGGTTTTGTGGAGCGCCATGGGCTCGGAAAGCTGGACAGGGGCGGTATTCGTCGTCCGCACCGGAGCTTCTGAGGTTACGAGCATGCGAGTGCTTGTACTCCGGCCAACTGGACCACTCGACCCTTGACTGAGGGTACGAGAGCATCCACAAGGTGATGAGATGTCACAGGGGCCAAAGCAAGGCTTGTTTGGCTCGCTAGGGCCTCGCCCAAGGAGAAGACTCTAATGGGGACCCTCTCCACCTGTTTCTGGGATGTTTCTTTGGCGAGATGCAATGAGGACCCAAGGATCTCGCAGGCACAGGCACGCCGCGGCTTAGAGCAGCTGTTCCTCAAGATTGGGGGGATGCGGCGGGGGCTCTTCTTGGTAACGCTCCCTAATGCATCGTGACAATTCTTAGTGGCAATTAGTGGCAGTGTTGGTTAACTATCGGTACAGTACAGGCGCCTGGACGGGGGTGTGCAAATTTCTCGAGGAGAGAGGCGAACCAAGCTTTCGAGGCCGTTTGGCGATGCTCAGCGGCGGTCGCGCAATCTTGGAGAGGCCGGCCAGTAACGTCTGTTCGGGAGCTCCTAGTGCCTCTGGACAGTATTACCAGCATGGCAAACAGCAAATCAACAAGCAGCAAGCAGCATTCGTGCTTGTGTTCTGCTAAGCCATTCTCTGCCCTCGGGCGATGTGAGCTGAAGCAGAGCAGAGCAGCCATGAGGAAAACCCCAAAAACTGACAATGGTGAGAAAGGCTGTGGCCCCTGAATTAACGTCCCGTTCCTGGCTTGCCCCAAGTGAGCTCGTGGCGGTGGGGCGTTCCGGGCGAGAGGCTTGAGCTCGCCGAGTGCTTTCGTACGAGTCCAGGTACAAGTACGAGTAGAAGCACGTATGTAGCGCCGTCTGTATACTACTATGATGGCTGTACGGAGTATTGTCGTCGACCTTGCATGCGAAGCCGCTGGGTCAAACACTTAGGGGCTCTGTCGGGCTTTCGTCCAGGGGCCCTTTGTGCTTCGCTCCATCCCAGTCCCCTCCGTCCTGAAGGCGAGCGGGGAGAGATGCCTCTAAGCTCCACCAAAGGAACGCAGCTCGGCAGCGCTCTGCTGCGGAATGGCTGAGGGCCATGAGAGATCCAGGGCCAAAGGCGCCAGGCTACCACGGTGGGGCAGCGGGAAACCCAGAGGCACGGAAATGCTCCCTAAATAGGCTGTTAGGCCCGTGCTGAAGAAAGACGATCTTATCTAGCTGCTTTTGGGCGATGTTTGGGACAAGCGGCCGCTGTCAGAGACATGACTGCGCTGTGTGGCGCTCGACTAGAGACAAATGACAATGTTGGTAACAAAGATTCACTTCGCCATCACGGGATGTCTGTTCCAGATGTCAGCAAGAGATTCTGAGAGAGACGAATGTGCGTTTCCTTGCAGCTTTTTCATGCATGTGTGGTAGAGCTTTCCGCCCTTGGGACCCTTGAGCATTAGCCGGCGAGCCAACAAGCCACTTACACCAGGACGGCACAGGAAGCACTGTATGCTCTGCGTCCCTTGGGACACACACGTACATACTTCTGTAAAGTCATGCCATGCTTCTCCAAATGTTACACGAGACGCACTGGAAAACTTTTCAGCTCGTTGTACATAGTCGATTTCAGCCGGTATACATACTGGTCGGTGGAGCTGGGTATAGTGTTCTGCGTCTCGACCGCGAACGTCGCGGCTGATCTTCATTCACACGTTCGGACCTTGATGAAGCAGCGGACGGGGTATATTCACCTCCGCAAGCAGTGCTTCGCGGTGCATGAGTGTCCCATGTGAAGAGGGACACCGGCGTCAAACCTGGTTAGGAGAACCGGGAGCATCGTGCTCCGACGGCATCCACGAACCCAGCGTCGTACATTGTAATGCCCATCATGATATGGCGTGGATGTTCTTTCTGCACCAGATTGTTCCCCTGGCATGCTAGCTGATATCTTGAAGGGAAGTCGTCGACTCATAGACTATGAACGCTTGTGTACTGGTAGCACAGGAGGTGAGGTAGCCAATTTTCGTCGTTACATACACAGCCAGACAGAGCTTCCGCTTGGCGACGAGCCTCCTTGCTTGGTCAATCACACAATCGCAATTAATTACTTACCAACGCAGATAAAAAGCGACCTTGCGGTCTAGATCCTTCGATTCTTCTGTGTTATTGGACATTATTCCAGCTTTCGAACAGGACGGAGAAACTGAACCTGTGCGACGATGGCTCTCCAGTGTCCGTCCATTGGTGCTATTTGCCACAGTGTGTCCCGTCATGGGCAACAGGGACGTGTGACTCGAGCCGGCTGCTTCCCGCCCCTACATCCACTAGGGCTGAGCCAGATGCATGAAGCGCACACGGAATCTGTCACTGCTGACAGGTCTCAGTATGTCAGGTATCTTCTGCGTCGGGCAAGTCTACCTACTAGGTAGGTAGCCACATGAAGGGGTATAAGCTTCGCCGGAAGCCGCATCTTTTGGGACTTTGGAATCGCTGAACCCATCTTGACTGTGACAAGAGAATCTTTTGCCCAGGGATGCGGTGCAATAGCCAATGAAGAGCCCGCCGATGGCTGTTGGATGCTTCTGAAGGCAGAGATGCTGGTCCATGGCTGCTGATTTGCCAGGCACATTTGCTCTCCCCACCTGCACACGCATACATTATGTACAGGATGCATGATGGAGGCTTGTAAAATCCCGGAAGTGGAGTAGACAGGCACGCGATGCGATTTGTCGTCCGAAAGACTCGAGGCCCTGCGAAGACTATCGTATCGTGGGCTGCAGAAGTCAGTGATCGCTCGTTCGCTGGGATTGGGTATCATGACTGCACTCGTATACAAATGGCCGCTGCGTCGAGCTGAACCTCACCTAGGCAGACAAGCGACCAGTAAGCGGCGGCGAGAGGCGAAATGGGAGGAAACACGAAGCGCCGAGTCAAGCAGCACGAGTAAGAGTCGCAGAGCAAGTGATGGAGAATCTCGCGATAAGAGCGCCAATCTCCGCCTATGGGAGGCTCAGAAGCGGTTCCTGCTCTGTGACTGGCTGCGAAGCCGCCCTGTCTCCTTCCTCACGGACCAATACCTGTTCGACAGGGGTAACTCAGAAACAAAGGAAAGAGCAAGACAGGACAAGGCAAGACAAGGCAAGACAAGGCAAGGCAAGACAGAAACACCCAAGCAGAATCTGGCTTCGTGCAAACCCAACAATTACAACTGAGCGCCTCGCGATCCTCTCAACCGACTGCTTCCACCCTCATCTCCGGCCGTCCAGCGAACACTGTGTTTTCCACTCGCGTGCATGCCACGCCCGACCCCGGTCTCTCTCCCGTGTCTTCCAAACAGCCACACAGGCGAGCCCAGCGCAAGCGAATCGGCGTCGAGCATGCTTTCAGGCTATGAACCACAACGGAGCCCTTCGGACCGCCAAGTAAGCTGTCTAATTTGCGGGTCACAAGGATGCGCTCTCATCGTCTGTCTCTAGCATGGGGCAATGGCGTGGTCGAGTATGCACCTGCACTGTAGGTAGATCAGCGAGGACGCACAAGGCGACGATTGCAATTCCGAATATCCCTGCACTGATGAACGGGGGATGCCGCCATCGTGGGAAGTCTACTTACTACTAGTACCCGGATACATACGGATGTACGGTATGCAGTACTGTGTTCAGACAATAGGCGAAGTGGTATCGATGGTTCCCCTGCAGGGTTGCAGATTTGCTAACTTCTCAGCGGGGCCTTCTCCCCCAAGCTACAACTTGAAGATACGAGCCCATCTACAATGCATCATGATGGACCCCGCGATCAACGGCATACGAGTATCGAGCCATCGGAGTCAAAGCTTTCTACAGCTGTGGAGATGCACAGGAACGGGCCACCAAGAGGCAACTGCCAGTGACGACTTACCTGATATGCAACCGTGCATATGAGCTATCGACGCCGTCAACGACACCGGCTGCAACGCCCATTAAAGTGAGCGACGAGTTCTCAAAGGCGAGGGGCCGGTGCAAATCTCTCTGAAGCACATGCAGGTCTCGGACCCGTCATCAGCACCTCGGCACGTCCAGCCTTTGGATATGTCCGCTCTGTTCTTCATACACGACTTGCAAACAAGATGGCCTTTCTCGCAGACACGCAATTCCGCGTGCAGCACTCGTCGACCCAGCCGCATGACTTCTCTGATGTCATGTTGCCATATCAAGCAACCTCGTGTGCTTTTCTCAAATCTCTGAGCCTGTGAGGCGCCTTGTCGTTGCAAATTTCGCTTACGACTCTCGATCTGCTTCTCCGGTTTATGCTGATCGTAATCTGCCTGCCTTTCCTTGAGGTCCTATCCCTGGATCGAGTCGCAGCAATCGAGCTTCATCGGAACAAGCTTTGCTGACTAGGTTACGGTTCGGGAGTTACACCGACGGGAAGAAGATGAGAATCGCAAGTTGTTCGACAGCCACACATCAGATCGAATCAATGCTGGTCACCCCACGATTGACTGGTATCTTGGCATGACGCAACGTGTCAGAGTCAAGTGCTATCCAAGTTGAAAAAGCTGATTGGCATGCGCTCTGCCACTTGATTCGAGCATTGCCTCTCCAAGAAGCTCGCGATCGGCCTCAAAGCAGCAAATGCGGCATAATGACCATAGCTATCCAGAACAACATACAATTTTCCCCCTACTTTCACTATCAGCGTCACTTGACCTACTTGCCTCTTCAAGCTACTCCTGGTTATCTAATTATTCAATTCTAATGCTAAGTTTTGGAGCGGCCAACGGGCCGTCGATCTCAACGTGGTTCCTAGATTTAGCCTCTGGTTTGATTCGTCCAGCTTCAACGCCAAACTTCTAGCCCCAAGCTACGGGTTCCAGAATGTCGGCGACCAAACACACAAGTGCAAATGACATGCTGGCCCGAGGCACGGAAAAGGACGCAGAAGCTCAGCAGACCATCGGGCTTTGGACTTCCGTCATCCGCACCCGATGCGCCTTTGGTCATCAATCCAATTCTCCCTCCAGAGAGACGATCATTCCTTGCGGTTCACCGACGCTTCCAAAATATCTTACCTGGCGATCAGGGGAATCGTCTCAGCATCAGTTCACGAGCCCTTTTTGCTGCCGGACACTCATCTTCACAAATGCCCAACAATACCGGCTGTCTTCCAGAGGCCATACAGGAAATACAGGCTGCTTTGCTGGTATTGGCCAGAACAACACCACCTAGCATCAAGCCTGCTCAAGAAAACTCACATGGACGCGGATAACTGAGAATCGCAATACTCCGTACTTCGTATGAGGCTCTGGTTTGCTTGAATACGGCAACAGCTGCCTTTGATCCAGACCGACGGTACATACAGGTAGATTGGCCTTCATGGGAGCCCTGACTCATCAGACACAAAGAACCTTGCCTTCACATGGCCGCACGTTGTCATCAGTGCCAACCCACCCCTAATGCAACACAGCCTCGAGGAATTGGTGATTCGCGCGCTTGCCCTTAGCAAACTGGAGATCGATCATTGCCTATTTGGTTTACTCGTGTCGACTCCTACTTAACCAAACAGCCAAATTCGAATACATACAGTGTTTCATGCAGACGGCCTCGTCCTATCCACCTACGTTCCTACATACACCACTCCGATGTGGGATGCCTTGCAGAGATACCACATGTATGCGCCTACAAGGTCGCTTCAGCACTTTCTCATCACTGCATGCTGTGACTGGCGGTGTGAATTACAAACGAGAGCTCGATTCCACGTTTGAATCCTAGGCTGCACTTCGTACCTGTACGCCCGCACATCGTGTACCAAATCTGTTTGACCCCAGGATGAGGACGGGGATATTCGTGGCAATATTGACCTCAACGCATCACTGCGGCCGTCGCTCTCGACGCAGGTGGGCTCTTGGCTCTGAAATCGAGTCTATTGTCAGGGTGCTGCCGCTCATAGGAGTTGAACAAGTACAGAGTTCCCCGGCCGTTTGGACAAATCGGGCAATGTCGTCTCGATGCAGATGCTCGGCTATGCTGCCGTCTGCGAGGTTCTGAAACCAGCGAACGTTTCCGGCCTTTCTCTCGGCCGGAATACACTTTTGAAGCTCAGCGACCGGAGGCCAGGAATTTCGGCGAATCAACCGTGACAAATTCCATATTGATCTCAGTTGCAATTACATTTTTGCGGCGATACAACAACCTGGCACCGAGCGGGAACACGACTGTTTTCGCCCAATGACAGAGATTCCAGACAATTTCAGATTGGCTTGAATCGCTCAAAATCTCTCTCCGTGACAGGCTGGGCGATAGGGCAGTCTCAACAGCTATGAACTTGTATTATCCCTAGGCGTTGAGCTTGCATGGCATTGTCGCACACCACCAGAGCTAAGCTAAGACATATGAGTACTTCTGCACTTCGTGCAAACACACATGGCATAGTCTTAGTACTATTGCGCATCTAAGGCTGGAGGTTTGGGACGATGCAAACCGGAGCCCATGTGGACTGCAGAGAACAGTCCTTCGATTAACACGGATTCAGGAGCCTACGGAACATATATCTACTTCCCCAATACCGAGATAGCTTGGGGGAAGGACCTAGCAGCCACAAGCTATACTCTTGTCGACGACAGCTGGCTGAGGTGAACGAAGAACAAAATCCAAGGGCGATGATGTGACTCTGATCTCAAGCCTGAATCAGACAATCGCGACGAACAAGTTCAAGAAAGGAACCCTGGTGAAACGATGGCTTGCGGCCACGCTCTGCAAAGCGCGCTGTCAGACAAGCAAATGTCATTTCACAGCAGGCGAGGAAACCCTGGAATGGTTTGATCTGATGGAATGCATCTTATCATAGTGTACGGGATACCACCTGGGCATGATACCGTATTCCGTCCGGGTTGTTCCAGGCCTCGCATCTCAGCTAACCTTTGTTTCGATGGCCAACCTTCAAACAATTGGCGACTGGGATATAGACGAAATGCGGTCTAGGAGTCTTGCCGGGGAAGAAGAGCGACCCGCAAACACTCACCGGATCTTGAGACGAACCATCCGCGAAGATGGGGACACCAACGGAGCTGAATCCTACCAAGATGGGGCGTGGTGGTGCGGGTATATCGGGGCTGGTCCTTTGGACTTCATACGGAGTCGTTCACTTGATCAACACCGCGAGGTCAGATTGTGAGGTGGTACTCCACACTGCTGCCAGAAAGCCAGCAAGTATACAAGTATGTTGGTATGCTATTATTATCCTCTGTTTACACTACCTGCCTTGCGATATGATGAGGCTGAGATCATGCCTGAACCAAGCCAACAGAGGCGACGAGCCATGCAGATATATCACCATGCGAAGAGGCTGAACACTCCGGAAGGCATGCTGCTTAAGAGAGCAGGACTGCCACACACGGTCAAACTTGGTCAGGGGGCCAAGGTTGGGTGCTTCTGCGATTGATGCAATGTGGAGGACTACTCAGAAGCGACGGCCACATGGGAGACCCCTGACCAGCTCCAGAATCCGGAATATACCCGTAGGTTGTTGCGGGCTGTTGGATGAGCTAAACACGGCACTAACACAGTTCATCTCCCTACTTCGGCTCAATCTTGCGGGAAGCGTTACTACTTGGTCCGGCCCCTGTTGGCAGCCTCTATCTCTCCTCTTCCCGGGTTCTTATGTTTCTCGAAGGCCTCTAGACACCGACTTGCGAAGTAGTACTAGTGGCTTCTCACTAGGTCCGGATTTGCACCATGCACTACGAGTATGTCATCACGGTCAGAGAGCTCAAGAGATGAGAGTGTGAGAGTCAGTCTATCATCTTGCTGATGTGCTTGGCAGGGAGGCAGCAGCCCGACTGGGTGCACATTCTACCTCCTGAGCTTGCTCTGCCTGGCTCTGATGTGAGAGGCGGCCGCAAGATCACCATGATTGGCCAAGAATACGGGGTAAAATGCCCAATGGATGAGCAGTGAGCGCTCCACAAATGCAGGTACGGAACGCAGGATACGTACTGCCTAGGTATGTACGAGAAGGTGGAAGTACCGTGGGATGCGAGTAAGATGGCCCGCTTCCAGGGACCCGAACCAAAGAGTTGGTCGGATCCATTGTGTACAAGTCAAGAGGCACTACAGAGTACAGAGTGCGAGTTAAGATTGAACCCGTCATGGGTTTGTTCAGCTTTCGGAGAGGAGAGGAGAAGCCGGCACCGTGCTGAGGAGGGGAGCTGGATCAGGGCGCTGCTCGGCATGGCGAGTGTCGTCCGCAATAGCCCCAAAGCGATCTATATACAACCTGGACCCTTGACTCAAGCGGAAAGCTTCGCGTGGGATTGACCAACAAAACAACCAAAGTTCTCTATCGAGCGGCAACAGTGGGAGCGAAAGCAACCTGGTCCATGCTGCTCCGTGGAGCTGCCATCTACTACATATTGCTTGCACTCTCAGATTCACCGCGCAGAAAGGATCATATGGAGTATTAGCCGGGCATCGTCCACAGCAACGAGCCGTTCGAGGCAACTTTCCCGGCCGAATACATGGATACATGCATGTTGTCTGTATATCCGACTTTGGTCAGGGATATCGCGAGGAAAACGAGCCGCGCAGAATCATCGACCAACACACGTCTTGAAGGAGGTTTTGTGCCCGCACGGCGCCGGTGGCCGATACTATTTCTTCGGCAGCATGGCCGACTTGGTCCTAGTCTCCTGTGGTTGCTGCAGCGGAGAAAAAAAAGGCTCGCCGGCGTGGCGTTCGTGAGTGGCGTGGTGATCCTTGAAAGAAAGAGATGCCCACTCTCGGGAGGGGGGACGTTGGCGGAGGAGGGCGCGAGCGCGGCCCATAACGCCGATTGCACTGGAGTTCTGTTTGTGTGTCATCTCTTCGGGTGGAAATGGTTCATTGCCGATCGTGGAGCTACGGGAGACGGCGTTTTACCAGACAAGGCGTTCCAGTGGAGGGCTCCTTTTTTAGGCTTCTGTGCCGTCAAGGCCTTGGTGCTCCCCAAGCAAAGCGGTTCTGGCAGGTTTTCGAAATTACAACACCTTGATGCCCTACCTAGCTGCTAGCCCGCAGCAGCACTGGTGCGGCGTGGCGTCGACAGCGGCGTTCCTCCGAACGCGTGCGTGCTAGAAGACGGGAGTGGGATGAAGACAGAAGTGGGATGCGATGGTGTTGTCCCTCCCAGTTCGTGGAAAAAAAACGAGGCGGCGCTTTTCTAGAAGGCTTCTAGGCCATCGAGCATGAAAGAGCGCAATGTGCGTGAAATGAGGTTAATTCACAGCCGCGCCGGGAGGCGTTCGTCGTGGCGGGTGCAAGATCCGGCCACGGTGTGCGTGCTACAGAACTTTAGGGGGGTGGGAGAGATATGGGGAGGGGGATGGCATGGCATGGTCCCGTTGCCAGCGTTGCATCGTGTGTTCGGCTTGGCTGCAGCGACTTCTCGAATCGATGCGGTTGTCCGGGCCGGTGGTGTTGGGTCGTTGCAATGACGGTCAGGATATCTTCAACATCACCAACTCTGTCTCTACACACGAGTCAAGCAAAGATTACACGCAGCCTTACCTGACGAAGTCACTCGATCAAAGGTGGGAAGGGGCAAAAGAAGTTGGACATCTGCGGTCGTATTGATTATCAAGCACCAGCTTTTTCCCTTGTCTCAGGGCCCATCCCAGCATATTGCTTGCCTCCATCATGATGCTACTGTGCGTTGTGTGTCGACGAGGCTTTCTTGCATATTGTTGTTGTGGTGGTGGTGGTGGTGTTGGTTGTCGTTGTGGTGGTGGTCGTTGTTGGTTATGGTGATATTGGTGTTGATGGTGTTGGTGTTGCTATTCACTTCATTTCATTTCATCTCATCTCAAGCTCCTTTCTCACTGGATTCCGCCAAGCACTTCGGACGAATTTACGCTCAGCTGCACGCAGGCCGCGTCGGCGAGAACGACAGCGATGGGCTTCTCCAGCGCAATCTTGATGGGCCAGCCCTTTCTAATCATGGAACCAGCCTGAGACGAGTGCAGATAGCTGGCGAGGCGGAAGGCCAGAGTGTTGGCCAACGCCTCAAGTGTCTCGAATGTGGATTTGCTCATGACCTGCTGACCGTCAGTATCCAGGGCTGCTGCTGCTGCTGCTGCTCGCTGCATTCAGCTTTGGAAAGCCCATGTGGCTTGTCTGTGAACTCACCTCGACTGCCTCCGCCTCAATCATTGTGAAGACATCCTCGTCGATGTTGAACTTGTCGATCTCAATGGTCGCAACGACGACCTGCTTGGCCTTTCTCTCGTTGTCGTTGACGCCGATGAGAGTGGGAACTCTGAGGTCGTGGATCTTGAGGCTCATGCCCCTGGGCTGAGGCCGTGACTCGCCGTCGCGTCCAAAGAGTGCTATTCTGGTGAGGCTAACGCCGCCTCCGAGCAGAGAGGCCTTGGGAAGATGGACTGTGAGCTCGAGACATCGGATCGTCGACGGCTTCAAAAACGAGGCATTGGTCTCCGGCTCCTCCTCTGTGACCTTGGACCTCCCGTTGCCGTCCTGGCCGGTGAGATCGTTCCAGATTGTGTTGACGACGTCCCGCAGACTTGAGGACTGACTTGTGCCAGCCGCGCTGGCGAGTTTCTGTGCATCCAGATGCTGCTGCTGCTGTGACTCGAGCGAGGCCAGTATCGCCTTGCTGAGGAGTCCGTAGTGGACGGTGTCGGACTCGACTCTGTCGGCGGAGGACGATGTGTCGAAGGCCTCCTTGAGCATGACGGAGGCCGACACGCACAGCGGCTGCGGCCTTCCTTTCCTGTTCCAGGCGTCGGACGGTCCCGCGATGGACGTCTGAAGATTGCGCACCCGCACCACGGCGGGAGGCTGGCCCGCCAGAAAGCGGACTCGCCAGTTGGGCTCCAGGTCTGCCATTGTCTCTCGTCCCCCGGGGATCGACACGCGGCTCAGATCTGGGGTAGCAGCAGCTGATGAGCGGGCGTCGATTGAGATCGGAAACAGGGAAAAAAAAAGAAAAACAAGGCCCTTCCGTTTTTGGTGACCTTTGGGCCGCAACAGCACTTGCGCAGGGCTGCAAATCAGGGTTTTTGCCGGGCGCCTGACGTTTATTCCCTTTTTTCCACCCCACGTTTGGATGCCTCTGATTGCCTCGGTAAGATCGGAGCGTTGCTGGATCCCACCAAAGCTTCTTTTGTTCGGGATGTCGTGGAGGAGAGGGAAAGGAACCCTTTCAGCTCGGTTTCCCTGATCCAGGCCGATATGATGGTCTCCTTTTTACTCGTTCTTTCGAGGAACCAAAGCGGTATGTCTGATCGGCTGTTATGAGACGGTGAGGGAAAGAGGGAAAAGGTTCCCTACCTGGGAAAAGCGAAGGCGGGGTTGGTTCAACAAAAAAAAGGGCTGTGCCACCAAATAGAGTGTGATTGTGAGTATGAGTGTTTGAGTGAGAGTGAGCAAGCCAATGCAAGGGAGGGAAAAGTATCCAAGCTCGGGCAGTTTGAGAGCAAGACATGCCTTATCGGAAGCTTTGAGAGGTATTGTTTCCGTCTGATGTTGATTTTCCTGCCGTCAGTATCTCTGTTGCACAGCTTGAACTGACTCTCTGCTCTTTTTGGGGCGATGTGCAGCTTGTTTCAAAGGGACTTGTTCACACTGTCAGCACTTTTCTCTTTTCACTTTTTCTTCTGGGTTACCCTGCAGGGTTTGGGGGTCTTTCAGAAAGCGGCATCAATCGGGCTGGGAACACACAACGATATTGACACAAACTGCTAGCTGACAACAAATTATATGCAGATCTAACGAAGCCGAATCCATCAGAATAAAGCACAGAGTCCCGCTGTGTGCCATATCTATGCGGTCTATACCTTTGACGCCATTCAATCTACATCTACCGTCTATTTGTGGCTCCAATCATAATCCTCTATACAGTAAACGAAGGACATGAAAACTCCAATCTACCAAGGCTCTATAACGCATCAAATCATTAAGAGAGAAAGAAAAAAAAGAAGAAGAAAAAGAAGTCATTTCATCCATCATAACAGTCCAAGCCAAGTTCATCAGATATCGGCCTTGTCGCACTGAGGCACATCACCATTGGTGACCTCTTTGATGAAGGCGGGATCCGGGTTGAAGAGCATAACGTGGAAGTGCTCCACGGCATGGATCGACTTGAGAGCAGCCCAGTTCTTGAACCACATGACCTACAAGACGACCAAGTCAGCCTCAAGAGATGCTTGACGGGAATCATGAAACAAAGGGGGTAAGGATTCACTCACCTGGTTGTCGGGCATGCGGGACCGAAACTTGAGCGTCACAAAATCATCAATCTCTTTCCTCGCCTTGTCCGTCAAATCGCCCGTCGCCGAACTCGCCTTGAGCTCAAACTTTGTCCAGACAACCAAATGCACGATCCTCGAATCCAGGCCATACGGCCAATCATTGAAGAGGATCTTGACGTCGTCCTCGTACTGGAAGGGCGCGCCCCTGGGCACGACGGGCGCGTCCCAGCGCAGGCGCTCCCGGAGGACAAAGTCGGCGACGCTGCCGTGGGTGCGGGCGAGGCGGTAGGTGAAGGCCTTGTAGCGGCGGAGGTGCGAGGGCACGCGCTGGAAGCGCTCGAGGGCGTTTGTGCGGATGAGGTGGCAGACCTCGTCCCAGGACTGGGGGCGGTAGTCGGCGTCCGGGGTGGAGACGGTGCGGAGGTCCTTTGGGTTGAGGTTGAGGAGGTAGGGCGGGCACTGCGGGGTGCGGGCGTGCTCGGGGACGTTGATGTGCCAGTAGGGGAGGGGGAGGGTGATTGTGACGCTGAGGGAGCCCATCGTTGTGTGGTGGTTTGAGGCTGGTAAGTAATGGTTGGTGGTTGAGGTTGAGTTTGGCTGAAATGGAGGGAGGTGAGGCTGGAGGCGAGATGGGCCGGGGCGGATGTCGGGGGGGTTCCGGGACCGGAACGGGGGGGTTGCCACCGAGGTTAGATGTCGAGATGGGAGTTCACAAGAGGTTGAGTACGAGTATCAGCAGTGTGTCTGAGACTCACCGGAGTTTGAAGTCGAGGAGGGCAAACTCGGGGGATACATGGCGATATAAGAGGAGAAGCAACAGTCCAAGTGGTATCAGTATCTCACATCAGACCCAAGCTGCAACAATACAATAGACTCCACCGGCCTGCTACTACAGAATGGAAGCTCCGGAAGTGGCCATCGCGGGCCAAATGACGCCCTGCCGCTGCGTTCTAGGCCGAAAAGATGGAGCGACTTTGACTCAGAATGAATTACTCTGGGAGTTTATCTTTCATCCTTTGGCTGCTATCTCTGACATGTGCGGGATGGTATCGTCACCTCTGGGCAGATGCAACGTTGTGTGTGGTGGAAAAAGGCTCGGATCATTTGAGGCCGGAAAGGCACTCGAAACGCGGCTTTGGGGCCCGCCATTCAAGAGGCGGCGTGGCGGCACGGGCGACGTGATAGGCAAATACATACTCGTAGGGCACTGGGAGGCAGTTGGCTTCTTCAGTGGTTGCAGCGCTGGAGGCCCGCTGGAACTTGCATTCCTTCAGTGGCGTTGGTCTCAATCCATCAATTGCCCGATGACTCGCTGATCGAGTTTTGACTTGTGGGCCTGGAGAGGTTTCATCTTCAAATTTTGTCCGGGCACGGGAGCCTACTTGTACATATCTATGGAGACTTTGAAGATCAAGAGCCGCATGGAATGGCGGCGATGGAAGAAAGGGATTGATGGTCCAAGAAGGGAGAGAGGCAGCGGGTGGTTCAAGTAGTTTTCTTGACTTCCCCGGTCAGGAGAGAATCCGTTTCGAGACTGGCGTTGAAGCGTTCGGTCTGAAGCCATACGGAGAGCGCAGAAAAGAGGGCGGGAAATTATCGTCATTTCTCATGCGGTGGACCAGCGCCTGACCTGACCTGCCGTGGGCGAAACGGTGGCAGTAGCATGTATGTGATGGGTTGATGCTTTTGTTTGCTTTTTCCCTTCTGGGTTCGTGTTCTACTGGGCTTCTAGACTTTTGTGCTAGTAACTGGTATGGACGAAACACTGCCACTATCATCAAGATGACTCCGAGCAATGCCGACGCTCTCCCTTTCACCCCGCGTGTTTGGGGCCAGTATATTGAGCCCCGAGCCTGAGCCTACCGGGCCGTTGATATAGTAATAGCAGCAAGAGGAGGTGCCCGGATAACGGAGCGTCGCATTGGAGTTGCAACGGCCAAATGTGTCGGTGCCTAACCTCGATCCAGTTTTCAGTCGTGAGCGTTTTTTTTTTTTTTTTTTTTTTTTTTCTTCTCTCTGGCTGCAGTAGATTGTAGGATTCATCAGTCACAACAGTTAATTTATGAAGTTCTGCAGATTGGGGAAATAGACGAAAGAGAGAGTGAGAAGGCAAGTGGACGAAATGAAAGAAATCAGCTGTTTTCTCCGGCTGAGGTGCTGCTGCAAGTGCGTTGGCTGACGATTGGGTTTGGCATCTGATGCATCGTCTCCGCTGGACGGGAGGCCATCCGGGTGACTTGTCCCGAGCAGAGGGCCGGCAGTTGGTAATAGTAGGTAGTGTCCGACTAGGTAGTAGTAGTAGCAGCTGATAGGAGGCAGAAACAACCATAAGTGTCCAGGTCGGTAAGTAAGATATGAAAAGGGACAGGTCACTCCTGAGCATGATAGCTGGCTTTTGGTGCTCCAGCTTAACACGATTCCGTTCTTGCAGCTTGATAGGTACTTCAGGTAGCAATTCACATGCTCTAGACAACAAACTTGTTCGTCAAAAATCCAGAGCTTCAATCAAGAGGGAATAATCGAGGGATTTTTGCCCGCCTGAGGGAATTGCCTTGTTGTGTGTGAGGGCTGGCAAGTTTAGGCACGCAAGCTGGCAGTCTTCTTGGGCAGCATGCCTCTGCAGAGAAATCGCATCTGGGCGCCGATGCATATCGGCATGCATACATGAGAGGTGATGAAGGAGTTGGCGGTGGATGGCGACATGTCGGCCACTGGAGTTGCCATACCAAAGCCGATGCAATAACATGTACATATCCTGTCATACCGGTACGGAAAAGAGGGATAAAAAGTATTTCTCTCATGTTGATTCACCTTTCTAGTTTCCTTGTCGACTTCATGTCTCTATTTTTGGCCTTCCACTCCATCACATCACACACACACAGTCTCGCAATTCTCCGCCTCGTCTTCACCCAAAGGCTGCAGCGTGGGATTCTGTTGGGACCCGATTGGCACGTCTTGACGAATTACCTTGGCACAACGGGAGGGACATGAACACCACCATCAAACCCGCATCAACACACAATTGGCCAGCTTGGTGAATAAGCTTGGGCCGTGAATCAGGCAAACAAGGAAAAGGTGGCGGGGTTCGTTGCTGAACTGCGGATCCCCTCCGTTCATTGTACGAAGTATTACGGAGCGGTACTGTATCATTCTTGTTAGTCCGGTAATAAGGCAAGGTACCTGTTATTTTCACTCAACTCTCCTGGACGGAAGATGATAGATGATGAGCGAAGCCAAAAATAACAGAGCAAGAGAACAAGAAGACCCGACCGGTCTGGCTGCCCGGCTCAGCCCCAATCATAGATTGAACCCCCCCGGCCTCTTTTGGGCTCCTGACCGCGAGGGGGGGTTCCGGCCGGGATCAAGCTGTGCGGCTTCTGCTCTGTAGTGGTACTAGTAGGGCGATGCGAAATGCTGGTGGAGCGGCGAGGAGGTTGTGCTCAGGGGAAAAAAAGGGAATCGACACGACCGAGACGCAGACGCTGGATGGGATGGGGGATCCAGAAATTACGGTCAAAGTGGTGGTTTGACCCGGACCACCGCCGGCTGTCGTAAAGGGGCTGCTGCTGCCCACCCCCCGTTTCCTGTACATCCAGAGCTTCGTCTCGAGCTCTGGTATTTAACTGCTCCCTGTTCCCCTTCTCTCCATGCTGAACCTGTTGCCTCTCTACTTAACGCTGCTGTAACACCTTGAAGGTGAGTACCTTGCCTAGTTGCCTGCTGCAGATCCCGCGCTGCTTGTTGTACAACTACGTGAGCATTGGATGTCCATTCCCGCGCCAGCTGCGTCATTCATTGACGTCAACACGACTGAATCAACTCAGTCCCATCCCCCAACCCAAAACCTGGATATAAGCAGCACGGCGGCACAGTGGAACGAATATTAACTGGGTCGTGCTAGATTTGCTTGGGGCAAGGCTCAATCACCAAGCACCCCGCCAGACACCCCACCTTCCCTTAAGACCTGATACCTCCCCCCTTCTTTGTCGAAACACTCGAATCTCTCCGAATCATCGCCAACTCTTCTCCTGCTGCTCGACCGAATCGCTGCATCACCGACAGCGGTACGGCATTCACAACGCAAACAACTCACTCAACCGACCAAGCACGCACAATCACCTCCAGACACAATGGCGGGAGTCAAGAGCGCTCTGCCAACCCACCTCTCGCCGAACGCTGAGAACAATGACTTCGAGCAGCGTCACCACGGCAAGACGCGCAGTCACATGGCAAGTGATCCCTTCTCTAGCTCTCTGAATCATTCCATTCTTCCCTCTTTTGATTTTACTCGTGAATGCGGTCGAGTTGAGCTGCCAGCGACTCTCCAACACCGGCTGGCGCTTGGACGCATAGCTATGCAGAGCACCTCCATACCCCTCCTGGCCGAGCTCTGCTCGTGTTAATACGCGCACTCTCGCCAGCTGGCTGAGGCAATGCCTGCAGAACATGGCTGAGGGGAGCGTCAAAAGCTCTTGGGAAGAACCAATGGCTGTGGGAGCGACCTGGCGACTTGTGTTTGTGCACTTGCCACCAGGTGGGTGACGTCTTCGTTGCTCGAGCTCGCGCAAGGAAAAGAACACCATTGCCTACATTCACCGTCAAGCGAGGCGTTTCTTCCCCCATTACCAGCTCTCCCTCCTTCTGCTTCGTCCCTGACCGCTCCCCAATCTTCCTGATGCTTTCTCTCACCGAACCTCAAAATGTCCGAGCCTCATGACCGCCAGCTAACCGAGCGCACCCAGGCCTTCGAGAACACCTCGACCAACGTCGCTGCCGCCCAGATGCGAAATGCCCTGACCAACCTCGCCGAGACCGTCAAGGACCCCAAGGAGAAGAAGGTTGGTACAGTCAGATGCAAAGGAAACAGGCTCATACACCGCTAGACGACACAGCTCCGCTAACGCGATGGGTTCTAGCTGTTCGAGACGGAAATGGACAACTTCTTTGCCCTCTTCCGACGATACCTCAACGACAAGGCCAAGGGAAATGCGGTGTACGTCTTAATTCTTCCCTCCCCCTTTTACCGTAAGGCGATGCGACAAGGCTTGCTGACAAGAGCTATAGCGACTGGGACCGCATTGCCCCTCCCGCCCAGGGCCAGGTCGTCGACTACGAGGATCTGGCCAACAGCGAGTCTGTCCAGTTCCTGAACAAGCTTGCCGTCCTCAAGCTCAACGGTGGTCTGGGTACCTCCATGGGCTGCGTCGGACCCAAGTCCGTCATCGAGGTCCGTGACGGCATGTCCTTCCTCGACCTGTCCGTCCGCCAGATCGAGTACCTCAACCGCACCTACAACGTCAACGTGCCCTTCATCCTGATGAACTCGTTCAACACCAACGATGACACCGCCGCCATCATCAAGAAGTATGAGGGCCACAACGTGGACATCCTCACCTTCAACCAGTCAAGATACCCCCGAATCTACAAGGACTCGCTGTTGCCCGTCCCCAAGTCCTTCGACTCGCCTATCAACGAGTGGTACCCTCCTGGACACGGTGACGTCTTCGAGTCTCTCTACAACTCTGGCATCCTCGACCAGCTGATCGAGCGCGGCATCGAGATCGTCTTCCTGTCCAACGTCGACAACCTGGGCGCCGTTGTCGACCTGCGCATCCTGCAGCACATGGTCGAGACCAAGGCCGAGTACATCATGGAGCTGACCAACAAGACCAAGGCCGACGTCAAGGGTGGTACCATCATTGACTACGAGGGCTCCGTCCGTCTGCTCGAAATCGCCCAGGTGCCCAAGGAGCACGTCAACGAGTTCAAGTCCATCAAGAAGTTCAAGTACTTCAACACCAACAACATCTGGCTCAACCTCGCCGCCATCAAGCGCGTCGTGGAGAACAACGAGCTGGCCATGGAGATTATCCCCAACGGCAAGACCATCCCCGGCGACAAGAAGGGCGAGTCGGACATTTCCATCCTCCAGCTCGAGACGGCCGTCGGTGCCGCCATCCGCCACTTCAACAACGCCCACGGCGTCAACGTCCCGCGTCGCCGCTTCTTGCCCGTCAAGACGTGCTCCGACCTAATGCTCGTCAAGTCTGACCTGTACACGCTGAAGCACGGCCAGCTCCAGATGAGCGCGGCTCGATTCGGCGACGCCCCGCTGATCAAGCTTGGCAGCGACTTCAAGAAGGTGTCCGACTTCCAGAAGCACATCCCTTCAATCCCCAAGGTGCTGGAGCTTGACCACCTCACCATCACTGGTGCCGTCAACCTGGGCCGCGGCGTGACGCTCAAGGGTACCGTTATCATCGTCGCGACCGAGGGCAGCACCATTGACATTCCCCCGGGATCCATCCTCGAGAACGTCGTCGTCCAGGGCAGCTTGCGTCTGTTGGAGCACTAAATGCGCGCGTCCTTGACTTGTCTTTTACCCCCCCACAACAGAAAACACAATACCCAGTGCTCCAAGTCTTGGAATTCATCTTCGTATCTATTAGTATCTCCATTTTTTTACGTGCTGGCGATTGACGAGCGAGTTATGGACTGGCCGACGAAAGTCGGAAGAGTCAGCGAGGTGGTGCTGGCCGGTGAACAGCGAGAGAGAAAAAAAAAGGGAAGCGTGTGGCGAGGCGGCAGATGGAAGGGCATGCATGTATGGATGCGTATGGGACATGAATGATTGTGTACCGGCAGCGTCGGTATCGTGTAAATACGGCTATGGCATAGTGGATAGTAATTGATGCATGAGTTGGTACAAAGTGCTGTCCCAGGTGTCTCGCCTCATCGTCTCGAATCTATCAGTGACTTGGTGTCGAGTGTGCCAAGATACATCTCACGTACTTGTACAGATGGTAATGATGTTTTCCCTCTTGGCGATGATGGAGTCGGGTTGATCTACAGGCACCGGCTCTCATTTTCATTGTCATGCCAACCCCGGCAAATCATGTCATGACTAGCGTGATGATGCAGACGGCGCGGTTTGGGAGGCATGGGGGGGTTATTATTTGATGTGATTTGTTCTCAATGCCGGCATGTAATAGCTCGGCAATGCGATTCGAGCGGATGGTTTTTACTCGGTGAGGTAGTGTAATGGGATATTGTCGTCTGGCGCAATAAGGCGTTATTCGGCTATGGTTGTAGTATTGGAGGTCTCATTCTTTACAGTACAGCCTCTAGGAACGAGTTTGGACATTGTGGAAGATGAAAGAACGAATGACAGCTGGATCTGGAGGAACAGCCGTTCATCGCATCTTTGACAAGAGGGGGTGGAGTCTTGTGTGATTGCCTGTTCGATCGATGGTGTGAGACAAGGCAAGGCAAGACAAGACAATGAAAGCATACAGGGAGAAAAAAGCAGGTTTGTCGCCCGAGGGCAGTCCAAAGGCGGTAATTTTGCTTTGCTTGGGGTTTTTTCCCATTAGGATTGCCATTGCATTGGACGGTTTTGGGAGATTTTGCGGGGATGGGGGGCTGGGTTTTCATTTTCTATCGTGCGCCTTTGTACGACTAGAGGCATATTGGAGTCTATAGTAGCAGGGGTGCAATTGATTGCTTGGGGATGGGATGGGATGGGAAGACTCGAAGATGATGCTTGAGAGAAGTTTTGTTTCATAGGAGTGATTACAAGGGCGCTGGAGAAGCAACTGAAGGTTGAGGAGTATATTTAGTGGAAGAGTAAGAGGAAGAATGGGAAGGACGGAGAAGACTGAACAACCGAGGCAATTGGTCGAGATACGGAGCTGAAGGAACAGGGAGTTGAGGCTCTACTGGATACTAGATATATGCCGTGACCAACTGGAAAACGGTGGACTCTTTTGTTCTCCGGATATCCAAGGTAAGGCACTTTATACTAGTAGTAGTAGTCGGGTGTTGCCTTTTCTGGGGGAAAAGATGTGATTTCGGGGGGGAAACGGGCAAAGCACAGCACAGCCTCGATGCATCGGCTCGATGAGGGAGGGGACATAGGCAGACAGCGGAGTCATCTTTCTGCATTGTTTCTTCCGCAGGAATATTATGGGGAATCAGAAGGGCACATGGAGACGACGAGAAAGAAAGAGAAAGCGATCGTATGGAAAACGATGATGGTGTACTTACGTGTTAGCCTGGTTGACGTGCATATAGTATGGGGTAGGGAATTCGTGTTTGCGGCATTCAGAGTTCAGCCATATGGGCAGGGTGGGAATTTCGTGCATTAGGGATTGGGGAAGATGATGCCTGTTCGTGTTTGTCGTGTCGTGTCGTGTCGTGGTCGTGGAGATGGGGGATGGAGGATGGGGAGGACTACTAAGTATTGGGTAAAAAGTTGATGACATTTCGAGAGGTCATGGTTTTTTTTTGGTGTTGTGGAGCGGTGGTGATGCTGCGCGGGCTGCGTCGAAACTTTACGTACGAGGGATGAGTTTTTCACTTGCTCGGGCACAAATGGGGAATGCTCCGTAAGGTTATGCAGTGCTATTAACTGCGTGAAGGAAGACGGTAGGAGAACTTGCAACAAAAGACACTTGCATGAGGTAGGCAGAGACTGAGGCTCAATGGTTGAGCTGCTGATCGCGACGAGAGCTATGTACTTGGGAGGAGGAAGAGACGCGGAGCTATAAAGGCACCTAAGATGGAGGTGGCCCGTTTGGGTAGAAGCCGGACCAGGGGCATTGATTGGGCGGTTGGGTTAGGAGCCGAAGCGGCTAGGAGATTTGGGCGGCTCAAGCGTTGGAGGAATCATTAGACGGGATGGCGCGTTTCTGCTGTTGGTTCAAGCTTGTTCTCCTCCTTGCGGGTTTTCTTTTAGAGCCGGCGGTGCCGTTGTGAAACTGGCGGAAGCCCTCAGCTGTGGATTCTCTCACAAACGTCGTTGACGAGGGAGTGCGCAGTTGATAGATCAGGAGACCAGGGGGGATGATCGAGGGTGAGAGGTACGAGGTGGACGATAGAGCTAAAAAAGAAGCTTTTCGGGTTCTGCAGATAGTGCGGATGACGATGCTGATGCGCGACGAAAGTCAATGGTGCATGTTGGAGGGAATCCCGTATTTGACAGAAATGTGGCGATGGCTATCGAAGACGGGATGGATGCGTGGCTTGACTTGGGGGGGGGGAAACGGGTGTGGATGGGGATGGCGGCGTCGCCATTGGCCCCTGTGGCTTGCATGAGACGGGTTTGATTTGGCTGTGCTTTGCTTTGCTTCCTCGAGAAGCTGTAAGCGAGGCGTAGGATTGAGGCTCAATGGTTGTAGACAGGCTGCCAATTTCGCGATGCATATCGTGTGCGACCTTTTGCCGGTGAGCTGTATGCTGTGTGTATTACCTGTGCCCTTACTATTACCCCGGTATGGACGTACCCTGGGACACCGACTCGACTGATGTGGTGCAATCTCTCGCCTTCGTCATTCATCTCCTCTCGTCGTGCCGTGACCCGGAGGAATTCAAGCGCCGGCAAGGTTCCTTGGAATTGATGACAAGGCACAACACATGAGAGAAACAGCAGCAGCGTCAGAGACTGGAGTCAGAGAGTGGAGCGAGCGCTTTGAGGCTAGCCCAGGTTCTGGATGTTATTTCCCGGGGGCGCGGACGTGTGCATGCAGCCTGCAAGTGGAAAGCTTGGCACCCTTCCAATGGGGTGCTGCAGCGCGCTCCGAGGTCGAGTTCCAGGCGCTGCGAGCTGGCTGTGGGTGCCTGTGCAGTGCCTGGAGCTTCAGCGACTACGAGCACTAGCTGCTGGCGTTAGTGGCGCTAGCGGGTGGCGCTAGCGGGCTGGATGCGATCCAGGGGGGACCCGGACGGCGCTGATAGGCTGCGGGCGGAGGGCCTAGGGCTGCGGCCAATGGCAGCGCCGGTACATGGCACTCGTACCGATGGGACCGTGAAAGCTTCAAGCTTCCTGTCACGTTCTGGCCTTGGTCTGCAACAACTGCTGGAACCGCCCAGCACAGCCCGGGATGCATCGCCCAACCCAAAAGCCAAAATCACCACCACCATCTGATGTCCCGATGCTTGCCTGGGCCTTTCCCACTAGCCGATGGATTCGCTAAGACCAGACGGCCTGCAATCGAGCCCCTCCTCCAATTCCGCGCCCCCTGCTGGCTGGGAATGGGGACACTCGAACCTCCGGGCTTGTCATTGGGGGTGATCCGTGCAATTCCAGCGCGACGCTCCACTCCTCGCCTCTGCTCTGCTCTGCTCTGTCTGCCTCGACTTGTTTAAATTAATATCCGTCGCCGTCCGGTTTGGATTCTTCTGCTTCTTCTGCTCCTTTGCTTTTGCCCCATCCATCCGCCTGATCACTCGCTTTCTAGGCCCTTGTTTCAACTCAGTGTAAGTCCAGCTTCTTGTTTTGGTGCGTTCGTCGTTGTTTGTTGGAGCGGCATCTCGACTTCACCCAGAGGACGATCACTACCTGGATGCTTCCTCGACACGGCCTCGTCTGCGCCCAGAGCACGCATCTACCCCCTGCATCTCACCTTGTCCTCATCCTCTCCTCTCTCGACTATCCCTGGCCGGCTGGCTCCCCTGGCGGCGTCGTGGCTCGCCAGCTGCCTGTGTGTGGCGGAGAGGAAAGGGTTCGAAGACGGCGGAAAGCAGCTTGACGGGCCGTTCTGTCGGGACGGCCGCACGCGTCTGGTGTCTGCCAGCTGCAACGGCTCAATCTTTTTTCCTGCCTGGCTCCTGTTATTGTTTCATCTTCCTCATTCCTCTCTTCGCCTCTGATTGCCCGAGACTTTTGGTTTCCTCCACCACCAGCATACCAGTCACTTCGTCACCACTCTGAAGGAAAAACAAAATAAACTGACCATATCTTGCGCACCAGCCGACGCTTCTTCTTCGTCTCTCGTTCAACATCTATTCTCTTCGTCCTTCCAAAACCAATCTCTCAAGATGAAGTACTCCGTCGCTGCCGTCTCGGCCTTTGTTGCCGCTGCTCTCGCCAAGCCCGAGTTCCTCAACTCCAAGTTTGATGTCGAGGCGGGCAAGCCCTTCACCCTCCAGTACGAGGGCTGCTCTTCCGGCTGCACCATTACCCTGCAGACTGGCGCCAGCTCCGACCTCAAGGACGTCAAGGTTCTGACCTGTAAGTGACTCATCTCCTATGGTTGCCAAAAACACAACACGAGCCGCTGACAACTGTGCGACAGCCTCGGCCACCGGTACCTCCACCACCATCACCCTGGAGGACATCCCCTCTGGCATCTACAACTTCAAGATCACCGACAAGAGCGGCCAGAGCAACTTCAGCCAGCAGTTCCCCTTCCAGGGCACCGGTGTCGCCTCCTCCAGCGCTGCCACATCCGCCACCAGCGCCAAGGAGAGCAACACTGCTGCTCCCACCACCACCGAGGCTGCTACCAGCACCACGGAGGCCGTCTCTACCACCACCGAGGAGGCTACCACCACCGAGGTCAAGACCAAGACTGCTCACTCCACCACCACGGAGACGGAGACCTCGAGCACCTTCACCACCACCACCACCGTCGCCCACTCCACCCACAAGCACAACACCACCACCGTTGCCCCCACAGGCTCGGCGTCAACCACCACTGGTACGTATCATTGTCAAGAGGGTGTTTGCCTCGCACAAGAACCTCGCTTCAGATTTCGCTAACCGATGCATGTTTCTGGGTCACAGGCCGTCAAACCACCGCTGCCTCCACCTCCTCAAACCCCGCCGTGACCACCGTTCCTCCCGGAAGCGCCGCTGGCCACCTCTCTTCTCCCCTCGCCCTCGTTGCCGGCGTGGCCATCGCCATTGCCTTCTTCTCTTAATTCTGCGATTGAGGCAGGGCTTGGGGGCGGAAAGGGAGCTATCCCGATTTGTTTGCGCGTTAGGCTTTTTCTCTGGTACCGGTTAAATTTAATATCTTGAGGCCAAGATTATGTTGTTGCTTTTTTTTTTTTTTTTTCTTCTTCACGCAGCAGGGCAAGGTTGTTGGGAAATGGACGAAAGAAGGGGACGTGTTCCGGCGTCTGTCAGCCCCTTCCTATTGATTGACGATTGCATGGAATCCTACCTTTAAGCTTCTTTGACGATAATGTCAGCCTCTGCATGTACTCTAGTGGTATACTAATGCTTTATATTCCCCCTTTTATTTCACTCGATCTGCGAGTTTGAGTTGTGACTGACAGGTGGGTGATTTGCTGGGTAATTTTGCACACTTTGTCAAAGAAGGTAAGTTACATGAACGCAGCAACTTACGCGAGCAGGACTTGATTCGACGCCTCGCATCTTGATGCACTTGAGGTGAAACAGTATCACACGGGTTGACAGCGGCTGGATGCATGAAGCGTTGCCCGTCTCGTAATAAGCTGACGCAAGGGGGGGGAGGAACCCGGCCGGCATGCTTTTCGTGTGTTGAGACCGCATTCGGAGCCGGGGCTTCGTGTAAGGGTACTTCGTACGAAGTAGTCGGGGTTCAAGAAGCCAGGCTTCATGTACGTGTAGCCACAGGCTCGAACTCGTGTAGCTCCTCAAAGAGGTAGTTGACTGATTTTCTGGTGGGGGGAATACGAGGTCGATCTGGGTTCTTGGGGAGATACGAAGTTCGGCTGCTTGAACCGATCTGCTTTTTAAGAAATACGAAGTCGATTGGAAGCCGATCTAAAAGATGGGGTTTTACGAGGTTCTTGGAGAGATAAGATAGGCACTGAGTCTTGGGTAGATAACCGAGTACGGGCTGGGTAAGTTGAAGCTTTTTTGGTGATGATCTTTACGGATGTAGTCGCCGTGATCATGCTTTCCGCCACAACTGATGGGATGCGAAATCCCCCTGCAAGGGGGAGCTTCGGGATCATCGTCATTGTGCCTACATCGGACCTACATGCACACGCAAGACACGGTAGTACACAGAATTCAGCAGCCATCGGATGGTGTAATTGCGTATGTACGCCCGTCACAGCCGTCAAATTACGTGGCTTGATAGGAAGCATGCCGTCGGCTGAGGCACGCTACATCAGACGATTGGGCAGTAATACGCTCCTTTGTCTTGAAAAGCTTCTAGACTACCCTACCTAACCTGATAGATGCAAACTGACATCACCTTACTTCCAGGCGTGCATAAAGAATCATTCTTGTCTGAAACGTGGCAACCTTGCGCTTTAAGGGGTCAATGTCGCAGGCTTGAAGAAAGCATGATCGGATGCGACGGTGATGGATGCGCCCGAGATACTACATACGGCGGACTGTGATTCGAGTCGGTGGCTTGCTTATTACTAGGTATATATATTTGATACCTTACCTGCTAATGTAGGGTGGCCTTCACTATCACTGAGCTGGATGCCCAATCTTCTGGTCATGAGGCTTGTGAGGGCCTATATAGGTAAGTACATGTAGTGCAATGTGCCACAACAAAACAACAGACAAGTTTGCCATAAGATGCCATTGTGTTATTATCCATTAAAACTACCTATATGACACGCAATGATGGTACAGGCCGGGAGGCCAAACAATCTGCCACCGCTCGCATCATTCTTCTCGCACCTAAAGTTCCATACATGAACCAAAGCAATCTATCACGTCTTTCGTTCCTTTTTCCCTTCTTTCTAGAATACCTAGTTGATCAAGCGATCAACTGACAATGCCGCCGTCGGATCTTTAAAGAAGGAAAGGAGAATTGACCATGACTAAGCGCATTGAAAAGCTGCAAGAACGATCAGGGGAATGCTAGACCAAACCCTAAAGCCAAGGGGAAAAGATACGGTGAAGAAAAAGGGCAAGGGCAGTATTATGGGGATGCATTGAGCCGAAGTCCCTATCCGAAACAGAAGGTTCGTTGTTCTCTTGTTTTATAATCTTTCTTCTTTTCAAGTTTTTTTCTCTTTCATCGTGTTTTTCGGTGAGGGTCGTTGTGCTTTGTGGCCGTTGTGTTCTTTCTTTTGTCCACTATTGCGATGGTGTCGTGACAATGTCTCGGCTCTACTCTCGCGAAAAGGGCTGAGACTCGAAGCCTTGCCTTGTCCCGTCTTCCTTGAGACAGTCTCGGACTGGTGTGTGTACCGTCTGGATCAGGGCTGAACGACGTTCGTTGACGACAAGTGTTGGCAACGTGTCGTCTCCAGGTGAGCGTGTTGCTCTCCTATTCACATCTGAACCGTTTCTTATTTCTTCTTCAGACCACCGAGGCTATCATCAACCCAAGGTGCCATGTGGGAGACTTCAAGCTCGGCATCGATGGGCTTGGCCGGTCCGTTCGAAGACTCGCCAGCCGGCAAGCATGCAGAGCCCGAGCTGGAGTTGCCCTTGCCATCGAAGTGGGCAGGGTCTCTGTTGGCAGGACCGGCCTCATGTTTTTGCGAGGCCAAGTCGGGGCTCACGGCAGTGGGAGCTTGGATGTCCTGCCTGGAGAGACCATCCTGCTCACCAGACGCGTCAGAGGCCCCGGTGCTCGGTTCACTCTCGGGGACGGGCGGCCACTCGCCGTCCTTCGGAAGAGAGTCCAGCTGAGGGTTGTGGACAGCGTTGGTGACGCTCGAGTATGGCCCTCGGATGGGTCGGTTGCTGCCCGATTCGAGGGGGATAGTGGTTGGATACAGCGAATCCATGGCGACGAAGGAGGAAGGAGTTGAGGGTTGAGGTCGGACGATTCAAACGCGTGTCGGCGCGTGGAGCGAAGGGAATGGCAATTCGTGCGTTGCAACAGGAGCGTCAGATGCCTGGAAGCGAGATGATCAGGTTGATGAGCTGGAATAAGAGGAGGGAAGTCGGGGCGGTGCTGGGGTTCTTATGCCCACCGCTGGCGAAGCCTCAAGCAACTCAGGGGGTGCCCTCACATGCTCTCAGCATAATGCTAGCTCGCGTCAATCGCCGCTCGTTGGCTGGGCTTGCTGCCGGCCCCGTTGCTGCTGCCCGGCAACAATCGGCTCGACTATCGTCCTTCGCCTCGGAAGCAGCCTTACTGGTCGCCCAGCCAGGGGCATGTTAACGCTCCCCGAACTCTCTCCACCAGGCACCAACCGATATGCCTTGGGAGGCCTTTGCAAGTTGGGGTACCTGGACGTGGCTTTGCTGCTAAGCGGAGGCAGCAATCATCTGGGTCAGCCTTCGCGGCGCAGGGCTACTGGAGAGCAAGACTCGTGCTTGCGCGTTCAGAGCTGGGTACTTCACAGAGGACAGAATACAACCCAGGGTTGTCACTTTAGTACTGCTTGAGAGTGACAAGTCAGCTGGGGCAGGGTGGCATCGGCCCCGTGCTTGTGTAGAGCCGCCGCTCCAGACCAGCTGGTATGGCGATCCTTTTCGTTCTCCTTCGGTGAAAGTGGTTGTTGACCCCAGCTTACCTACTCGATCATAGATTGTCCTCCCCTTCGGCGGTTACTAGTTTGGTTGGATTCCTGGCGACGAGGGAAGATTTGGCCCAGCAGACCTAATCCTGTTTCCCTGTCGAGCTGAAAAGAAATCTACTGATCACCGCATGTCCGTTCGATTTCTTTTGGATTTCGGGAGTCTTTTCGATTCGTTGCAGCCCGCGTGCGCAGCGTGATATGTGGGCTATGTACCTACGGAGTACATGCAGCATTCGTTTCATTTCTGCACCCCTTGCGCCTCTACTCTTCATGGCGCTACCTGGTATGCCTGCAGAGCTGTCGGATTGCCGTGTGCCGGCTTCTAGCAACGATACCTAGGTATGCTTTACCCTTTCCAAGCCGTTGACCGGGTACTGGGCCAGAAATATCGCCCATGAGCTCGAAAATGCGGTCAGCTAGGTAGCTGATATGTTGTGGTGAAGCAATACACCAAGCGTCAATAGGACCATCCCTCGCGACTGCTTCGTGTTTCGCCACCCACCTTGGGCCACTACATTCCGTCATAGGTACTGCCTCTATGCGGTGGTACATATGTTGTACATGCAGAAAGAGAGGCAGGGCGGTAGCTACCTGGTGTGGAGGGTGTATGGGGGTACCTCAGGTACGTGGTACCGATGCGAACTCGGCTCCGGGCGGAACTCTGGGACGCAGACTCGTTGATGGGCCGCGGGCAGGCAGAGTCGGCCATGCAAGGCCGGCTGAAGCCTCGACTGCGGGCCCAGCACAATCCTCTGTGTAACAGCCCCTAGGAATACGACTCAGGGGGCTCGCCGTTTCCCAAAGGCCGTTCACCAAGAAGGTGCTTGAAGCGTTTTGCCGCTGCGAGTCGCCAAGCGGTCCGAAAGTTTCCCTCTGCGACGCGTCTTCTCTTCAACTACAAAGTAACTGTATCGGTCGGTTTCGCCTGCTCGTGAATTCGAGCCTTTGTCCTTGGAGCGAACACGCACGGCGAGTGAGCCTCGCGGCATGTACGAGGTACTAGGTATATGGAACACATGCACTTCGTATGCGTGTGCTATGTTCTTCTCGGCATGGAATTGGCCTACAATGAAAAAGCGAAATCCGATGTGCCTTGGGCGGCAAAAATCTTCACCATGCGGCTGCCTCTCTTCCTTGTCCTTTTTTGTGCCTAACGGTAGGTACATGCCGTCTCCCAGCATGCATGAACCCGCATGTTTTCCAAGCCTGGCATCCTGTTCTGGACTCTCATCGTGCTCTCATTCATGCGTTGAATGTCATGCAGCAGCTTTGCAGCCGGCCAAGATGCCCGCATTCACCTTGTTCCTGAATTTCTGGGTCTAGAATGATCTGGCCCTGGGATCGAGAGAGGTCTGGATTTTCTGGCGATGGCGCGCAATTGAGGGGCTTGGCGAGGCAAACGACTGCCCACTACCGAAGCGGCTTATGCTTACGAAGCAGAACTCGTTGATACCAACAATGGAGGGAGCCGACTATTGAAATCTTCAAGAGCCTGCAAGCAGGGCTTGGACGTGTTGGAGGTGCATGACAAGGGCAACGGTCTTCCCAGCGAGGACCGGCGCCGGCCAATGGTGGGAAGGGCTACCCAGATCCGAGCCAGGTTTGCCCAGCCGCCTCATGCAGCCACGATGCGGCGCTGAGCATGAGCATGAAGGGTTTCGAGAACAATGAGTCTCCGCGCGGGAATAGGGCTCTCGGGTCTGTTTGTTCATTGTCGAGGCATGTCAGGGCACTTGTCTCACAGGCATACATCGTGTGTTGGTCTGGACCGCTTGGCCGCCTCACTTGCACTCGTACGCGATCTAGAACGTCATTCCTTCAAGCGAAGGAGACCCTCCGAGATGGAAAACCTGGACATTGGACTTGGCCGGCTCATGGTGCCGAACAGGGCAAAACCTTTTGACCTTGCGATTCTCTTTCCGACTGGTTGGCTGAACACATGCCACCTCTTTTCCTTAACCAGAAGCCGACGGCGCTTAATTGAGTACTCTCAATCTGCAATGCCGCAGGGGCACGGCGGCTCGTTTAGCCTCAAGACCCCCGCCACCCTGTCCCTCTTGTCTCTTACCCAGTGGCTTTAATTTTCCAAGGCTGCCAACGCTTGCTCCAACGACTTGCCCGTAAGGCTATTGATTGATGGTCAGCAGTGACCCTGCGTGGAATATGTGAGTTATGACGAGTTGCTTTTAAGAGTACGCACCGTTGAAACACGTCTCTATATTTGGCCGCAGTCTCTTCGACGACCGAGGGAGGTAACTCGACCTAGGACCGATCAGTCAGCAACACGTCTACATGGCATGGGTCATTGCAAGCGAGTTCCGAACCCCCTGGGGCGGTCCTCCTCTTGTTTTTGGCATCGGGCTGTTTTCCCGCATCCGCATGCGGGATCTCGAGATCGGGAAAGCGGAGTTTGGCGATTCGACACGCATGGCTGCGATTTGACTTACGTTAGGCTTGCCCTTGAGCCCTGAGCTGGTCAGATAGTCTCGGACGTATTGCTTGTCGTAGGAGGGGGCCTCGCTGCCCGCCTTCCACTCCGCGGCGTTCCAGAACCGCGAACTGTCACTATTTTCGTTTACGCAAAGTTAGCATTTTGGACTCTTCTGGGCCTCTGAAACGGCATGCTGCGTTGCAAGTGCTTGGCATCCAAGAGGCATCTCGAGAGAGACTCGGTTCTAGATCCCAGGATGCAGCTGGGAGCTTGTCCGATGATACCGGTGAAGCATGGGGTGGGCCATTGGCTGCGGCAGTTTGACTTACGGGGTCAGGACCTCGTCGACCTATTTCGAGTGAAACATTAGTTTGTGGATTTCCATGCAGGATTCTTGATTTGGAGTCTTCGCTGAAAGGGAGAGGAGCAGCTGAACTGAGTCGCTCTCTCTATTTTCATAAACGCCCGCTTACAATCCCTGCATAGCAATGAGAGAGGAGGAGTCGAGATTAGGTTGCCTTACCAGGACGACTTCATCGGTTGCCTCGTCGAGGGCAAACTCACTAGGTACATCGGTTACTGTCAGCCAGGGGGTCGGCGAGCCAAGTGATCAAGTGACAGGGGCCGGGGTAGATGTTGGGGAACATGTATGCTACGATCTGCCGGTACGAGACGGCATTTCAAGGCTGGCGTCGGGCAGGGGCACCGAATCTCCTTCGCCTCTTTCTCCATCCTTTATCGCCGTAGCAATTTAGATGGACCTGCAGCAGGATGATTTGCTGCCTGGGGGGGCGCGGGATAACGCCCATCGCCAAGGAGGAGTGTGCGTTGCCGATCGGATGAGGCTGAAAGGCAGGGAAAAAAGCCGGAACGCGAAGACGAAGCGAAGCCAGGGTATGCCATGAGGGTGGCACAACTTACAACTTGGTGTCGGCCACGATGATGCCGCGCTCGAGGGCGTACGCGGCGGCGGCGCTGTACACGGCCAAGCTCAGCTCCTGGATGCGAGCGGCGTACTTTTCGCCGACGATGGAGACGGCCTGCTCGGGGGAGATGTTTTCGTCCTTTTCGCCCGCGGGGGCTTTCGTGGACGGGGTGTACTTTTGCCTCATCAGCTGTCATATTCTCATTCAATGAGATGTGATTGTGGCGTTGCGGATGGTTGGGCGTGAACGTCTTGTGTCACTCTGCAGTCTGACAGGGAGGGAACCAGGGGTAAAGAGACGGGAGAAAAGTGAGGCTTGAGATGGGTAGCGTGAATTTTGATGCCGTGCAATGGTGACTTACGATGGGGCCGTTGGGGAATGGGCTGCAGAGCTGGAGGCCGGGCGGCTGGGGGATGCCGTGGACGGTTCCCTTGGCGGTGCTTGGATTGATGTTAGTCTTTTTGAGGCTTGGCGGTGATGAGATGGGCTGATGTCCAGGATGCAAGATGGGCAGCACCAGGACATGCAAATGCACATGAGATGGGCCAAATTGAGATGAGGATTGACATACTATTCACTCCATGCGCTGCCGGTGATGTAGCCTCGCACAATGGCTTCCTATAGCAGCAGTCTGTCAGTCTCTTACATCTGACACCTCAGAAATCATCTTGGCAACAACTCACGATAGGGAAGACCTTGAGCCGACGGCAGACCATGGTCCGGCCCCTCAGCAGGGCGCGCTCCTCGGGCGTGAGGGGGGCCGAGGCGGGGGCCGAGAGGGACAGCAGGTGGTGCTTGAGGCCGGGGACCTTTTGCTCGAGGACGGCGAACCAGTGGGCCGAGATCTGGGTGAGGATGAGGCCCTTGCCGGGGACGCCGTTGGCGAGGACAACGTCGTAGGCGGAGATGCGGTCGGTGGCGGTGAAGAGCAGGGAGGCGTCGTCGAGGGCGAAGAGGTCGCGGACCTTGCCGGTGGAGAGCTTGGGGAGGGAGGTGAGGGTGAGGGTGGTGATGGCTTGGGTGGAGGAGGAGGAGGAGGAGGACATGGTGACGGTTGGTGGTGTCTGTTTTTCTTTCTCCTGGCGTTGGGTTTGTTGTTGTGTTAATACCGGGATTAATTTCCCTGATTTTATATTACCTTCCACCTGTGGTTTTGAGAGTCGAGGTTGATGGAGGGCTGAGATGAGGTTGAAATTGAAATGCGTGACTAAGATGACTCCGGCTTTGGTGATTGATGTAGAATTTTTGCCATGTGGGGGCCGTGATCTGCTACTAGTTCGCCGATTTGTGGCGTTTATACTTAGATAGGTAAGTATTGGCTCTTCTCCAACGTTATAGGATCGCTCCAATTGGATCGTATGCCTTGGTGAGGGTTTTTACTATTGGCCATTGAAACTTCATTTGAGTTGACGATGAAGACGGTGGAAAAGAGATGCAAAGGCTGAGATGGAATTGACTGGCAAGAGAATGCCGGATACCCAAGCTGGGGTGCTGGACAGCAACCCGCCTCTGCTAAACCAAGTTACATGTGCTCCCTGTAGTTATTGTCGACCGTGATACGCATCGCACCACCGGTGGACGATCTGACTGCCCTCACCAACTCGACTGGATGGTGGACCTGCTCCGTCCAGGCCAACTCAAACTTGAAACCGAAATCTCCCAGCTTGTTGCCGATCCGCGCGCACGAGAATTGCTCTTCAGGCGAGCTGGGCGGGATGCCCCATGTTGCGTTCGTCACTGGCTCCCGCTTGAAAGTGTCCAGATCGACTGGGTTCATGTTGTATATGGCGTATACCCCGTCCATGCGACCGGCGGGGCTCAGCCGGGCCACGACAGCAAAGCCGGTCGGTTCCCAGTCATCTGAATCGTCGCCTTGCTCCAAAGTCGACGGCATCTCAGCGGCGGTCTCGCATTCCACGCACTCCAGCGCGCCGAGCTGGTGGAAGACAAAGCCCGGGGCATCTGCGCCGTCCGACTCCGCCGACTGGGTGGACTGTTCCGAGAGATTGGGGGCGCGGCGGTTGAGCGGCCGAGCCGGCTCACGCGGCTGCACCGTCGTGTTTACGCCGAGAAATGCAGTGTCGAGGACTTGATAGCTTGTCTGAGGACACTCGCTGCTCTGCGGTACCAGCCTGTCGAGAGATGGAACCAGGCGGTAGAGCGTCGTCTGCTCATAGCCGACGGGGATCCAGGGTCGAACTGCCCATTCGAGCCCGGGCAGCAGCTCCTTGCGTTCCGCGGGGTTGTAAAAGTTGATCGAGTCTGCGAGCTCAACAAACCGGGCTGGTGTCAGGATGCCGGCAGGGTTGGCCAGATGCGGCAGGCTGAGATGGAGATCGTATGTGCAGAATGCGTGGAGCTCCTATGGGTCAGGGAACATCTCGCCGATAGCGTTCATGTACTCGGTACAGCCAAGGCGGCGACTGCGCAACTCCTTGGTGATCTCGTCGAAGCGAGCATTGCGGGCTTCGATGGACTCTACGGCTGCCCTTGGTGCTTGTGAGGAGGGCGAAGCGGCAGCCGAAGTCGTATCCATTGTGGGATGAAGGTAACGTATGGCACGGAAAGAAGGAGGAATGCAAGGACAGGGTGAAAGATGCAGAGGGAAGCAGACGGAGGGAGCTGCGAGGTTACTTTTCTTTTCCCCAACTCTCATCCTATCCGCCACAGATAGTAGCCATACTACAGCCACAGTTTGAACAGCAGAATGGCAGCCGCAAAGCTTGTTTTCAGAGTTTCCAGCCTTGAAGCCAGAAGTACTTTCGATGACCAGCTCTGGCGTGGCCGAAGCCGTCCAGGTCGTCCATCGTGCGGCAATCGCACTCACTGAAGATGCCGCCATGTTCCAGGAACTGGGACATCAACTGGGAGGCTCCGAGGATGAGTGATGTGGTACCTACCGCCGGTCCATACCAGCTATTCTACCAGAAAATAGACAGAATGCATAGGAATAAGTGGCAATAGATCAAGTAGAGATATTGGCACCTAGGTGCAAGAATTTAGAGCGGTTGATTATATTGCAAGGTTTTCTCTAGACTGAAGGACAAAATGAAATGTAGGCCGTCTATAAGTCATAGTTACCCGGCCCTTGTCTTCATCGCCCCTTGACTCCGTCTTCAAACTGATATCTGAACATTGTTCGGAGAAACCTTCAAGCTCCCTATGGTGAGTCTCGACCGACGAGCAAGGTTCGAAAACGAAATCAGTCTACGAGTCATCTGCGAGGCTGGCAAAGCAATGATGGCGTCAAACATCATGCAGCATCTCCTTCAGCGTGGATTCTGCGGACGCGCTTCACTGCTTCTACTTGTTTCCATTTCTCACGTCCAAGGGCAAGACTGCTGGCCCCATGTCTGCACACTGATTTGACATTCTCGCGAGGACATGGGTCATTTGGGGGTGTTTGAAAACCCCCGACAAGTGCTGATGCCCTATCAAAGTGTTGTGCCTCAGCCAGCCCGAAGCCCCCAGGGTTGCAGGACGGGGGTACCAGTTTCTCAGCAGAGATCTGTGAGCAGAGCCATCACCTCCGAAGAACCATCAACCCTATTCACTGGACTTGAGCTTGTACTGGACATTGACATTCGGGTTGACAGTGAATGCCAGGGACGTCACGTGTGCAGCACTGCACGGCGGTGACTTGAAACATGCTCTGCTATCCAGCCTCTGCCCACAGAAACCCTCTTCCTTCATCGACCCTGCAGAGCAGAGAGCAGAGCAACAGAACTGGCTGCCATCTCGACTACCAGCGCGTCCGTACAAGCAAACGCCGAAGCCGATCCTGGTGCCTCGATCGTGGGCACTGCGGCTTCTGCTTCGGGCTTGGTTTTTCGTACCCACAGCTCAGCTCGATCGGCAGCATCCGATCGGATCTACAGTAGCCTCAGCCTCAGCCCCTGGCCGCTTCCATCTCCAGTCTGGCACATCAAGACGGTAAAGCTCTCCACAACTCTCTGCCATCTCTACATGCGCTCACCGTGCTTGACAAGGAAGTACACCGCTGACAGTACACAAAGCTGCCATCATGCCCCAGCTACTGTCGCTCCCACGGGAGCTCATAGAGCACATCTGCCGTCAACTCGTCGGCCGCGCTAGAGATGTCATTCCGAAGCCCTGGGATCCAAAGTCTCTGTCTCACCTCTGCCAAACCTCGAAATCCATGCATCGTATCGGCACTCCCATTCTGTACGCTGGCTTTAGCAGTAGTGAGAGCGGCATACAGCGAAGCGCCAACTTCCTGAGGACAATCAGCCTGCGTCCTGAGCTCGGCGAACTGGTGCGGGAGCTGCACATCTTGGTTTATCGTTCGCAAAACCTTGATCAAAGCCAAAGGGATGTATTCCGGAAAGCGGCAGCAAGGCTGGGTGTAGGCATTCCTGGCTGGCTGGAGCATCACCCGTCCGAGACCGTCGCCTTTCTCCTCGTCGCCCAGACACCCATGTTGAAAACACTCGATATCTACGTTTTCCACAACGTCTATATCGAAGACGACCTTAGCCCCTTCAACATATTCGAAGATGCATCTGTGCCTGCTCCGTGGCGCGTTTGGCTGCCGCATCTGCATCACCTTGGCTTGGGCCACAGCAGCGAAGAACATTGTCTGCAATACTTTGGCGGCATCCTTCAGTTTGCGTCCGGTGTGGCCGACCTCACCCTGCGGTCGAGCTTTACCATCCCCTCCACCAGAGCGCTTCGCAACGGCCTCATGCATTTCGCAAATGTCACCCATTTAGTTGTCAAAGGCTCCGACTGGACCCGGTCTCAGCTGGAAGCCGTCGTTTCTCGCTGCCTTGCGCTAGAGGAGTTCCGCTACCAGAGCCTGGCAGCCGAAAACGGCCATGAACCAGATACCGTCAACGCCAGAGAGCTCATCGACATGTTGAGGCAGTATGGCCACAACAACACGCTCCGAACTTTGTACATGGATCTGGAGGATCGAGACCGTTACGTGGACGATGAATACGTTCCCAGGAGGTGTTCTGATGGCGAGCAAATCCTGTCGCTCAAAGACTTCTCACAGCTTCAGACTTTCTGTGTTGATGGCAGCTCGATGCTTTTTCCCGCGGCGGATTCGCCTGATTACCGTACCAACATCTTGACCAATCTGCTGCCCAGCTGCATCCGCTGTTTTCGTCTGATGAGCGCACCAGATGAGTCTGTCGCCAACATGTTGTCTTTGGCGGAATCGATTGCGGACTTTCCATTCCTCGACGAGGTGGCTTTCGCACTGAATGACGGATACGGGGAGTGGGATGATTCTGATGATTGTGATGAACCAGAGACGGACAAACTGCTGGAAAAGCTGAAGGATTGCTTGACAGCTAAGGGAGTCCGGCTTGATAAGGGATATAGTAGATGGTCTTGGTTTCAGCAATAACGACAACCATACTCATGGATCTGTCGTCATGGGGTATCTACCTACTGTCTGTACCTACCTGCTAGGCTAGAGTAGATGCGTGTCCAAGTTTTAGTTCCGGAGTCTGATCCGAGTGCATACGAAACTACAAAGTATCGCATGCAATGATATAACAAGATGGGTCAAATCGAACAGCTTTCCAGATCCGTGAGCTGCAATATACTGTTAGACAGCTCAACTGAGCATCCCTTATCGAATGATGAAGAGACGAAAATTGATTGTACAGGCGACGTGAGCATCGTGCCGCCCATCAGCAGCTTGGCCAAATGTCGAGAGCTAAGGTAGAGGAGCCGAGAGAATTACTCTTGACCTATTTCTCGGTTCTTGGTCATTCTCAATGACGGGTAACGGTGGAAGCAGCCGCACACAGATACAAAGGCTTCATTTGATGTGTGACATCTCCATCCAGCATCTGAATCCGTGTCCTCGTCTTTCTACCTCTTCCTCCCACTTGTCCCTCCCACGCCTCTCCTCCTCTTCTCCTCGAGAAACGACATCCTCCACTGCCAAGTGAAGCCGCCGGGCCGCCTCCGTGACTTCGCCTCCGGTCAGCCTCAGCGGCGACTCGAACCCGTAGTCCGCGATCCAGGACTCCACCGCAGTCATGTCGGCCGTCTCGAAATGCGTGGCCAGCGCGGCCAATATGCTTTGCCGAATGTGTCTCCCGGGCGTCAGGGAAGGACAGCGCTCATAGTACCGTGCCCATATATCCTGCCACCCCAGGTCTTTGAGATCTCTGATCCGGATCAGCGCCATCAGGAAGTGAAAGTAGAGATACCGCGGAGTCTGACGTCTCTCGTTGAGGAAGACCAGTTCCCTTCCATAGAGCGACGACGCGTCATGACCAGGACAAAGCTTCGTCTGCAGGATGCTGGGGTACAGAATCTCCGTTCGCCATCGTGTGATGGGGCTTTTCGTAGCATCCACCGGAACAACTACGAGGTGGTGATTATAGAAGCAGTTCTTGATCCGGCTCGACATGAGGAGCGCATTCCGCGGTCCCTGGATCGAAGTCACTGGCCTCGGGGACGATTGTGCTCGTCTGCCAAACAGCAGCTCATCCACTCCGTCGACGACTTGGGTAGAGAATGGCACGATGGGGGGCAGCCTTGGTCGTTATGTCCTCCGACTGCCGCATGCCGCTGATATGGCACCAGAAGTGGTACACCCCCAGCACTGCGCATTCGCCGCCGTAGTATGTTAGGACATCGCTGCGCCAGCCTGGTGGGGAGCTGTCTGTCCCAGACGTCGTTCCGTCGCCTTCCCTGTAGAGACCCAAAAGGCACTTTGAAGAGGGGACACGTTCCGAGGTGTATCGCATTCTCATCCTTTGGTGTTGCCATAGCTCAGCCCCGGCAGCCAGATGGTAGCGGTTGAGGTCTCTAAGGCGTTCCTCCGCAACCTCAAAACTCAAGATCCCGGCGTTCCTCTGCAAGGATACAACGTCTCGCCCGAGTCGAGTGGCTTCCATTCTTGCGGAAGCGAGCCGGATACCCATCAGGGCCAAGCTGAGCCTCGACTTGGAATTTTCTTCCGTCTCAGCGTCACGATCAAGTCGACGCAACAGTCGTCAAAATGCCCGCTGCAGTTGCGACGAGGCCTGTTGCGCTTGGTAACGCCGAATCCTCGCCATGGCAAAGGCTGCCTCCTTTTGTCCTCGAACGGCGTCCATTTCGTAGATTGTGAGGTAAGATATGGAGGAGACGTAGTACATGCAGGTGGGTATTGGGTATTGGACTGGGAGAAGATGTGGGTTGGAAAGAGAAAATGAGAATCTTGGTCGGGGCATGTTTCTCCTATATATGCGCAGGTCGAGAGAGTTTATGGCTTATAGATCAATCTCTCAACAAGACTGGGCTCAAACTCTCGATATCACCAGCAGAGCTACTTCATAGACGTACAGCTTAAAGGTTCGCCACTTCGTTCTCTGGGGAATAATGGCAACTCACCGAATCCCTCGTCGACATGGTGCCGACTTTGTTGGGCCTTGGCGTCAGGTTGGGAAATTGATGCAATGACTTGGAGACGGAGAAGCTGGGTCTGGGTTGACAGTGACGTGGACTGAGGTTGGCCCACGGGCGTAATCGGCGTCCTTAGGGAAACGGAGGGTTGCCCTTGACAGTCTCTGAACTCTCTTGTTGGATGGCTCAGTCTCCCGCTTCTCATAGACTCTGGGGTTCAGCCAGAGGTCCTCATCTGTTGCTTCATGTAGCGAGAGAATCGGTAATCTCGTTCCCTTTCAACCGGGGCTTGAAAGCTGTAATGTCATGACAACGAAAGGTTATCGGATCCTCCAAGATGGCGGCTTGATGGTGATCTGCATTGATATCCTCAGAGAATATGGTGGGAGACGGTGACGTTGAGTTACAGCCCGTGTGATGCCTTTGGCATTCGATGGTCAGAACCGTGCTGTCTGCAGCTACTGGGGTTTGCTCATCCCGCAGAGGGCCGTCAAAGCCGTCATAGCTCTCATGGCTTGTCCGCTGGCAGTCCTCGATTGCTGAGCTGTAAGGGGGATTGGGGCCTTTTCTCCACGGGCCTTCATCAAGATGGCTCCCGCTCCTCAGGTCTTCCTACTTCGCGGCCTTCGTCCTAAAGCACCTTGGGGTTGCTCCTGGGAGTTCATGCAAAGGATTGCTTTGCCTCCCCTGTGCACATAATTCTGGTTTGGAGTCCGGAGTGTCATCAACTTGTAATTCGCATATCCAGTCTCAGGATGTCCCGACTTGTCCATTTATTCTTGTAAATCGTGCTCATATGTTCCTGTAGAAGTCGCCTGGTGGCCCGGAGAGTCGTATTTTCAGGAGTCGGCCTTGGCCCGTCTGCCACGGTCAACGTACCATCTGCATTGCCAGCAGACACCGCCCTCGACGACCAGACATCCCTGCCACAAACATGTCAGTACGACAGAAACTTCTCTTGTCCATACATGCCTCACGACGCTCGTTTCAACTCATATCCCAACGGCAGTTGGCATATATAGACGCTGAGGCCATGGAACGACCGCAAAGGTCACATCCTCTTGCAAGACAGGATAATACTTCAGAGGGACTAAGCCGCGACAGAGGAGGCACAGGACAGGGACAGACACACGAACTTGAACGATTCAGGTTGCAAAGGTCGAGTATCTACTTAAGTAGGGTGATTGTAGATGGAAGGAGAACGGATCATGGTCCATGGCTTAGTGATGACTAAAGGTACCTTACCTTAGATGTCGTGATGCCCTCAAAGGGAAGGTCCAACTCGACTCAAGCAGGTACCGTGCCTGAGTGGGTGCAATCACGTGACGCACCCTCTTCTCTTCACCGCACATCTCCTCCAATGAGCAACGAGAAGGCATCAACCAAAGGCCTGAGCCCCTGCGATTCGCGATGTTGAAGACACATTCGCCGCAATTGTCTCCGTATGAACAAATTTACCAACTCATCTTTGATCAAATAAAAGGCGATTCTAGTATTAACAGTTGCCACTTGAAGTCCTGAAAGAAGAAGAACCAGGACGGAATTTAGCGGTCAAGGTCAAGGCGGCACTGCTTATGTGACAAGACACACACACAAGCTGAGACGGAGATCAAATGAGGCGGAGTCGAGTCGAGTCGCATTAGACACAATTTCTTCATCTTTCATAGCGGAGCCTTGCGATTTTCTCTTCTCTTTTTCTCTTTTCCTCAATCGTTTCCTTGTTCTTCTTAGTGGTTCATGTCTTTGCTTCTATTGCTTCATTCCTTGGTATTTCCTCCAGTCGTGTCACGGTTATAAACACCGCCAATCTCGTGTATAAGCCCAACGAAATCGGCCATCCTCCTCCTCCTCCTCTTCTTCCTCCTCTTCAGCAGCCATGGCCGAAGTCCTCGGCACCGCCCTCGGCGTCGTCGGCTTCATCGGCCAGCTCTTCGACGGCTGCGTCAAGGCCTACGGCTACTTCACCACGGCCGCCAACCTCGACGCCGACAGCCAGCGCATGCTGTGCAAGGTGCGCATCGAGGAGATGCGCCTCGTCGTCTGGGGCCGCGAATGGGGCGTCGCCGAAGGGAAATTCGACGAGCACCTGAGCGAGCGCAACCCGCAGCTGCGGCTGCTGGCCACGCAGATCCTGGAGCAGCTGCACGGCACCGTCACGGATTTCAAGAAGCTGCAGGACCGGTATGGGTTGGTGGACGAGGCGGCGGGGAAGAGTGGCAGGGAGGATGTGTCGCCGTCGAGAAAGGGGTCGAGGGATGAGGGGAGGAGGATGAATGGGCTGAAGATGACGAGCACGAGCTTAACCACGAGTGACAGGAGCTGGAGGAGAGAATTGGGTTTGCGGACCAAATGGGTCATAGGAGGTGAGATATATAGCCACCTCTATGAGAAAGGGGGCTTGAGATGAGAGAACTCATGCTCTAACACATACGGACAGACAAGGACAAGTTTGCCAACCTCCTCAAAGATCTCAAAGGTATATACTACACCCCTCAAGCCTACATACCCCTCCTACATACTACTCCTAAACAGTTCAAAAGCTTACACACAACAACGCAGACTTCAACGACGGCCTCGAAGCCCTCTTCCCCCCCTCCCAAGTCCCCTCCTTCCAGCGCGCCTGGACGCACCACCTCCTCGACCGCGCCCAGCGCGACCTCGCCGAGCTGTCCCTGCTGGAAAACGCCTCGTCGGGCATCTACCCGCAGCTCACCAACTCGGCCACGCTCAAGAAGCTGCGCATCAACCTCGACAGCAAGCCCCAGGCCTCCTTCAAGCCCACTTTCGCCCTCCGCATCGGCCTCTCCTCGCTCGAGATCCCCCCCGAGGCCACCTCTGCCTCATCCTCTTCTTCTTCTTCTTCTAGGCGCCGGTGTCAGGCCCACCACGTCACCGCCGGCAACGTCCTCATCGAATGGATCGACTACGACCGCGACGAAGTCGACGAGCGCGTCGCCCACGTCCGCCGCCTCGACGACCTCGCCCGCATGATGCACTCCGCCTCGGAATCCCACCCGGACCTCCACAGCATCGACTGCCTCGGCTACACCGACGACACCATCAACTCCCGCTACGGCCTCGTCTACAAGGCCCCCTCGTCCTCGCACTCCTCCCTCGACGCCCTCATCGCCAGCCCGGACCTCAAGACGCCCGACCTCGACGCCCGCGTCCGCCTCGCCAACGCCCTCGCCGTCGCCCTCTGGTCCCTGCACTCCCTCGACTGGCTGCACAAGTCCCTCTGCTCCTCCAACATCGTCTTCTTCCCCTCCGCCTTCTCCGCCTCGCCGCTCTCCCCCACCGCCTCCGCCGCCCTCGTCCCCGACGTCTCGTCCCCTTACCTCTGCGGCTTCGCCGCCTCCCGCCCGGAGCTCGACGTCGCCCTGTCCGTCGCCCCGCGCAACCCCTCCATCGAGGAGCTGCACCGCCACCCGGCCTCCCTCCGCGGCAGGCCCCACGTCAAGCCCTTCGACATCTACAGCTTCGGCCTCGTCCTCCTCGAGATCGGCCTCTGGAAGGTCCTGCAGACGTACTACAAGGGGCACTACTCCGCCGAGCGCTGGCGCGACAAGGTCGTCCTCGCGGTGCTCGTCCCGGGGCTCGGCAGCAAGGTCGGCAGGCGCTACAGGGAGGTCGTCGAGATGTGCCTGCGCGTGGATGAGGACATGTCGAGTAGCGAGGCGGGGGAGCTGATGGAGGAGGTGGTCAATAAGCTGGAGAGCATACGCGTGTGATGATGCCCACGATTTGACGATGACATGAAACGACTGAATTCACGGAATGAGTAGCCAAAAGTAACAGAGCACGAGAGATGATTGCATATCACAGAATAAAACAAGAGTAGGATACAATGCATGTAGATGATCAATAACAAACAGAACAAACTTCTTCACCAAAGTCATAAACCATTATTTGGGAACGAGCCATGGAAAGTTGCAAGTGATTAAAAGACGTATCGAAATATCATGCATGAAATTGATATATAAAGCAACACTTCCGACTCCCAACCTCCCTCACTTTCCAAAGCCAACCTGCAAAAGCGACTGACGATCCTCCAAGCATTACCCAAATGCCTGATCCGTGCTCCAGATGCGAATCAGCAAGGAATAAGCAACAAAGGAACAGAGAAGGAGGGACGAAAAGAGAAGAAGCGACAAAGAACCAAAAAGTACTCGAAACAAATCCGTACAAGCGAGAAATAAGAACCAGTGCAATGCGGCAATGAAATCGAAGAGACAAGAAAAAGCCGATATACCCAAGTCCCCCTTTCCCTTTCCATCCGTTGCGCCATCGCCATCATGATGTCTCTCTCGCCTCTCCTTTCCTGCCACCCAAGTTGTGTCGGGTTTTCTTTTCCGCTCTCAGATCATCATCACCATCGTCTTGTCTCTTCCCCCACGTTCCCGCTGAAAGTCGTGTCCAAGAAGGCATTCCTTCGACGTAATGAGTACCGTGAGGGTGTGAGCGCAGTCTCCAGCCTCGCAGTCAACTTTTCAGCGCGTCAGTAGCAGTGGTCGTCCTCATGGTGGTGATGGTGAATGGTGGTATAAAAAACGTCATCCTGCCTCTCCTATCGCGCCTTGGAATACTAAAACGCCCGTGTATATGCATACGCATGAATCGCTCGTAATAGAATAAAACGTGAAGTCATGATCGTTAAGATGAAAAGTTGTTTACAAGGTGCTCGGTCATCTCCTTATGGGTGACCGTTGCGGCTCGGCGTCTGGTCACGCCTACCTACGACGTGCCCGAGACCCTGCGGGCAGTCGATGATGTCGTCGTTACCGATGGGCCTACGCCGGCAGTGCCGACACGGCCACTCGTCTTGCGGACCCCAGCAGATTCTTTCGATCGCAGAGGGGAGTCGGCAGCCTGTCGCCTGGTCGCCCGGACCTTGGCCAGGGTGCCAGGCTGGCTGGGTACCCTATCCGCCGACTTGGGCTTTACCGAGCCAATGTTCTCGGCGTCAAAGGAGGCATCGTTGTCGATTCCGTAAGGGCTCGAGTTCTGGCTACTCGGTTGGGACTTGTCATTCCGGCTGGGTGACTGGGCCGCCTTGCGCTGCTTTCGCATTCGCAGGTGATGCTCTTCATCCGAGTCGGGGCCCTGAGAGCGGCGCTGCGGCGACGGTGGAGGCGCTGCCTCTTGGTGCGGCGGTGGATGCTGCTGCTGCTGCTGCTGCTCCAAGGCTTGCTCGTCCGCAGTCTGAAAGCCATCCGCTCTGTGATAACGATGGCGCCGATCGCGTGCGGCTTTCCGCGGCTGGCCAGGAGTGGGCGCGGGTAAGTAGTCGTCGTGAACTCCGACGTTGTTGCGATCGTGGTCCACCTCGCTGAGCGGCGAGCGGTTGGACGAGCTGCGGTTCGAGGGCGTCGTGACCTGGTTGCGCGTGCCCTTCATGGCTCGCATGGGCGTGCTGGGTGCTGCCTGGCCGGCGGCGGCGGCAGCAAACTCTCGCCTCAGCTTTCGCTCGATGCGCTCCTCAATCCACCACTCTCGGAAGGTTCCCTGGTTGAGGTGCAGCCAGTGCTGCTGAGGTCCAACAACCATGCCGGGCCTCATGAAGCGCATGAAGGAGATGACCTCGTTGGCAGTGAAGCCATGGCGGTAGATCAGGTAGGCGCCAATGAGGCAGCCGGTTCGGCCCAGGCCAGCCTTGCAGTGGACAGCCACGCCTCTCTTCTTGACGGTGATGGTCTCGTGGGCCATGCGGATAAACTTGCGAACCATGGACAGAGGCGGGCAAGTTCCGTCGTCAAACACCATGTCGACGTGCTGGATCCCCAGCGCTTCAAAGTAGGACGGCGAGTAGAGGTGCGAGTTCAACCGGACGACCAGGCCAATGTTGCGCTCGCTGAAGTGGGAGAGCACATTCTTGAAGGGCTGGGGCAGGAAAGGGTGATCCTCGACCGCGGCCACGTCTCGGGGGAGCAGCGGATACAGCTCAGAGTCCTCAGTGATCTTGCCGACGGGCGTGTGCTGGGGAGAGGCAAAGGCGAGGAAGTTGGGAGTCACCCAGTTGAAGTCGCCGTGCTCGACCCGCTCATACATCTCGTACTGGTCCAGGTCGAAGTTGTCCAGATCGCAGCACTTCTCCTCCTTGGCCTTCCAGACACCGTACACCACATCCTGGACGCTGATGCCGTAGTCGGCTTGGCTATAGCCGGCATCTCGGAAGGGCATCAGCGGAGGGTCGATCTGGGCAATCGGGGCGAGGGCCAGGTGAGGCGGCCAGTTCTGGATCAGCACCATGTAGCAGGCCAACATGCAAGCGGCATTTGCACGGCCTATATAGCACCGAACACGTTAGCATCTGGATATCCTCAGCTTGGTAAAGAAAGCCGTTGGGGACTCACTCCGCGGGTCAGCCGCGCTGTAAAACACAATGGGCCGGTCCCGGTTCTCCTTGGCGCCCAGGATATCGTGGAACTTGATGGCGAAGCGGTACAGGTGGCCAATGTGCAGCGGGCCAAAGTCATGGTGGAAGGCATTGTACAGCAGGGTGTCGTCCACGGTGAAGTAGCACGGCGGGTTGCGGTTCGTCACCAGCGGCGCCGGAGCCGCTCCGTCGGCATACCGCGACGATCGCTTTCTGGGAGACTCGGTGCCGGGCAGCGGCGTGTCGGGGGTCGGAGGGTGCACGTAGGCGCCCAGGTAGAGCCGGTCTGTCGATGGAGAGATTGTCAGCGCAAAGTCGGAGGAGATGGGATTCCGGGTTGGAAACGAGACAGCGGTGTCTAGAGACAAGCTCCAGCGCCAATTGAGGAGCAAGCCTCGTCGAGAAAGAAGAAAACAGGAGAAAGTGAAGCTGTCGTACCGGGAATGTATTCGACAACATGGCCCAGGTTCTGGGAGTGCCTCGTAGCAGGAGCCATTCTTCCAGGCTCGCTAATCTTCCAATCCGCAACAGAGAATCTGCTCCCCGAGATCGTAGGAATATACTATTCCGAAAGTAGATGCAAATCAATGCCGTCAAAACCTGCTTCCCAATTGCGCAGCTGAAATTGCGCAAACAAAAAAAAAATCCCCCAGATGTAGAGGTAGTAAAAAAGAAAAGCTAAGCTGCGGTGAAGCTCCGAAAAAACCAGGGTCGTGTGATGTCGGTGATGTAAGGTAAACAACAAACAGCGGCCGAAAGAATAAAGGGGGGCTGGGAGGGATTTAGACCGAGAATGAGGAGAAGTCCCAGCCGGCGAGAGAGCGTCAATTGAAGCTGGGGAAAATGGCCGTCGACAATCACAGACGTCTTTCTTTGATCGGTTCTCCCGCTGTGAAGGGGAGGAGAAAAAAAGGATATGTTTGGCTGGGGGGGGATTGCGGATGATCGGACGGGGGGCGAACTGCACGAAAGGCGATGCTGCACCTGTGTGTGGTCGTCTTGCGGTCGCTCTGTCGCTCTGTCGCTGGAGTCTCTCCTCTAGTCAATGCTCTTCAGCGCTCTCCAGCACTGTAACTGGCGCTCTATAGCAGAGACCAAACAAAGAGAGAGAAGATGATCAGCCAAGACAGACCCTTCCGGCCAAGGACGAGGTATAATATGAAGGGGGAAGGAGGAAGCCGCGACGAGAGGAGGGACCCGGGAGGATTAAAACAAGGAACAGAAACGCCGTGATGTGGTAGAGTGAGGTGATGATGGTACGGGCCGTCACGATGTTTTTGTAACCAGGGAGGGCCCTTGCAGCGTGTATGTCCTGGGCGCTGCAGATGTTATTCCTTATTACAGGCCCTGAAGCAAGCGAAAACCCCCTATAAACGGGCCTTGACGGGCCACTGCGCAGCTGCGTTGGCGCTTCCCCCCCCTTGGCGCTGTTCCCCCGGCGCCAGCGCCCAAAGAGCCAGCGCACGCTGTTATTGTGGGCCGTCGACCCGTCGCTACGGCAACGTCATAACAAAGCCGGCTGCAAGCCGTTAGCGCGCTCTTGTCAGGCTGCGGCCCGGCGGGTACGCAACTCAAGTAACTTTGTACCCAACGGCAGGGGTGGTTCCCGCACAGGTTGTCCGTTGTGGCTCGTGGGCTTCGGCTTTTGCACGCGCCACGTTCTTTTTGTGGCTGACGTGCATTCCAGTTGCGCAAACCTCCATCGTCGCTGATAACCTGGAGTTTTTCGCATCTAGAAGCCGTCAACGATTATTCCATCCACCCACGATTCCAGATCCACAGCCACTTCGTCTCTTGTAGATACAGCTGCAGCTTACACCAGCCACACATTCATCAGCCGACAAAACTTGCCCCGTACGAACAAACGACTCCAGATCGAAAACAGGGAAAAGAAGCGGGAGAACAACATTCGAGAACCCCTCCATTCCTGATAGAACACCCCCAGCCCGGACCCAGGAGAAACGAAAATAAAGACAAGACAAGAAAAACAAGACGAGACAGAAAAAGGACCCTGACTCAGGCCATCTCCGCGCAATAATGGGTTCCGATTCCAGCTTTCCATGCAGCATGCAAGTTCATTTCCCCTCACTCCTCCCGTTCCCCTGCCAATCAACCTCCACCTCTCTCCATGTTATTCTCTCTCTCTCTCTCTCTCTCTCCATCTCGCGCGCTCCATGCAAAACAAGGCTGACCGGGCAATCGTGTGTTTCCCATCAAAACAGCCAGCTGCACATCCCCTTCCCCACACCACGCCTCGCCTCCACGGCCCTCAAAGCCCTCCAGGTCGACCCGGAGCTGTCGCCCCTCGTCCAGCGAACCCTCTCCGTCGTGTCCTCTCCCTCTTCCCCGTCGTCGTCGACGACCACAGCAAGCGCCAGCGGCGACGACTCCGAAACTCAAACACAAACGGACAAGGACGACGACGACGCGCAAGTGCTGCGGGTGGAGTACCGGGCCACGACGAACCGCATGCTGCGCGTGGCCGTAAACTCCTTCATGGAGGGCCTCAAGCTGGTCTTGGAGGTCATGGAGCAGCTGGACGTGGACGTCTTGGCCGCGGGGGAGCAGAAGAGTTCAATTCAATCTCCGTGAAAGACGTATGCCAACCAATTGCTGCCTTGCAACGTGACTAGAGTGCTATATACTATTGCGCAACATTCCTACGTTTGCGCAGACTGCCATACGGACCGTCGAGACATGATACTTGAACACTACCAGGCATTACTCGATACAACGTTAGAATCTTAGCAAAGAAGAGAAATCAAAAGAGGTGAGATTCATAATGATGATTACTCCATACGCTCAGCCGCGTAGTGGTATATATTCAGGTGTCCTCTCGCAAGAGTCTAAATTACACTATCATGTACCTTATGTATGAACAGATGGATGGAAAATGCATCAACAGCAGATGCGGGGAAAAGACAGGGCGGACGAAACAACAAGACGACAAAGTGCCCACCCGTTCGACATCCATGCATACCGGAACAAAGGCCAAAACAATAGCAAGGCTTGAGCCCTTGTAAAGATATGCGCTCCCAGATGGAAAGACGGAAACCGCCCAAGATATGCCGCGAACAAACCAAAGCCGCCCACCATATACAAATTCGAACAAGACGGAAAAAAAGGGTTTAAGCATCTATTCCGTGCCGAACCCGATACCCACGACACGGGAAGAAATCGTATTCGTTGATCGTTGTTCGTCAACTGCCTTCTTCAGGGTCGCTCACCGTCGCCGTGGCCGTGTCCATCTTGGTGTCTTCCTGGGCATCGGGGCTGCCGCCCAGCTCCTCGCTTATTTTGGGCAATTTCTTGTCGTCGCTCCGGGCCGCAGTGCTCCCTTCGGCACCGCCGTCGGATCCTTTCAGCTTCTCGAGCTGCTCCTTTAATGCCTGCAGCTCATATTTCAGATCCACATTCTCCTTCTCCAGATTCTTCATGTGGACAATGGCGTTTTCAACGACGCTGGCCTTGCTGTTGGAAGCGTTGGATTGCTTGCCATCCTTCTTATCGCTGTCGTCGCCCGAAACGACCTTGTTCTTGCTCTCCGGGAGCAGACTGGCCATGATCTGCAGGGCTGAGTTGATGCGGTTTCGACGGCCCTGTTCGGCAATCTTGTGTGACGTTCTCTTCGACGTGAGGTTTGTAGACAATTCGCTGGGATAAGACACACCAGGGACTTGGTTGCCCTCTAGGATGTTCTGGTAATTTGACTTGGACATCAACAGTCGCGATGCCTGGTCTTCAACAGACATGCCAGGAGTACCGGGAAGCAGGGGCTTGATGTTGGGCGATATCCTGGGCAGCAGAGCGGGAGAGGCGTGAATCGATCCCGTCGACCGCTTGCGACTATTCCTGGCAGAAAGCTGCGGCGTTCTTCGCTGGCTGGAGCCGGACGCCCCAGGCAACAAGAGGGGGCTCTGATTCGCCGATGACGTTCCCGTTGCTCGAACGATTGGCGACGGCATGGACTGAAACGTAACTCCCTTGGAACCCATGCTCGGCTCGGGCCGAGGGGTCTGAGTACCAAGCTGGGCATCGTCGAGACCACCAGCATGCGGGGTGTTGGATATTGATTCAGGGAGTTCAAGCGACTCAATGTTGTCGGACAGCGGGGGTTCTTGGAGACTCGTCGTAAGCTTTTTCGTCTTGGAGGCCGGCAATTTCATTAGGGAAGCTGGCGTGGCGGGATGAGGAGGGTGCAATTCGTCGAGCAGAGCGGGTGCGTGAATGGCCTGCATATTGTTCTGCGGACGTATGTAGGGCGACTTGCTCGTCGAGCGCCTGGCGGGGATAGGCGGAGGGGGCATGTCCGAGAGGTTCTCGGGCGACACAGACGCGTTCTCGTCCGACCCGTCGGTAGAGGCAGCGGGTAGGGGCAGCAGCCCGTGGTCGCTAGCCTGCAGGCTCCTCTCCTCCACCTCGCTCAGCACCTGTGACACCATGGCCGGGCTGGGGCCAGTCTTGCGCCTGAGCGGCTTGGAAATGGGCGAGCTCTTGACGCTCGGCTTCCTCGCCTTGGTGGCCTGCGTCTTTCTCGTCTTCTTGGAAAGATCCAGGTTGACGGCTGGGACGGCCGGCTGCTCGAGGTCCATCTCCACCGGGGAGTTGTTTGAGTGGGTGGTGTGATCATAGTTGGAGGAGGAGTCATTCTGCGCATGGAGAGCCGGCGAAGTCAGGGGGCTGAAGTAAGCTCCGGGGACGGTAAAGGCGCTCTCCATGTTGAAATGGGGATCCAAGGGAGTGACGGCAGGCGAGACGAGAGGCGTAAAGGCCATCTAGGATTTACCTTGTGGTTAGGGGCAATTCAAGAATGGTCCAACATGCGCATGTCGAAACTAAAGAGGGTCGGGGCTTGTGGGCAACGTAGACTTACATCCTGCTCTGCCATACGCTGATGATAATTCCTGTCGTAGGCCCCTCTTGATGGCATCTGCTCGGCTTGTGAGTAGAACTGAGCGCTGCCGGGCGTCATCTCCAGGCTTTGGGGTGTCGGGGGCACCGAGTGGCTATGGTTGACGAAGAAGGTGGCCTGCTGCTCTTGCAGCTGGCGCTGCTGCTGCTGGAACTTTTGCTGCTGCAGATACTGGATCTGTGCGTCGATGTTGGAGATGGCCTCGCGCGAGGCGGACGGCGCCATCATGTGGGAGGGCATGGGCGCCATGGCGGGCGTGTGATTCTGCAGAAGACCGTCGCTTCGGGCAATCATGCTCGAGGGATCTGCGTCGCCCATGATGGCGTCGGCCGTCTGGCGAGCTTGACCCATGATGGAGTGCGAGCCGTCGTCCTGGAAGCCCTGGAAGTCGAACTGCATGCCGTCGCCCATGTTGGCCATGCCGCTGATGTCGAGGAACTGCTGGAACTCATCCTCGGTCGCGGCCATGGCCTGGTCCTGCGCATTCCACGCTGCAGAACTCATCATGTCGATGTCTGGGAGATGCGCTTGGCGGATCCGTGAGATAATCCTCCGCGGTGTTTCCCCTCGTTTAGGAACCTCCAACCAAACCAGCACGGTCTGACTCTACAGGCGCAAGGGACCAGACAGCGAGGATGGTTCTTCTCTCCTTCACAGTCAATGTGCCCACAGTGTGAGCAGCGCTCTCCGCTACAGTTTCCAAAAATTCCTCGCGAGCGGAAGCAGATGATCAAGCAGGGCCGAAGAAGAGGAGGACGGCGCCTGGAGGCCGGAGACTGGCGATGCCGTCGTCAACGGCGGTCGGGGTAAAGCAGGGCGTTTTCGGTCGGGGAGCAGCGGCAGCAACCGGGGCAAAGCCGTTCCGTTCGCACAGGCTTCAGCAGTTGGCGAGTGGTGACGCAACGGACAGGAGGCCCATCAGCCGCCAAAGAGAAGGAATGATAGTGATACAGGGAAAAAGAATCAAAGGCCGCCGTGTAAGCTGCGTCCAGCAATGGTCTCTGCGACGACAGCGCAGCAATGCTGATGCTCAAGGCAGGGAGCGCGAGAGGAAGAAACGAACTGCAGAAAAGGCCCGGGAATGGGGTTCAGTCGTCCGGGGAGAAGAGGGAAAAAAAAAAAAGTTGGCGCCTCGCTCCAAAAATTCAGGTGGCCGTCCCGTGAGAATCCAAAGCCAGAAGCGCTGGAGGGTCAAGGGTCGCACTGGCTGGCAGCACAAGCGGCTGCTGGGCGTGGAGGTTCCGTTCGTTAGTGCTCGTTAGCGGTGGCCGCAGGTGGGGGATCGCAGCAGCGGATCTCGCGTGGGAGGCACCAGCAGCTGCTAAAAGGCCCGTTCGACGAGCCACAGCGAATGCACCGTGCTAGAAATGGACTTGCGTCCAGTGCAAGTCGACTTCAGACGGCCCAGATTCACCCGAATAGTGGGTTCCCTATGGACCGCAAGTCGACTCGCCCAAGACGTGAGAACTGCGCACGTGTCGAGTCTCTGATTGGCCGTCTTGCTTCACCTCGTCTTCAACGCTATACAGTTATCTACCATTGCTGGAATTCGTCCATGTCCTTACATATACTATCCCGCTCGTCCTCTTTTTTTTTAATTTTTTTTTTTCCTTTTCTCCTTCGGTTTCCATTCACTTAGTTCCCCTTCCCTGCTGCCGGCGCCATGCTCGTTCTAGACCTGGGGCGGCTCGACGACCCCCCCAAGAGGAACCGCTGCATACAGGACTGACCGAGAAGATGGATGCCTCCCTTTCCCTGGGCCCACTGATGCCGGGCCCTCCCAGCAGCTGATGGCACCGTCTGTGCTAGTATCACCAGATGGAAAGTCCCAAGCCGTTCTCTCGCCATCAGCCGTCCATCCGCCCTCCCACTCGCTTCAGCCCGTCACGCATCACCGTGCCATCGTGACTGGGAACACGCTTCACCCAAACCCCCCCTTCTCGTGCCCTTGTTCCGTCCGTTCGACGTCTCCCAGCTGCTGCTCGTTTTGACTGCCAGATTGGAAACCAACGGCCGGTAAACCTAACCGAGGCCGTCTTCAAGGCACTTTTTACTCGTCCGACCAGGGGGTTCCATCGACGGTGGGGGCCGCCGAAGAAACCAGCAGCAGCAGCAGCAGCAAGTATTAGTACTAGAGCAACGGGGGACCTGGCAGGACCCTCAACCGAAGTGCCATAGATCCCTCTAGCACTGGGGGGGGATTCGGCGCTCTTCAACTTTTGCTACCTGTCGTATCGCGATGAGTAGAGCAAATAATTACAAGGGCCACCTGCAGGCACAAGCATGGGAAGCAAAATGGGTCTCGTCTCGTCCAAGGGTCCAAGATCCAAAATGTTCAAAAACATCCCCCAATAGCCGCAACCGCAATCATCTGCCCTCTTTCTGTCTCCATGTCAGGTTCTGCTCCAGACGGCCAATCTCCCCGAGCCAAAGATAAAGCGGATAGGCAAGATTGGACACACACACACACACCTTGATTGCCTGACAAGCCCACTTCCTACTGTCAAGCAGATGCTGCAAGTTTATTTCCAGTTTCCAGCTCCCATTGGCCAAGTGTACTATACAGGGGTCTTGTTGGAAGGGGGAGAAGGCTGCAAGGCGATTGGAGGCTGCCATTCTGGCTAAATACGGTGCATGTGCTTCGGCTTCATCCTTTTGACGGCTTCCGGAACTCAGACGTATGGCTGTAAAGGTTGCGTGTCGATAGAGTGGGATCCAGATCACCGTCAAACGTCACATTACATGCAATTACTTCACAGACTCGAGCGTCACTTGGAGACCATCGCAAGCTATCAAAGTTTTCTTCTTCTCATTCTCTTCACCTCGCAACTCTCCTCATCCCCTCATCAGCACTACAACGAAAATCTATATCAGCACTCCTCATCCTCCATCCATCCTATCCGCCTTCTACCGTTCGCCCCCATCAACTTGCATCCAGCGAATTACTTTCAAGGCAGATGGTTATATCAATCACAACACACAAATAAGGAAAATGGCCAAGCCCGGGCCAGCTTCTAGAATGTACAGAAAATAAATAGGGGTAAAAAGAAGAAGAAAAACACAAGAGTCTGAGTCCAATATGTCCAATACAGATATCGACGCCGAGTCATGCGGTGAGGCTCAGGCATCCGACACAGATCTTGGACCTTGACGTCCGCTTAACAAGGGGCGAAATGGCGATGCGATGCGCAGTGCTTTTGTGCCAATGAAACCAGGCGCCTGTGCCCCAGCGATATCCGGTACGAGCACACAGTGTTTGCTCTGCTCCGAACCGCAAGGGTAAGAAATAAATGTGAACAAAAAGCAAGAGAGGGTGGGTAGTGAGAGTGAGAGACAATTAAAGGCGGCATGCCGCCGAGAATACCGTGCCCAAAACAAATTCGAGGATATAAGCCGACCATTTCATCAAAAAAAATTCGCTCAAAAGAAAACTTCGCTCCATGATCATGTTCATTCGACTCATACCCGTGAATTATCACCAAGGTTGAGCCAGCTCATGTCATTCGATGTTGACGCCGTGGTGAGCTGAGGCTGCTTGCTCACGCCCAGCGGATGGGGCTGAACGTTGATTTCGCTGGGAGCGTATGCGCTGCTGGGGGCGCGATCGACTCCCCACGCCTTGCCGGCATGTGTGGGATCCCACGACTCTTGGACGCTCTCGGGAATCCCGCTGGAGTAACCGGACGATGCTGACAGCGCTGAGACGGTCGAGGTAGGTCGCTCAATCTTGCCAGACATGCCTTCCCTCCAAGGAATCTCGGGATAGTGTGACACCACTGGGCTCCCAGTGTTGACTCTGCTCATCCCCGGAGGAGCCTCAAAGTTGAGGGGCGGGACGGTAGCCGAGTCTTGCGTTGCCCTGACGTTACGGACGTTTGTCGCCTGAGAGTAGTGAGAGCTTCGATCCGATGCCATGGTGCTCCTCTGCGCAGCGGGCGCCGGTGCGGAAGGCTGTTCGGTTGCCTGTCCAGATGGCTGGGCAGCCCCATATCCGAGAATCTGCAGCGCGCTTCCCCCTGACCAGTACTTGTTCCAGCCCGAGCTTCGTCGCGTTTCATCGTCTGCTCCTGCGAGACCCTCTTGAGGTCGGAGCCCGGCAGAAGTGGCCAATGTGTCGCCCTTTTCATCCTGGATCTGGAGAATCGGGGCTTGCTGTGGCTGGAGGACTGGCTTGCCGATGGTGCTCTTGAACTGGTTGTGCGCCGTCATGCTCTTGATGGAGTCGTTGCTGAGCTGCTTGGGCTTGTGCTGGCCTACCCTGCCCATGAGAATAGCCATTGACGAGGTTGATTCCGAAGATGCCGTGTGCTGGTGGCCTCGGAGCTGCTTTTGCACGTGGGGAGGAAGCGTGTTCTTCGCCATTGCGCTCTGGGCAGCAAAGGCAGCGGTATTCTTCTCATCAACAGGGGGGGTCTTGGGTTTTCCCGCCTCCGGGTGAAGCAGTTGTCGTCTGCGGCAGCGAAGGAGCAAGAGGATAAGGCCAAGCAAGGCGAGGAATCCACCAATGGCGCCAAGAGTGATGCCGAGGATGGCGTTGGAGCTAGGGCCGGAGTCGTCGCTCGCGCTGCCAGTACCAGTCGGGATGGCGGGAACAGACAAGTCTGTAGGGACGAAGCCTGCCGTCCCCGTGGCGGTAGCGCTGGTGGAGAAGGGAAGGGTTGTCGAGACGGAATGCGTGGTAGAGGCAGAGTGCGTAGTAGAGGTAGAGTGCGTAGTCGACTTGGTTCGCGCGCTGGAAGTCGTCTTGGTCTTGGTCGTTGTCTTCGACGTCGACGTGACATCCTGGATTGATGATTCGCCATCGCCCAATACCTTCTGCGCGTCAACCCAGCCGTTGTCGCTGGGGTTGAAGATGGCCAGAGGGACTTGATCATTGCCACCAGAAAAGACCACGGTGCCGTCGGGGGCCTGGGCCATGGCATAGTTTGTTCGGGTGTCCTTGGGAGCCAGGGTTGAGTTGTAGGCGGGCCAGTTGGTCAAGGTCGGGGCACGCTTCTCGAAGCTTTCGGCATCGCCGTCATCGAGGCTTCGTGCGGCAATGGGGGCCGAGTCTGCGAGAGGGTTGCCAGCGGCATCCTGCACAATGGTACGGGTGACGGAGTTGGGTGACGTGGACAAGTCGAACGTGAAGAGGTTCTTGGATCCATCATCTCCCGAAACCAGGGCCGCATTCACCGAGCCTGAGGCCGTGTTGATAGGCGGCTGTACGCCCGCACCAGAATATCTCCATCCAGCAGTCGGGTTGAACCAGTAAATCTTGCCATCCACTCCGTCGCCGCTCATCATGGCAGCATCAGCAGCGGACCACTGCATGACGAGAGGAGAAACGGCCGGTACGGCGGAAGACTGAAACGAAAGAGCCGCATATGGTTCAGAAGCCTGGATGGTGAATGTCTGCGAAGAAGGACCGGTGCTTCCATCCTGACTGCCGGCGTATACCAAAATCACGTCGTCGGCTGGGATATACGTGGATCCGTGGTGCAAGCGATTCTGCGTAACGGGAACCGAGGGCGTGATAGTAGTCCAGTTGCCAGTCGAGAAGGTATACTTTTGGAGTCCAGTGTAATCAGCCGCATCCGACGTTCCTCCAACAATGAAAAGCGCAGCGTCAGCAGCATTAGGAGGCGTGGTTCCAACGCAGGTTCCATCCGTCACCTTGACTCCCATATCAAGCTGTGTCCATTCCGCACTATCCTCCAAGGGCAGCTTGAGAAATCCATTGGGTGAGTAGGAATAAAGTATGTTGTCGTGAATGACAGAGCAGGAGTTGTCCAAAGACGAAGCCGAGGGGGGTTTCGGTAACGACATTGCCGGGTTTGACTGAGAGAATGTGGAGAGGATTACAAAGGACGGCTTCGACGCGATATCGGGATCCTTTCTAGTTCGATGTCGATGTCGTTTCCTACAGTTGCATGGCGATGGTGGTCTCAAAGTAGTCCCTCTCTTGTCATTCAAGAAATGTGAGTTAGTCTAGCAACGAGGGCACAGGCAAATTGTTGCAGGAAAGTGTTGTGTGGATAGCGAAAGCCCGCGGTTCGAAATGAATGTCAGGCGGCGGGCAGATGACTGAAAATGAACGGCTGTCGGTAAAACAGTAGCGGCGAGGACGTAGTACCATACGACAAGACAATAACGAATGTGTCTAAAAAGCAAGCGTGCGGGCGTATGTTCCGTAAAAGAGACTTTTTTTTTTTATGTTGTTGTAGTTGTTGTTTTGAATGAGTGAATAGTGACTGTGTTGGTGACAGTCACGGTCTAATGGTCTAATGGCGCAATCGTGGCGGGTCTGTAAACTTTTGGAGAGAGAATCGTCGGAAATGGTGCAGGTCTTCGTTCAAGCCGGTCAACGGGAGATTGCCAGATGAGCAAGTCCGCAACGTAGGCAAATGACAGCAAGATGGATTCAACTGCGAAGAAAGGCAATGGGCGTCTTGTCAACGGTCTTCGTTCCAGACGTGTTTCGACGGCGATGGTCCCAGAAGCGGCAGCAAAAAGTTGGAGGAGAAGAAGAAGAGGCTGCGACAGGATTCGACTGTACACAAGCGCAAGCAAAGACGCAACAGAGAAGGAGAGGGAGGGAGAGGCGGCGCCGGCCAACAGAACAAGGGAATCGACGGTCAGTTGGTGCTTCTGCTGCGGCGTCTGCGAGGCAGGTCGAGGCGAAAACAAAACAAACGCAAGCACGGAAAGGAAAAGGAAAGGGAAGAGAACAGCCACCAAGCCACAGGTAGCGAAAGATCAAGAGAGGCGAAAACGGGGAGGCGGAGGAGGAGAAGGACTTGAGAAACGGACGCAAAGATTCGAAGGTACTGCTGCTGCGCTCTCTCTCTCTGCTCTGCGACATGCAGCCCCTGGTCGCACATCGTGTGCTCCTCTCACCTTGTACAAGTACAGATACTCCCGCACTTGGGGTTTGTATCGGTACCCGTCTGCCCAGCGTGGCTGGCGCAGTTGCTCAGGTACCTGCCCGGCCAGCTCTCGCGCAGATTGGGGCGGACGAGCGAGGCTCCCCCCTGCTGGGTGCTCAGCACCTTCCCTGCGCAGCTTCTGCAGTTACGGAGCCCGCTTTGAGACACGAGGATGGGCAGGAGGACCTGAGGGCCTGAGGGCAGGAGAGGAGGCGCTGTGGTGTGCTGTGGTGTGCCGTGCTGGGGTAGGCGCGAGCCGGGGGAGGCGCATCGCACCTGCGTCTGCAGTCCTGGTGGTGTTTTGTGGTGTCTGTGCTAAGAGGCCGCAGGGTAGGGATCATCCTCGCGTCATCCAATCAGCGGCCGCGGATGGCGTGCCATTTGCGCAGCCCTGTAGCCCCAGGTTTTAGCAGCTTTCGAGGTACCTAAGCTCTGCCGAGATAAGCCATAGATGGAGAGGTACTGAACGTGTTTGAGGTACCTGGAGGGAACCCAACTCGAGGCAGCCCCCCCGGCCTTGCGCCAAGACTCGTTCCTGAAGTGACACCTTTTTTTAGTGGAAAAGGGGTAGCCGCCAATCAAGCCACTTTGCTGCTGCATGGAAGCGCCTTGGCTGCGGGTAGAGGTACTTTGGTCTTGGCAGCATTTCTGCTCATCATGCTCGTGTCATGCTTCCATTTTGCCCACCCGGGCATGGCCTTCATGATCGTGCCGGTATAGCGTCGTACGCCCTTATGGCCAGTGTTTGGCGCTGCTTCGTCTTTGGGGTCATTAATGCGAGTGACCTGGGCCATTTCAGCACACTACCTACATGTAACCTATAGATACCTTACCCAGGACCTGTTGCGGTAGGCCGTCCGAAGCTGTGCCCTCGGTGAAGGAGGAGTGCTACTGAAGATTCGGCAAGGGCTTCAATTTCACCAATTGCGGAGCTCAGAGAACGCACGAGTACTGGGTACCGAGGACTTCATACAGAGGCTGGTTTCGCCAGAGCCCTTGCCTTGTCGCTTCAGCATTGCGATGGTACGAGTATTACGACTCGATCCAGCAGGCAAATGACATCAACAGCCTCTTCCGCTCGTGGCTTCCTGTGGCCTCGCTTGAACCCGATGCCCTGCGCACCACCGCTCGCCGTCATCTTGGGCTTTTTGCTCTTTTGTCCAAGCTCGCAGTCGTCACGCTCCGGCGCTGGGTTTGCTGGGAGTGCAGAGTGCCTCTGCTTCATACACAAGGTAGACCACTACTACCTGTACGGATTGATGCGTTGATGCTGCTCCGTAATACCACCGGGGTGCCAGCCAATTTGGTACCAGTACGAGTGCTCTCCGCTCGCCAAGCCTTTGCAACGGCCTATCCGCACTCTACGAGACACGAGATGGTACGAGGGCATTGAGCCTGGTGAATTTCGGTGCCTGGTGCAATTTGCCAGCCCTTGCGCAGAGTTGCATTCAGACTCATCCATGAGATGTCTAGCAAAAGGGCGACTGCGAGGGAGTTTCAATCACCAACCGGTCGACCCCGATCCGACCCGCCGAAGCTCCTCGAGCAAACAGACAGCTTCAAGCTCGAACCGCAGAAGACGAGCTCTCGAGGGCCGCACCGCACGGACCGCACAGACTGCAGCCCAACGACCACACCAAGAGCAAGAAATCAAAAACAAACAAAAGGCCAAACATGACGCTTTACGGTGTGCTGCTTCGTACCTCGCTGAGCACCTCCTCGTATTACAGGTCTCTACCTCTGGGACTGACCAGGTATGTATGTAGCACTGCTGCGCAGGGCATCGCCATCTCTCCTCTCTTTCTGGCGCCCCGGTCATGCAGCAGATTGCAGTGCTGCCCTCCAGCGTCATCCGTCGACAGCGCCATGGGCATGGCATCGGTTCCTGGCCGGGGACCCTCTGGGCCTGTGAACCCTTGGTGATCGCTTGCAGCTTTTGGCTCCTGATCCCCACTGGCTCAACTCATTGTGAAACGCGCCAGCAGGGGTTGTCCCTGCATCTGCATTGTTCAGAACCCCTAGCAGCATCCGGCCGTCCTCGGTCATCGCTCCACCTGCATCGAGCATGAACTCGTCTCCGCGTCGAGTCACGCCCATCAAGAGACGACCGACGACAACAACACCCGAATGAGAATGACGAAGAGAGCGGGAGAACTGGTGTTGCTGTCCTGTCGAGTTGTGCTACATTTACGAGGAGTGTGACGATTGCTGGTCGATATGCGAGCGGAGGAATGTGACGAATCGGTATCACAGCATACGGCCTCCAGGCTTGCATGTTGGTCAGATCTGGTGATCGGAGCATCTGCGATCAATTGGTGCACTGCATGGGAGCCGAAAAACAAAGATCAGTGACAAATGGTCGATGAAAGGCAGATGTAGGGGGTTGGATGGGTGTTGCTTATGCGAGGGCGAATCCGCGTCGTTGATTCAGTCAACGCTCGAAGAGGCTGGGCGACCAAAAATGGTCAACTCAGTCTCGCAATGTGGTAGTAACACAATTCATTGGTTCGGGGGTCAGTGTCCTCCCTCTGAAATGTCTTCTCTTTGTAGACTCGGAGGAAGCTGGTACTGTTTCTGGAACATGTCAAGTATTGCGTTCAAGTGTCTAGGGTAGGCCTGTATGTGAGCCATGAAGCAAAGCTCAAAGGCCACCAGCACATGGAGATCAGCACCTCACTTCGGTTGTCAGTCATTCGTCTTGCCGTGGCCTTCCGTGTCCTTCACTCGTACTTCGTGTTCGCCAGTATAATTCATGGCAAGTTGAGTCTTGGCAAACGGGCTATGCCAACTTCTCTAACCTCCTCATATCCCGTACCTGTACACGCCGCGTTTATTGCTCCGCACGAAGCAGGGCTCCCATACGGTCCATATTGCACAATTGCCAGCTCCAGTCAGGTTCCTCGCTTGTTCAGTAATTCAAATTCCAGCATCCCGTACGAGTGCTTCGTATATCCGTGTAACACCCTTTCAGACAATACACTACTACTACCAACCAAATACTTCGTGCAAACGCCCTCAACCCAGCTACCAGTAATATCACAATCCTATATAACAAAACAATCATTCACGTCGAAAAAGGAGCCGTAGGGTGAGAGAAAAAAAAAAAAAAGAGAGATACACAGAGACAATTCAAGAACGTATAAACATAACCAGAGCTTCAGATACCTATAGTAGTACTCATAAAAATGCTCCAACCTGCGATGGAGCTGTGCTTGCTGCTGCGGTCCATTGACTTGCGTCACCTCTTCATTCCTTTTTGTATCTGATCTACGTAATGTGCGCTGGGGGAAGAGGTAGGAAAGGGGAATGCTAGTTATTTGGGAAGATCTGCGGTGGGCTGACATTTTCCTTTTCGTGTTTCCTGTCTTTTTTTGTTGTCCAACTCCTTGCTTTCGTGTCTTCCCGCATTCCATACATCGCGAGAGAGACACGGCGGCGGTATTCTTCCGCATACACCAAATGATCACTGTTCTGCAAGTCTCTACGGGATATCGTTAGAGAACCACCACACTGCAAGATGCTGCAAGCCCATGATTTCTATTGTTCCCCAAGATTCATCCATTCTCAATTCTCAATCCCGATGCAGCGCTGGTTTTTTCAGCAGCTGTAATTTATCGTCCTTGTTACCTCATCTCTCCCCCCCTATCCCCCCAAGCATGAAATACATTGTACACGAGGACCCCCACCTCCCAAATCCCCCTCTCTATAAATAACCGGCCATATATTATACCACCACAGGGCTCCATACAGGGATTTGTCCCATTTCTCCTGTCCATCCTATCTTAACAGCTCATGCGGTCCTTGTACTGCGGGCATTAGAGGATGCGACCCGTCTGCTAGGGGGCCGGAGACGCGAATGCCTCTGGTGGTAACTGTGACTGAAGTGAACGTTAGCATCCGGTCGCAGTTTAGAGCAATTGTTGTACATGTCAAAACATACCTTCTTCTCATTGAAGATGACCAAGGCTCTGGCAAAGTCCCATTCGACTTGCGACAAGCACATCTCCGAATACTGCGGCACCATGCCCGTTTGCTTCGACAGCTCGGCGATCATGGCCTGATGCTGGCTTGCCGTATCCGCGAGAGGTGCTGAAGGTGCAGGTGCTGAAGGCGCAACGAATACGTTCGGCAGGGCGCTCCATGCTCGCAGAGACAGCATGTCACTGACGACTCTGATCTGAGCGGTCCCAGATAGGCCCGGCGCGAGCACAAACGTGCGAGAGAAACTTCGCTTGCCCGTGGTGCCCGACTTCTGGTCGTATTCCTCAAATTCGCCGTGAACAGCAAGAATCAAGCCGTCGACGCCAAACTGGCTCTGACCGGTGGGATCGGCCAAACCCGGCAGGGGATGGCAATCCATAATGTACTTGCTCAGCTCGTCCTTCATGTTGGGATGCTTCGTCATTGGGAGTTCCTTCCACAGATCGTTGATGGCCTGGGCTCCCTTGAACAGTCGCTGCGATCTGGCATGCTGGGTACTGATCTTCAGCAGGTTGCGAGAGGATTTGATGTAAGCGCCCCAAGGCAGCGGCGGCGGTCCGTTCGGATCCCTCACAGATTGGGCATCCACGGCAAGGGAAAACTGACTGCTGGCGTCGTAGAGCCTGGAGATCAGTGCCTCGCGATTGGTGTCATACGCTGTGAAGAACTCGAGCAGGAATTGTTCGCCGATGCCGTTGACATCTCGGAAGTCGGGTCCGCTCTGCGGAATCGGCTTGGGTAGACGAGCGGCCTCCTGCTCGGCAATTTGCTGCGCGGTGCGGAGCTCAATCCCGTTGATGCTCCGTAGCTTGGGAAACCACTCCAGGAAAGTCGCCGTGTAGTTGGGGTCTGACATCTCAATCGGGTTCCCGGTCATGTAGATGGCATCGAGCTCTTTGAACTTGCCCTTCCATCGTTGGAGTCCCTCCATGTCGCTGATGAGATTGCCACTCATGTCGAGGTTCTTGAGCTGCGGGAATGTTGTTGCCACCGACTCGACCTGGATGACGTTGTCGATGCTGTTGTTAGCCAGGCTGATACTTTCAATGGCATCTTTCTTCTCCTGAAGCGTCTTGAAGAGGCCGTCGCAGATTGCCATGAGACCCTTGAAAGTTTTGAGAGCTCTCTCGCGGGTTTCAAACATGCCGAGGGTGACCAGCTCGGCATCGGCGGCCAGGGCATCAAGCTTGAGCAGCTTGCTGTCGCCGATGTAGCGCTGACTCAGGATTGCCTGCAGTTTCGCGCGTAGCTCTGCCGTCTCTGGTGACTCTGTCGCCTTGTTTGGCGGCTCAAAATCTGCATCCGACTCCACCACTTCCAATTGAATGCCGGCAAATGTAAAAGTGTTGAGTTTGACCAGTTCCTCCGCGTCCTCCTTGTTCGCTCCAACGAAAACGTATTCTCCAGCTTTTTGTGACTATGGCGGGTTAGCTACCAGGAAAAAGTAGAGAAAAATTGTCAACCTCGAGCGCTGGGGCGATGTAGAATTTCAGTCGACGTCAACGAATCTCCCCTGAGATGTGTGTGTCTTTTAGTCGCCAAAGAAGCAGCTGAGACGATGGTTGGCTTCGGCACCCCTGCTATCTCGTCAATGATATGCTTACCTTTCGAATCGTAACCTGTCGTTTCCGTCCCGATTGGAGAGACGAGGCTTTCCTCTCCATGAAGCTCAGCAGGTCAGAGAGACCACCGTCAGGGTTCTGTGCCGCCTTGCTTTGTTTGAGCCCTCGCACTCTTAGCCAAGTGAGTCCTTCAATGTGAGCGCCTCTGCCTCTGGTTGGTCTTGAAACTCGCGAAGCCAAGTCAGAGCTAGCATTGCCCAGCTGTTTCATGACGATTTGAGCAACTTTGGCAGCCCCTCTCGACGGCGCAGGGCCTCTGCCCGAAGGCCTGCCTCTGCCACCGGTTGCTTCAGTCGTAGGGCCTCTGTTTTGTCGCTTGGACGGGCCGTCCATATCGAGGTCTCCATCGGTGTCGACTCTCGTCGGGCCTCTTCGCTTCTGGATGCCGCCCCTGGAGCTGGATTTTGCGCCAAGGGGATTACGGGCCTCTCGAGTTGACGTAGACTTCCCGCGGGGAGCCATAGTTGCCAAGCGTCCACGAAACGTTTGTAGAACAGGTGTGTGGTATGGACGACAGCTGCGAAAGAGGGCCGTTGAGCCCGCGCAGCGTCGTAGATGGTGTCTGTCGGGTCGCCCCCCGGATCGGCTGGGTTATGCTTGCTTCCTTTCGCAGTGGCGCTGGTCTGGTTGTTCGAGAATCGCCGAGTAGTATTTGGTATCTAGGTTCGGATAAGGCTGATAGCCTTGCGATAGGAGAGCGCAAGAGGCTCAAACTGTTCGCTCGAAATCGCGGAAGGCTTTTGAACACTGCCGCTACAGCTGATCCTGTCGCAACGGGGTCTCGCTGCGAGAAAGGTGGAATGTCCAGTCGCTGAGAGCGACTAGAGGTTTGTATGCAGCGAGTTTGTACGAGAACAGCCTGAAGCGCTCAAAGATCGCTGTCGTACAGCGCTGCTTTGGAAGATGGTTGTAGGAAGGTAAATAAGAGGACTGGCTGGTGTGTTGATGCGGATTTGATGTTTGTCTCTGGGCCTGCTGAGGAAAGTTCGGTGCTAAGCCGGTGAGGTTTAGCGCAGGCTGCCAGCCGGATTTTCTCTTGGGCGTGCACCATTGCCTAGTGTGGCTTAGCAGTTGCCTAGAGTTGTTAGGAGTTTTTCCGAAAGCCTTTAAGCTTGAATGCAAGAGGCTGTTTGTTCGATGTGATTCCTTGTCGGCAAGGGTCTTTTTGACTGAGTGAATGGTTCTGATATGTAAGAGTATCATACCTGGCCTGCATGGTTTTTGTTTGTTTCCACCTTTAATAACTGTCCCTACTTTTGAATACTTTTGGCCGAGAATATAACCTCAAAGGTTGTTTGATACAACCAAGTTTTTCCGGTCGCATACCGCAACTCAAAGCCATTAAAGTCACGTGATGTGGTATCGGTTTCGCGTCTTGGTCCGTCTGGCGCGTCACTGGCGACATGCTTTGCGGCCTCGAGCAGTGAATGAGCATCTTATCACCAAGTATCGTGTCGCTTTTCATCGCCCTCTCGAAAGATCAGTATCAAACACCAAAATCGCCTATGGTTCGAGGTTATTCTCATAATATGAGATTGGAGGCTCTCTAAAACCACCCGCCACCATATTGCATGGTGCTTCCATATGGCACCTGGTAGCCATGGACTCCGATGAGTTTGATGACGACATCGCAGATGAAGATATTCTCGCTGCCTTGGACCAAGTATCTTCCTCTAATGGAGGAAATCTTGGGTCTACCTCTTCTTCCAATGGAGCCAAGAGCGGCAACTCCCATGGACTGAATCAACGGCAACAAGCAGCACAGGAGCTCGACGACTTGCCATCGGATGCCTTCTCCTCACCAGAACCTGCGAGGGGCAACGTACGCGCACCACCAAAGCCTGTAGCAGCTGCTCGCACAGGTTTCAGCCGCACAAACTCTGGAACGCTGCGACAGACGACCTTATGGGGCGGACAAGCAGCAACGGAAGATGCCCCTCGCCCATCTCAGCCCACAACGGCCAGGGTCTTTCGCGCTGACCTGCCCCCTGAACCGCCCAGCCCGCATGAACTTGACAGAGAGGCGATGAAGACTTGGGTGTATCCGACAAATCTGGGGCCAACTCGAGACTATCAGTTCAGCATTGTCAAAAACAGCCTGTTCAATAACACGCTCGTCGCCTTGCCGACGGGCTTGGGAAAGACCTTTATTGCCGCGACTGTGATGCTCAACTTTTATCGCTGGACGAAATCGGCCAAGATTGTCTTTGTTGCGCCAACAAAGCCGCTTGTAACGCAGCAGATCGATGCTTGTTACAATATTGCGGGCATCCCTCGATCAGAGACCACGCTCCTCACCGGTGACATACCCCCTGCTCTGCGCAGTGACGAGTGGGAGAAGCGACGGGTCTTCTTCATGACACCGCAAACGCTGCTCAATGATCTTTCTCACGGATATGCGGACCCCAAGAGTATCTGCCTCATGGTTATCGACGAGGCTCATCGCGCTGTGGGCGAATATGCCTATGCTAAGGCTACCAAACTCATCCGGCGCTTTTCCAATAGCTTCCGGGTGCTGGCCTTGACAGCCACGCCAGGTTCCAAGGTCGAAACTGTACAAGAAGTCATTGACAATCTGGGAATCTCGCATTGCGAAATTCGAACGGAGGAGTCCTTGGACATTCGGCAGTATGTGCACCAGCGGAATATAGACCAGATCATTCTCGAGCCCTCGGACGAGATGAACCTTATTAGCGAGCTGTTTACCGAGGCACTCAAGCCGTTGACGGAGAAGCTGACCGCCCAAAATATATGGTATGGGCGGAATCCGATGGCTCTCACAACGTACGGTTTGATTCAGGCGCAGAAGGAGTGGTTTGCCACGCGTGGGAATCGTGCCAACCAGGGCGTCCAGTTCATGATGCGGGCCATCTTCAGCGTTTTAACAAGCCTCGCTCATTCGATCAAGCTATTGCAGTTCCATGGCATCAAACCTTTCTACGACAACATGGTCGACTTCCGCAGTGAACAAGAGGACAAGGGCGAGAAGGGATCAAAATACAAACGCCAGATCATCGACAGCCCCAGCTTCCAAGAAATGATGGATAAGATTGCCGGATGGCTCAAGATGGACGGCTTTGTGGGACATCCAAAGCTGACGGCCTTGGCGGACTGCGTGCTTAACCATTTCATGGACAATGGGGAGAGTACTCGGGTGATTGTGTTCAGCGAGTACCGTGATTCAGCGGAAGAGATTGTGCGCATGTTCAATGCCCACAGGCCGCTCATCAAAGCTACCGTCTTTGTTGGGCAGGCAGACGGCAAGCGCGGCGAGGGTATGAAGCAGAAGCAGCAAATAGAGACGATTGAGAGGTTCAAGACTGGCGCTTACAACGTCCTTGTTGCCACCTCCATTGGAGAAGAGGGTCTGGACATTGGCCAGGTCGATCTTATTGTGTGCTACGACTCCTCGGCATCACCGATTCGCATGTTGCAGCGCATGGGCAGAACGGGTCGAAAGCGCGCAGGCAACATTGCGCTGCTGCTGATGAGAGGGAAAGAGGAGGAGCAGTTTGCCAAGTCCAAAGACAACTACGAAAAGATGCAGAGGCTCATCTGCGAAGGAAGCCGGTTCAACTTCCGGTTCGACCTCTCTACGAGAATTGTGCCCCGGGACATACGGCCGGAGATTGACATGCGACATGTTGAGATTCCAGTCGAGAACACTCAGAACACGTCGTTACCAGAACCAAAAAAGCGACAAGTGCCCCGGGGCAAAAAGAAGCCACCCAAAAAATTCCACATGCCGGATGGAGTACAGACTGGCTTTCAAAAAGTCAGCGACTTCATGAAGCCATCGGCAGGCACAGGCCGAACTGCCTCCAATTCCAACCCAAAGCCAAGGCGAAACCCCGAGCTGGATGACATAGCGGCAATTCCTGAACTGGAACGTGTTGTTCTTGGCCCGGATGAGCTTCATGAGCTCGAGCGAACGTACCGGAATTTGCCCTTCAGCCATAGCGTGGTTGAAGACACAAATATGCCAGACATGACGGCTCAGTCGACGTTACAACGACAGCTACGGCCAACTGTCTTATTTGGGCATGGGCCATATACGAAACGCTGCGTCAAGCTGCTACGAAAGATGGAGGCAGATCCCGATAGCTTCGTGAGGCCTTGTCGAGACGTGGACACGAGCAATTTCCTCGAGATTCCAGTTAGGCCTTTTGTATATTCCGATAATGGCGAGACAGATGCGAGCGATGACCAATCTGAAGCAGAAGGGATAAAGCGAACATTCGTGGATCTTGATTCGGATGATGACGCTACGCTGGTTGAGGCTCAGCAGCCGAAGAAAAGGAAGGTCGCGGCCACAAAGCCTCAGCCCAAGAAGTCTCAACCCAAAAAGACGCTCAAGTCTGCTGTGTTGGATTCAGATGACGAAGACTTGCTCGACTCTGAGCTCGACATCGATGCCCCGGAGGAAGAGCCTGGGTTGCCGCCCAGACTCAGCGAGGCAAAGCGGCGGAAAAGGCTGAATGCAAAGTCAAAGGGCAAATATTCTCGGAAAGCAGCCATTGGCAGTGACGAGATAGGGGATGATTGTGAAAGAGACAGCGATCTGCTCGACGAGAGTGACTCGGACGATGGAGCAGACCTGGTGGATTTTGTTGTTGGAGATGACCAAGCAACGTCTAGCATGCTTGATTCCGAAGCGACGTCTCCTATACGGCAGAACGAGCGGACGCCGCGAGCTGAGGCAAGCAAACCATATTTTGTGCCGACACAGTTCACGGCAACGCAAGAGAGCGAAGACGTTCCCGAACTCGATACACTTACGGGTAAATCCGCGTTTGAGAGATGGGCGAACGGAGGGTCCGAAGAGGCGGCACCCGCTGGGAGGAGGCGGCGCGGAAGAGCCACATTATTAGACAGTGACGATAGTGACGTCTGATGTTTACTACGGGAAAGGGTCACAGGCGTTGAGCTATGGATGGAAGCAGGTTATGTTTCTATTATGTTTTATCGGATATACAGGGCTATTCTGCATGGAGCGAACTACGAGGCAACGAATTGATGACCGATCGAAACCTGATCAATGCTCCTCGTTCGACGTACATCATTACTTCGATGATCTAAACTCTGAGGGACGAATTAGCACTCGTCCAAGGGAACCACAAGGCAAAATGTCCGCATAATTCATCCTCAACTCTTCTCTTTCAGAAACCCAGTTATAAGCACAACGGCCCCCACCACCGCCAGCGGACCGTCGCAGGAAAACGCCCGAATGCGCATATGACGATGCAAAAGATTCAGACGTGTAATTTCCCGCTCTTGTCTGCTGGAAGCGGCCGAAGGACCGACGAGAAAAGGAGAAACGCAAAACAAAAGCTTGAATTGCGTTTTTTGCCCCCCTTCTCTCGTCGATCGGAGGCAGTCTCAGACGGCTCTTCCTAATAAGTGTATTTGGGTACAATGTTGCTCATCATTTCGAGGAGGGGAGGGGGGAAATGGTTGTTTGTTGTGTTTTTGTATGTGTGTGCGCGCGTGGTAGGGGAATTGGAGAGGAAACGTACATTTTACAGCTGTCGGAATAGCCGTTGGTTAGCAGAATATAAAGGGAGAGAGGAAGAGCAGTGAATCAACTGGAAGCCATGGTATCAACACACAACTGCAATCGATCGTGGTGTGAGCTTGATATTGGAGGAAGGAGAAGAAGTTCAAGAAGAAGAAAAATTGCAAACCTGTGGCACGGTAAAGCTTGTCTGCACAGCACGTGAATCACCCGCATTTAAGCGGAGACCTCAGCAGAACGCCCCATAATGCTACCAAGTCATATTAGGTTTAGCTCGATTGGGTAGCTTTTTGCAGGTGGGCAAGCGGGCAAGTGGGATGGAAGCAATGGGAAGCAATTGAGAGTTGAAAGCCGAGGAGCAGCTTCCTGCCTAAGATGGGCTACTAGTACCTATCGCTTGTTAGCTGTAGAAACTTGGAAGGCATGACGTGACGCCCAAACCAGCGCCGGTTACCTTATCTGCACAGCTCAAACAAGGGAAAGCAACGGCGCTTGTTCTTTGCTTTGCTCTGCGAACCGCCCCGGATTTTTGTCTTGCCGGTTCGGCCTACAGCCTTCGCTTCCTTGTGATCCGATCTGTTTCCCTCTCTTCAGGTTCTTACATAACTGAATCACGAACCTCCAACGAACAGAAGCAGAATCAGCACGGACTCGATCAAAACCATCACAATGGCAAAGGGGATCTCGGTCCTCAAATTCGTGGGCACCGTGTCCCTCGGACTGCTGACGGTACGTTTTCGTACTTACTCTCCTGTTTGAGGTGTGCATTGAGGAGGAGGAGCATCGTGGGTTGAGATGCCGAAGTTGCCCCTCCCCCTCGCTGAGAGTCGCATGGTTCGTTCCACTGCATCGCATCATCGCATTCAATCCCCGCCAGTTGCGAGCGCCATGTTTCAATGACTCTGCGGACTGAGAAGATCGGAAGCCGGCAAGCTTGGGGCATCAAATCAACGGCATTGCTACAAGCGGACAGTCTTTGAGAGCCGTCAATGCATCGAGGAACAACATCACCATGATGATGATGATGGATGTGATATGCTGACTTGAGTACCACAGGGCGTCTCATACACCGTGTCGACGCTCACCCTCCCAACCCTCCTCACCCTCCCGTCCTCGTCCTCCGCCGCCCACGGCCTGGCCTCGCTGCAGTCCTCCCTCCGCCTCCCCGTCCTCGCGCTCTCGTCCCTGGCCGCCGCTCCGCTCTTCCTCTCCTTCGTCTTCTCTCCGCGCTACGCTCGCCACCCGTATCTCTTCTACACCTCTCTTCTCGCCGTGCTGTCCGTGGCCGTCCCCGGATACCTTCCCCAGCCGGTTACCCCAGCTTCGAAGTCTGCCGGCGCCCGCAGGGCTACGTCGTCCAGAGCCCGCATGGAGGCCAGCTACGAGGTCCTCGGCGATTCACACAGCGAGGGAGACTTACCCAGCGAGTCTGAACTGGAGGATGCCAATGGCGAGGAGGTCAGGGCCAGCGTTGAGGGCGCCGCGAGGGCATATCTCGTCCGGACCGGCTTCGCTGCCGCCGCGTTTGTGCTGTCTGTGGTTGGGCTCTGGGGTGATGGTGCTCCCCGAACTGTCCGCTACTACTAGGCCTTGAGCTGGCTGATGTAACTTGTAAGATTGTGCGTTGGTTGCAGATCCGGTGAAGGGGTTTTGCCAGTCGCTGGATTAGAAAATATGTAACATGTCGGAAAGTTGGGTTATGCCTAGGAGAGCGAGGCAGTTTCACCACACTCTCTTTTGAAAGTTTGTCATGCCGAAACGAAAATCAAATCACCCTGTTCAAATACCATCACATTTGTTGAAAATATATATCCGTATTCATTCACATCCTGCCTATCTATGATCAAAGTCATCCCATGTAGCCCAATTCGACCTATAAAGAGCACTTTTCACTATCATGGGAAGTTGAGATTGCACATTCCGTCATGATACGACCCGCACGCATCGCATTTCTCAATGCCATACTGCTCAGCTACATAGCTGTTGATGCTCCAAGCGTGGCCGAGCTTCGTCGCAAGCTGGTTGGCAGCAAAGTCCCTCGTGTTGTCCTTTTCATCCCCCTCGGCCTCGTCTCCCTCCTCCTCGTCATCGTCCTCTGCTCGGCCCTGGACGGAAAAGTAGCGCGAGGCCGCATGCTTCTCGCCGAGCCTCTTCGCGACGTCGTTGGCCTCGTTGAGGCTGACGAGGCGGCGCTTCCCGGGGTTCTTGTCCATGGCGGTCTTGCAGAGATCCCAGATGACCTTGTTGCAGGTCACCGGGGTGAGCGACTCCTTGCTCTGCGCCAGGCCGACGGCGCCGATGATGGCGGCCACCTGGCGGCGCTTGTACTCGCCGCTGAGGCCGAGCTCAACCACCTTTTCGTGGAGCTGTTCGCGGCTGAGACCCTTGACGGTTGAGCACGTCACGAAGTCGGTGACGGCCTTGGTGGGCCAGGCGTCGAGCTTGTCGACTCTCGGGCTGTGGACCTTGTTCTGCTGCGCAAATTGGTCGGCTGTTACATTGTCCTGAGCCACCTCGGCAGGGGTGCGGCCGACGGCGTTTTCTCTGTGCAACAGCTGCGGCTTGAAGTCGACGAGAACCTTGACGATGGCAACCATCTTCTGCATGACGGCCGTGTGCAGGCAAGTGTCGCCCGCGCCGTTGAGCATGTCCAGCTCCTCGCCCTTGGAATACTCCAGCATCAGCTTCAGCATGTCCACAATGTTCACAGTCCGGGTATAGGGCACCGGTGCAGGGTGGTGATGATGTCGCCAGCGCCTCGTACGCCTGCCATAGTAGGCGGAGTTGTCATGCTGGCTCACGCCGGAAACTTGCGAGATCCAGGCGTGTAGCGGCGTCAGGCCGTTTGCCTGCAGACTTTTGCGCTCCGTAAACAGATGATTTCGGAGACTGGGATCGAGTATATCCAGCAGGCGGCGAAGACTGCGGGCCATTGGGTTTCCAGCTACGGCCGCATGCAAGATGTTTTCTCCCTGGTGGTTGCGAGTGCACTGGTTGGCATTTGCGTCGATGAGCATCTTGGCAAACTGGACGTAACCAAGACGACAAGCCAACATCAGTGGCGTGTCGCCATCGGAAGTCTTTCTCTCAATCGAGTCGGGGTAGGATTCGATCAAGTACTCGACCAATTTGACTGAGTTCTCGGAGGGCGATGCCAAGATGGCCGTGTGCAGCACGAAGTCGTCTGCAAGGACCCTTTTGTCAGCAGGTATCTTGATATCTTGTACAAAGAAGAGGGCTTACTGTCTGCACCCAGCCATTTGGATATGACGCGATCAAAGCCGATTGGGCTCTGAATGAGATGCTTGAGCCGAGGATCCTCAAGAGCGGTCTTGGACTTTGCAAACTCGGCGTACAGACGATGAGGCTTGTCGCCCAAGAAGAACTCGACTGCTTCAAGGCGGCCACCGAGTGCTGCGTGAAGAAGAGGTGGCGTTTGGACCCCGGTGGTTCTGACGACCATGTTACGGCCGGCCGTTGCCCAGTCCTTCCTGATCGCGATGTCAGTGAAAACTATTCTCTCGTCATGTCTTGGTCGGCATGTTCATACCTCTTCTTTCCATAAACCGTCAGACCTTGGTAGTAGCGGGGTTTCTGCTTCAGCTCAGCGCCGCTCTTCTTGACGAGGTGATCCAGGGGGATTCCTGCGCCAGTTCGCTTGATGAGGAGACTGAGCGCTTCCGTGTTCCCGCTTTGGACTGCGAATAGGAAGTCGCTCGAGTCCATGTTGAATCTCTTGCTGGTGTCCTCTTCATCACCGGTCAACTCCAAACCTTCGTACTCTTTCATCAATCCCAGAAGCATTTTCAGGCTAGTTGTGTCCTCTGCCTCGATGGCTTGCCGCAAGAGACTGGCTATGCCACCGAGTTCAGGCGGTGCGTCATCCTTCATGATGACACGATGCGCAATGCCTGTAATCACATCCATGGGCCTGACATGAGACTTGACCTGCATTGAGATCTGCCCAACGTCATCGATGGTAAAGGCCTTGTCGATCGCCTCCGAGACAATGCGAAGCTCGTTATCTGACTCCGACTCATCGCCGTCGTCGTCATTGTCTTCACTCTCGTCACCGTCATCTCGTGACTGCATCTTGTATCGGACCTTTTCCTTTTCAGGCGCTGACCACTGGGCCCTGATAATCTCCAAGATAGCCTTGGCTGCGTTGTGGTGGCCACGAAGGAAAGCAACCGAAAAGGGAGAGTTTTGACTGTTGTCGTAGATGGCCATCTTGCACGGGGGTTGCTCGTTGTTGGGACCCCAAGCTCGAAGAGTTAGGGACTTGATCGTTTCCACGTCCCCAGTCCAGGCTGCTTCCATCCTGAAAACCGAGTAGTATTAGTAGTGAGTCTTGATCTTGCGTAACAGAGACATGGACTTACAATCGCAGATATCCCTCTCTCCTCGCTTCAGTCATGAACTCATCCCCATGGAATAGGATCTTGGGCTCATCTTTGTTGTAGTGGTAATGTGGCATATAGCTGTTGTAGTAGTCGTTGGTCCGGCCAGTCATCTTGATATCCGGATGAAGCTCAGTGAAAATCAGCCCGCCTTTGGCAACAAGGATACCTTCCAGCTTGACGAGCTCCTCAATCTTCTCCTTGATTGCGTTTGCTTTTTCGACAACGCCTTTGGGGTTAGTCACTTTCCGCAACTCTTTCTCGTAGTTATCGCTATCGCGCTGGTATCGTTCTCGAGCCTCCTTGATCCTGTAGGAAGCTACGCAGTGTTGATAAGTGCCGGGCTCCAGATCCTTCAAATAGGGTTCGAAATCCGGCAGTTTCTCAGGCTTTGTATACATTGTTCTCGGCTTTTCTCCATCGTACTCGCGCAACTTTTTGATGAGACGCTGAACCATGTCCAAGGCCGTGACTCCGATGGTATAGTTGCGCTGCGACTCGTTCAACATTGCGTTCTCCGTTTCGCGGGTGAGCGCGTTGGGGTTTGCCCCGTGTTCCAGGAGATGAATAACTGACTCAACGTCGCCTGACCGGATCGCCGTGATCAAAGGCTGCTCCACCGACTGCCTATACCTCTGCTTGGTCATGTCGGGGTTTGCGAGGTGGTTGGCCTGTGTGGGAGTCACCTTGGCCGATTTGAGCCAGGCATCAAAGTCGATCTCGGTTGAGGCTCCAGCATTCAAAAGCTTGAGGACAAGAATTGGGTCACCTCTATCGAGAGCAGTCTGAAGCGGCAAGACAACATCGGGATTCCACGTATGGCCTCCAAAGAACAAGTGGTTGATGGCTGCCTGAGTGCCTCTGGGGTCGCTCTCAATGAGTGTTCCAACCATGTCAACGCTGCCTTTCTCGACATAACGATGGAAGGCGGTACACCCGTCAGAATCGGCTTGGGAGCAGGTGGCGCCGAGTTGGAGAAGCAACAGTGCCATAGACTTGGCCTTTTCTGTCGGCAGCGAGAGTGCAAGCGTCAAGGTAAGGATGGCCGCGGCTTGGTTCGAGTATTGAGGGACATTCAGGAATTTGACGGGAAGGATCGAATCGGCTCCATACTATTTTGACGTTAGAATCCAAACAAATCAGTGGCTCGGGCTGGACATCGAGAGCCGCTTATGAAACTCACATCGCAAAGGGTCTTGACAGCCTCTTCGTGCCCTCCTGTAATAGCGAGATGGAGAGGAGAGCATGGTACATCCCAGGCGAGTACGTTGATCTGGTAGAAGTCTGGTCCTTCCTCTGGCTCGTCGAGTGTGGGCTCCTCCGTGCCTGTGTTTTCCTTGCCCTTCTCTACCTTGACGAACGACCCAGTAACGATTGAGACTGCGTCTGTCTCGGTTTCGGCGTTGTCCACAATCTCAATGTCTGAATCCTCTGCATCCTCGGCTCCCTCGGGTGACTTTTCAGTGTCTTCGTTGTTGTCACTCCCTTGGGCCCTAGCAGCCTTGCGTCGCCTGTCCTTCCTGTCCTCTTCAGCTTCTTCATTCTCATCACTCTTGTCCATCAGAATCTTGATGATCTCGGCATGGCCTCTGGCGGCGGCGAGATGAAGAGCCGTTCGACCGTCCGCAAGACGAGCGGTTAGGCGAGCGCCGTGGTCGACGAGGCACCGAACAACTCCTGGAGAGGAAACCATGGCGGCGAGATGAAGCGGTGCTCGTCCGGTGTAATCCCTCTGATTCGGGTCTGCGCCTTCTTGAGAGAGCCAATTCAGGACATCGTCAACATCATCATCGACAATAGACTGAAACAGTCTAGCCGTGTTGCCGACATAAGCCATGTCGGTCCAGTCTTGCTCCGTCAAAGGATTGAACGATCCGATCTGCTGCCTGCCAGGGTCGTCAATGAGAAACGTGACCTTGCCGGAGATGTATATCTCAGCCTCTTTCTCGGCAACCTCAATCTCTTCCGGGGTCACTGGCTTGGGGCAAGACCCGCAGCAGTCTTCGATCACATCCTCCACCCTGCCAAAGAATGCAGGGTGGCGATGCAGATAGACTTCGCGCTCCTTTGGCTGGTTCCACTCGGCGTTGAGCAGCAGGTCTCGGGTGTAGCAGAGCTTCTCAATCCGCTTCGCGTTGAATTTCTCGCCATACGGAACAGTGAAGGTGTGATAGTTGCTGACGTCTTCCTCTGAGAGCCAATCGGCAACCTCATCTTCGTGGTAGGACTTGAGGTTTCCTCTGAGGCTGAAGTGGTTGCGCTGCACCGCCGGCCGGCCACGCTCCTGACGCCTTTTGTTGAGGTAGGCATCGCGAGCATGCGTGGTTGGCAGTCGTTCCAAGACCAATAGACGGGCAAGTCCCAAGGTTCGTTGAAAGCTCCTCTCGAAAATTGTTGGGTCAACGCGGGATCTGTCGAGCTCAGGCCAGTAAACCTCGAAATTTCGATGAGAGTATTTGGACAAGCGGTTCTCATAAGACGGACTGCGTCTGGAAAGATCTATGTGGTTGATCTGCGTGATGATGCTGCCGAGGGTCCTGGGAGCCACGTAAACCTGCTTACCGTCGTAGGCGGCTCCAGCGGCATCAATGTCGAATCCAGTCAGAATCTCGCTGACTGACTTGTACACACGGAGAACGACCTGTGAAGGGTCAGTTTTAATAAGAGGCCTGAATAATCCTGCGCGCCGAGGTTTGTCCTCACCTGCACATGCCGAACGGGATATTGACTAGCAATAGTGATGGCATATTTGGTGCGAACGACTGTGACTTCGCTCAGGATCGAGTCCCGAATCGACTGCTCGATCTGCTTAATCTTTTCGATGGCCTCGTCATGGGTGAGACCATACAAGAAGAGGTCGACATCGGACGCAGGGCAAAACTTCTCGTGATAATATTCGCGGAGCTTTCTCTTGTTCGCTTTGAACTCATTTGGAACTGGCAGCAACGTGTTGACAACGGAGGAGCCGGCTGCCACGACATTGTTCCAGTCGAGCTCGGCAAGAGAAGACTCCGAAAAGATGCCAAAGTTCTTCTGAAACTCGGCCAGATTGGCAACAGTTGCTGGTGATCCATGTGGGCGGCGCTTGTCGTCCGGCAACACCATGATGTACTTGGACTTCTCTTCCTCCGATTCAGACGCCAGATCTCGAGCACGAGTGGTGATGCTCTTGGTAGCATCAGTAAACAGAGGAACGACATTGAGGTAAGGATCCTTGAGGATGGGGTTCTCCCTGTCCTGGGCAAACACCGAGCGCAGGTGGGCTTCGTATCTGCGGTAGGGCTCCATGATCTCGACCATGGGCTTGGCCGGATTCTGGGCAATGTAGTTGACCAGGTCCGCCTGGGGCGCAGGCAGCTCAGGGAAGTCTGCGAAAGCCATTGCTGCGTGTGAGTCCGAGTCAATTGAGGGCCGGCTGGCGTTGGACGGAGAATGATATCTCGCACAGCGAGGGAATTGACTGTGATGGTGACGTGGTGGAGAAGAAGCGAAACTCGTAACAAACAAGAAGATCGAAGAGCTCCACGTCCGATTGAGTCCAACGAAGAAGAAGAGACTCGTGAGATGAGAGATGGCTTGGGAATCAGACCAGGAAACGAACGGAAAGACGACAAGCTTTATACATGTCCAGCTGGCCAGGAGCTAGAGAGACCCTGAGGCGATTCTCTCATCCCGCGAGACGATCCATCCTCGGTCTCCCAAGCACTAGAGCTGTGGAACAGCCGCTAACGACGATAGCATCTTGGTGGTGACTGTAATAGCGCTTGGAGCTGGAAAAGGGCATGGAGCCACGACGCGAGAACGCGCTTCCACATCGTCCGGGGGTCTGCTGCCTGGAGCAGAGGGCACGACTGCATCGCGAAGTCCCGTGACCGACGCCTGGATGGAGACACAAGCCGAGGGCATCGCCAGAGAGGGTCGCTGGTGCCTGTTGGAGCTTGGCTTGAGAGCTCGGTCGAGCTGCCGGCCCCACTATGGCAGCCTGGCCGGGGCGGAGAATTGCGATGGCCGGGCAATGGAAGTTACCCGATCAGGCAGAAGGCGGTGGAGAACGAGCAAATGATAGGGACTCATTCAACTTGCAGGAGGGAGGACCTGTCGCGTCGTATCTTTGACTTTCCATCCCGCCGCCTGTCGAAAAATTTACACGAGATGCAATGCACGAAGCAGTACAAGACATACTGCGGACCAACATCAATGGGAGACGTAATTGCACGCAACGGAAAAGAATTCACGTATCCATTCACATGGAACCCTGATTCCGGCAATTGCTGCATTCGGGGTTCGCTTTGAGTCATTGTACGTCTAAACCGCCTCTCTTGTCTACTCTAATGTCACAAGACGCCCGCTGTCCATTACCCTGTACGCTGGCTGCAAATCAAATCTCACTCGCTTTTTATCCCAAAAAACCATCGAGCCAAAAACGCCTGAAATAACACAGTGATGCTGAGACCCCTTACACCTCCGATGTGTTGACCTTCTTCTTCTCGGCCCCTGAGAAAATGTACAAGAGACCAGCCAGTCCCTTGCCCGCCCCAGACACAGCAAGCGCAGCCCCTGACCCGGCAGTGCGATAAATCAGGGCACCGACCAAGCCCCCGATGACAAGCGCCAGAAGAAACGCAACTCGCCTCGTCCGCGGTCGGTTGTCCAGAACAAAGAGCTTCTGGTCAATCATCAAGTCCACCCACGCTGCCGTCGCCATCGCAGTGCTGATTTCGGTCGCGGCCAAGCTTCGAGACTGCACCACCTGGCTGCCGGCGGCGAACGCCAACAGGGCGACGACGACAACAGCGCTCCAACCATGATCATGGACTCCGTGCCGATATTGAATGCCGGTCGCAGCAAAGACAAGGCCGGTTTGAATCAGGTTGCAAAAAATAAGCCACCATCGCTTGCGAGGCCCGACGATGTGGCCTATTTGGCCGGTCAACCATCCTGCGACGAGGAATACGCCTAATCCCGTGCCGATGTTGGCAGTATAAAACATGTCACCGTTGAACTGCGGCATGATCAATGCCAGGCAGAGGAAGATGGTGTTGCCGGTTTGGTTCGAGGCGAAGCAGTGATAGTCGGGGAACGTCGTTGCATCTGTGATATGATCTGTGTTAGCTTCCTAATAAGGGAAAAGACGATGCTGAAGTAAGAGTATGCTGACCTTGAATGCCTGTGCAGAACGTGATCAGCAAGAGTTGGAGCTCAACGAACAGTGTTGTTCGAATGTCCTGTGAGAGATAGTCGACAAGTTCATTGTTCCTGTTCGGTTCCTTGGCTGCTTGTGGCGTTTGCTTCCCGGTATGGAGAGACCCTTCTCGACTAGTGTCCGGTAGAGGGGTCGTTGTGACTTTCTCCTCCGTCTCGGCCATCGTATCCGTGATATATGTTGTAACACTCCTATATAAGAGCTAGAGGGAGTGTTAATTCTGTTTGGCGGCAGTCCTCAGCAAGTCATCTGATTTCCAAGATAGGGCAGTGCATCACAAAAGTGTGTGTGAAGGCTGGAGATTAGGGATTCCGTCTTGATTTATTGCAGGCGTCGGGACCGACATCCGTCTGAGGCACGGTTGAAAAAAATGGACTTCCGCCGGCCCCACGCCGAAGCCAGGATCCAGACCAGGTCTTTAAAGGGGGAAGCAGATAACGGACACTTCCGGCCAACTATCTTGCGAGAAGCGCATACATCATGGTCATTGCTGCTTTAAAAACCAAATTTATGACATGTGTATTAGATCGAGGGTTGTTCCGATCGTTTCTCCGCATCAAGAAAGGATGCTTGGTCATGCACCTGGGATCGAGATGTAAGACTGTCTGACACATATAGCAAAGAAAGCGTCCGCGTCATGATTTGGTGCAAACGCTGGTAAATCAAGTTTCAAAGACAAAAAGCAATCTGTCGCATCCAATGTTTGCCAGAGTGACTGAGTTGGCATCGCTGCAACAGACGTTGCACTGGAATTGCGTCCATTCTGCTGAACTTCCTTGTCGCTTCTCAGAGAGCAAGCACTGCATGGTCAACACTCTGGGAGCCGAGTTCCGGGCTCATTCTCACCGACTGCAACGACAGGCTCTTAGATAATACTTACGTACCTGACCCCTGGGACGCCATCCATGATGTGAAAGAAAAAATCAACTGTCGGCTTAAAGCGGCGTGGCTGCGAAAGCCGTCCCCCTTGCAGCCAATAGCCAGGTCCTGACGCACCGCATCCGGAGTGGGCCCCGGCCGGCTGCCGTCCAGCCAGCCGTGCGGGCCGGGAGGCGATCTGATCGCGACTCCACCGATGCCGCCGACAGCCGTTGCTGTTTCCGCTGCGGTTTTGCAGAGAAATGCTGCTTCAGGCAGTGATCGTGACATGTCAAAAAATAAAGTTATAATAGACGGCGACCTTGATCCATGCAGAAACGTGGAATTGAATGACTCGGAGGACTAGATCGTGGTTGGAGAGTGTCGTGCTGGTAGGGCTGTGGGTATGGGTTGTCAATAAGGCTGACATGCTTAAAGACTAGGTACGAGCACGTCGGGTATCCTGGAGGGTCTCAAGCTCTTTTAGGAGAAAAGGTGGTGATCCTATGATTTGTGCTTTTCGTATAGCAAGTAGGCGGATACGACAACGAAGGCAGCCAGGAATTTGATGATGTATGGGTCTGTGTATTGTATGTGTTGGACGCGGGTGGCCGACCTTCGCAATGAGCTCTTCTCATAGTAGAAAATATGGCATCATCATAATAAGGACTTCAATTCTATTGATGCCAAACCGAAGTCGAGTTTCAGCCGCCGTCAATAGCTATACAGCCTCGAGCAGCCATGTGCCGATGTTTGTTGGCCCCGTGTAATTGCACGGCAGAATTGTATGCTCTGACTGGTGATAGGGTCGTGTTGCTGCCAATTGACAATGCATGCCCATTGAAACTCTCTTATATTAATTTCCACATAAAATTATATGGTCCCTGTCCATGATAATGAATCTTTGTTTTGCCTTTCTAATTGACTGCTTGAAATTCGATTGACCTGGTCTATTGCAGGTCTGATGTTGAAATTGGTAGCGTTACCTAATGCACAATCTTGAACCGCATATTCTCCGACTGCCGCTGAGCGCGTTAATGGATCACGTGCTGTCGCATCTGCTGACTAACCAAACGCGGTACGCGACTTCTCCCACTATTGTTTCAACGCCGCATAAACGAAGCAACAAGCTGTTGACAGGCATCAAAACACCAGCGATACGAGACAACGGCTCCAATGCTCGCCAGAGGTGCAAATGCGGACCAGTCTGGCATCCCGAAGCCGGCTTCATGACTCGAAATAACCTCGCGGGCCACCTCACCTGGTTGTTGAAGAACGCCGCCTTATCAAAGCCCGCCGCTCGAGAGCTTCCCCAAGCCAGCGACTCAGCATCATTCCGATTTTCGCAATCCCAGTCTGCAGGCGGCCGTACGGCAGAGCCGAGTCAAGCAACCACCGTATCAAGTGGAGGAGACAGACATCGTCAGCAGGTTCAGGAATCTCGGAGCTCAAATGGCCCGCCGAAGAGAGAAGAAGGTTCACTGGTTACAGAAGTGGTGGCATTAGAGGACGACGATATGGGCCGCCTAAACTTGTCTACCGGGTCGAAAAAGCCTTCGCTTTTGTCACAATATGGCAGACTTGCGACGCCATCATCAGCTGAAACCCAGTACAAACAGCGCTCAAATGAGTCTTCAAAAACGAGTGGTGCGCATACCGAAAAACTGGGTTCTGATATTCCCAGGTATAATGGCCCGATAGCAACTCCGGGGTCTGCGAAACCAAAGCAATTTGTCCTGTCACCGGCAAAGCCAGACCCGTCACGCCGCAGTCCATCTCCAGGATTCGACGCTGATTTTGCGGACTTCGACGTGGACGATCTGGAATACATGGATCTGACGAGGACAACCGGTGCATCTGACGAATCTGATGAATTTGGCGAAGATGTAAAAGTCTGGACCGAAAAGGACGCATCCTGGGAGGCACCGTTGCCCAAGACTAAGAAGAGGAAGAGTGCCGATGCTGGTGCTGATACTCAGTTTCCCGATGTCTATCAGATTCTGGGAACCTCTCCTCCTGCCCCGACTCCCGGTCGACGTTCCGTCAAGAAAGTCAGTTCTGCCGTGCCAAACCTTCAACAGACAGGGAGGTCCATTGTTGCTAAACCATCACAGAGTGTTAAAGCAGGGTTACCTTCGGCCGGGTCTTCATCTCCCTTGGGACGACTTGCCAATCAAAGATCACCATCTCCAATCAAGCGGACCCCTGATAAAGACTATGCCATCACTAGCTCTGAGAGAAGGAAGAAAGCGAAAGTTTCTGGCCGGCGTTCTACATCCCCGGATTCTCTAGACTTTGACGACCGCATCCCTCAACCCGAACAGCGCCGAACCGACGAGTATTTCATTCCTGATTCCGATGACGAATTTGTGACACCCCCGTCAGTCCCTGCTGCTACAAAGAAGGATTTTGTGGCGCCTGTGGTCAACCTGGAGAAAGATGACTTCATCATGGATGTCGAAGATCTGCCTCCCACCCCTGAACCAAGACGAAAACGGTCACCACCGCCTGCTCGACGAACACAGGCCAAAGACCTGGAGGCGTCTCACCAAAGCTTATCTGATACCCCGAGCACAACCACTGCCGACAATGTGAGCGAAGACAGCCATCCACAGCCGCCGGTTACGACATCCAGCCAATCATCAAAACTCCTGTCCATAATATTATCGAATCCGCAGCTACTAGCGAAAAGGTGCGACTCGTTAGACAAGAAAATCCAGCAGAATGATCGGGACTTCATGCAGGCCATCAATGACAGATTGCCGAAGGAGAAGAGGAACGAGATCAAAGCGGAGAAAGAACGGCTCGTCAGACAACAAAAGGCGATCCAGGATCTCGATCAATCAGTGAAACATTACAAGAATCTGCACCAGCAACGAGAGGCAGTGGCTCAGAAGGTAGCACGATCATACGCCGAAGGTGCAAATACGGACGAAGAAGAAGCCCGACTGGACGAGCTCACTGAGCATGTCGAGACGAAAGAAGGAGAGCTCGCTCAAATGCTAGCCGCAGCAGGGCTCAACGAAGCCAATCTATTAGATACTACGGAGGCTCCTGACACGAGCCGAAGAGATGATCATATCGTTGTGCTTGGAACCCAGGCTGGTCATGGAGGCTTGGTGAACATGTCACGGAGTTCAAGAGACGCTCACTTGCCTATGGGAGGGACTCAAGTCGTCCATCAGACCCAACTTCCTGAACCTGTCCGGTCACAACTCTGGAATGAACCCATTCCGGCCCAGAGAATGACTGGTGGAAGCGGTAGTCTGTCCCAAGAGGATTTAAACTCACGATCTAAGCCATTTCCACGACAGCCATCACGTACCACCCAGCTGCCCGATTACGCCTCGACGTCTGCTCCAAGATCAGTGCCAACGCTGGTCCATGACGTGGACGCCGAGGAAGATTTCTTCTCTGACATTGATGACGTGGACATGCAGCTGCTACCCAAACCGGCGAAGAAGGCCACTCCAGCCGAGACACGCAAAGCACCTCAGAGGAGTCACATTCAACGCGCAGCAAACGAGTTTAGCGACTTTAGTGACGATGCTGATATGCTTGCATTTGCTCAAGACTATGAGGGACGGCAGTCTGCTCGAAATCTGCCCCTGGATTCTCGACGGGCATTCTCCGAAACATCTGGAAATGCTGTGCCCGCGCCAAAGCAGAAGCAAGCCTCCAAAAGACAGGCGCCTCCAGATTCATCTCAAACAAGGATACCGGCGGAGCTGATGAGACATCCTTGGTCTGCAGACGTACAAAAGACCTTGAAAGATCGATTCAGGATGAAGGGATTTCGACAGAATCAACTGGAAGCCATTAACGCCACGCTCGCAGGCGACGATGCCTTTGTTCTGATGCCAACGGGCGGTGGAAAGTCCCTCTGCTATCAGCTCCCAGCTGTTGTCAAGTCCGGCAAAACAAGAGGCGTCACTATCGTTGTTTCTCCTCTGCTGAGCTTAATGCAAGATCAAGTAGATCACATGAAAGCTCTAGGAATACAGGCCGTTGCATTCAACAGCGAGTGTTCGCCAGAGTACAAGCGGCAAGTCATGTCTGCTTTCGATGAGCGGAATCCAGAACACTTCATCGAGCTCCTCTACGTCACACCGGAAATGGCCAGCAAAAGCCCCCAGTTCATGAACGCTTTGCAAAACTTGTACCGCAACAAAAAGTTTGCTCGCATCGTCATCGATGAGGCTCACTGCGTTAGCCAGTGGGGGCATGACTTTCGTCCAGACTACAAGACGCTGGGACAGCTTCGAGCCAAGTTTCCTCAGGTTCCTGTCATGGCGCTGACGGCCACTGCCACACAGAACGTCATTGTCGACATCAAACACAATCTTCGTATGAAGAACTGCCAAGTGTTTTCGCAAAGCTTCAACCGTCCGAACCTGTACTACGAGGTCCGGCCTAAAGGCTCCAACCCGGTAGTGACGCAGCAGATCGCTGCTTTAATCAAAGCCAAATACCCCGATGTTACAGGCATTATCTACACAATTTCGCGAAAGCAAGCCGAAGATGTTGCCCAGAAGCTCTCTGAACACGGCATCACAGCACGACATTACCATGCCATGATTACACCCTCGGAGAAGGTGGAGGTACAAACTGCGTGGCAAAAGGGCCAAATCAAAGTCGTAGTGGCTACGATTGCTTTCGGGATGGGGATCGACAAGCCAGACGTGAGATACGTTATCCACCATGGCATTCCGAAGAGCTTGGAAGGCTATTATCAAGAAACCGGGCGTGCGGGACGTGATGGGAAGCCCTCCGACTGTATCTTGTTCTATGGAAAGGGGGATATAAGAGTCCTCAAAAAGCTGATACTGGACGGAGATGGCAGCCACGATCAAAAGGAAAGGCAGATGGTAATGCTGAACCGCGTGACAGCATTCTGTGATAACAAGGCAGATTGTCGACGAACCGAGGTCCTCCGCTACTTTGGAGAGGACTTCCATCCGTCACAATGCAACAAGACCTGCGACAATTGTCAGGCTGGGCTTGTATTTGAGCAGCAGGACTTCTCCGAATACGCCATAGCCGCCATACGAGTTGTCCAGCAGCAGCACAGACTGACGGCCAACCAGTGTGCGGATATCTTGATTGGGAGGAAATATCCAGACAATGAAATGCAAAACTCGGATGAGTACCACGGCATGGCCAGGGGGATGAAGAAGCATGAGATTGTGCGCGTTATCGACCGCCTCTCGGCTGAGAAGGGCTTCCACGAGGACAACGTTGTTGGCAATCATGGAGTTGCTATTCAATATCTCCAAATCGGACCTGCTGCCGACCAGTTTCTGACGGGGAGACGAAAGCTTATGCTGACGGTCCAAGTTTCTGATCATGGCGATGCAGATCAGACGAGACCCAAGAAAACAAAAGCCAGCAAGAAGCAGAAAGAGCCGGCTAATAACGTACAATCGACATATGTCTCCTCTCCCGTCAACGCACGCAGAAAAAGAGCAATGGTGCTTGATAGTGATGACGAGTCAAACCTACCCACGACAGCACACGGCTATGTGAACGATGGCTTCGTTGTCTCGGACGAAGAGATGGAAGACGAAGGTGAAGAGGAAATGGCCGAAGAGGACGAAGCTTTTGAGCCGCTGCCTCAGCACCGACCCGCGAAACCAACCAACTCGACAGCCAGCTCCAGAAAGCCATCACGGCCCGAACCTACCTCAGGTAGGCTGAAGCTGGAAGATCTGCCAGAGATCCATCAGGACGTGGTGGATGCTTTCGTTCAAGAGGCACGCCAACTGGAAGAGCGATTTCGGAACAGGCATGAAATTAGACGACCACTGTTTAACGATTCTCACCTGCAAGAAATGGCCATTAATTGGACCATCTCCCTCGAGAGCATGAGCCGGATTCCCGGGATTGACGTCGAGAAAGTCAAGCAGTTTGGCTCGAAGCTGATACCAATCTTAGAGACGTATCATGATTCATATCGCGAGATTTCCGCGGCAGAGTCTGGTGGTGCTGGTGGCTCAGCTTTCAACTTAGATCAAGAAATAGTGGACCTGATCAGTTCGGATCTCGAGATAGATGAGGATGAAGAGGAGGCCATGGGGATGGAAGAAGACTCTCACTACTTTGCTCCCCAACCGCCAGCGAATGTGCAAGCATTCCACGACAGGCTGCAGAGCTTGAATAGTCACCCGAGTCAATCCAGGGGCAGATCATATAGCCGGGGTGGCGGAGGGGGAGGAGGAGGAGGGCGAAGGAGATACTCTGGTGGGAAGAAATGGTCCAAGAAAGGTGCTTCTGGCGGAGGCTCTCAGCGCCGGGGCAGCGGCTCTGGCGGGAGGGGTGGCAGTTCTGCGAGGGGAGGCAGTTCTGCGAGGGGAGGCAGTTCTGGGAGAGGAGGCGGTTCTGGGAGCGGCGGCGGCGGTTCCTCGTCTCGATCTGGCGGAGGGAGCAGTGGCGGGTTCAAGCGTGACGGCAAGATCGTCAAGAAGAGTGGAGGAGGGATTGGTTTGATGCCTTTATGATGAATTGACCATTGACGAACGGCTTTGCTATTCCTCCGGGCGTTTTTGTTCTGTTTTGTTTTCTCATTTGCCTGCGTGTGTCTTTGTTTTTCAATCTGCGTGCGGCACGAGATATGGCGTATCGACGGCCACCCCCCTTTTTATGCTATGGTGTCAGGCGGAAGATCGATTTACGGCACGTTGACAGGGCGACTTTTGGCGTTTGAGCGTTCTAAGCATCTACATAAACCACCATCACTTTCCCATAAAGCGAAATAGAGAAAGAAGAGCAAGCGGGAGAAGGACGAAGAAGAAGAAGAAGAACCTTGATGGAACCCTTTTGTGAAATGTCAATGAGGTAGAAGTGAGGGAATGTCTGCAAGTGTATGCATATATGCTATAGAGAGATACCTACACTACTATGCGCCCTTTAGAAACAACATACTTGAGAACCTGACTGAGTTTCATCATTACGGTAGTATCTGAAGGAATATTCATAGGCAAATGATGTCTATGTTCCCCTAGTTCTATATGGCTGCCATCATCCATCTGTCAGATCGGATACAACATGGATGGAGGATTTGCTCAATTCATATGGCCATACCGGGTCTCAATTTGAAAACAAGATTTCAAACAAAATCACCCCAATCTCAATGAACTTGCACAAAAACTTTGTCTTCTAGTACAGATACAGAACTGTAGAGCTCACTATTACTAGCACAGCTCCGGGAATCTCAACTATAGCAAACAGGAACGACAAATGAAGCACACAAACAAAATAAATGACAGAGAAGGAGCGAACACAGACACTAAAGAGATGAATGGTTGAAGTATAAAGGATCGAATTAGTTGTCAAAGGTGATGACGGAGATTGAAAATGGAGAGAAGAATGAAGAAACGACAAGATTCGCCGTTCCAAGAAACAATAAAAAGGTAGAAGAAGAGAAGAAGAGTCATCTTTTTGGGTGTCGCGTCATGTCCCATCCAACTCCCACACCGCCAGCTACCCTGTCTCGCTTCGCTCCTCCTTTGTGTGATTGCAACCTTTTACGCCACGCTATGAAATGAAGAAAACACTGAAACAAATTACTGTAGAAAGCACGGGAGTGGCATGCCATGCGAATTGTGAGCTGAGGCAAAAGAAGCAGGGATATTTTTGAAAATGAGAGGCTTCATAGCAAGCGAGAATCGACTCAAGAGGTTACAAGAGGGGTAATAGACACACAATCCGATTCCAAAGACCCTCCAGGTCCGATACCATATTATTGGCTTGGGACATGCCATCAGATACCGCCACTTCAGAATCGCCACCTGGGCTTGAGATCTTTTGGCTCAGGGGAGTTGTCGCTGTATTTGCGGGAGCTGAACCGGCTGAAGATGGGAAGGGGGCTCGTTCCACGGGCTGATTCTGTCCTGCCCCTTGGCGTGGGCAGCAAGCTGCTCCGGCGAGATGTAGCCATAGAGCTGCTGGGACGAGTGTTAAGGCTGTCCAGGGTCAGGTTTGAAGAAGTTGGCAGTACGTTGGAACGGCGAGCTGGCTGTTGCTTTGCGAGGTTGGTTTGAGAGTAAGGCCCGGGCGAAGTGAGGCGCTCACGGAACGAGAGCCGGGAGTGACCGTTCCTAGACCACGACCTGGGAAAAGCGTCGCTCATGGGGGATTCCGCCCCAGTGCGAGTCTGAGAGCTTCGAGGGGTGGGGAGCTTTGAGGTTGAGATGGGCGTGATGGAAGTCGTCGACCTCTGGGGTACAGGCGTTCGATGCGGGCTGCGGCCAAGCTCGGCGTCAAGGGCGTTGGACGACGAATTCCATCGAGGGCGTTGCCCCATGGTCGAGGCAGGGCGAAGGGTCGAGGACGAGGCAGAAGGGGGGTAGTAGGACTGCCTGTTTCCGGGCTTCTTGGAAAGCTTCGAGACGGGGGCAGGGAGCGATGAGTCCCGCCGGTTGGTCGAAGTCGACCGAACGCTGGAGGAGCTCGCATTGGGGGATCGAAGCGGGTTGCGGTGTTTTCGCGCGGGCGTGTGCGGGTCGAGGCCAAACGACGACATGACAACCGACGAGGGCGGAGAGCTGCCTGGGGTCTCCATGCCGCTGCCACTGGTCGACCTATCGTTGGAGAGCATGCTGGAGACGGAGTCGCGCAGTTGCTGGCTCTTTCGTTCCGCGTTGATCTCCTCGAGAACGAGGTCCATCTCTGCCATGTCGGCCTTGAGCGTCTCCCACCGCGTTTGCATCTCCGCGTGCAGACGCAAGATCTCGCCGTTGACGGTCAAGCGATCCTTGACACCCTTGTCGATGATGGCGAGAACTCGTTCGATGGCGGGACCATAGTGTGTCTTCTTGGCCTCGTAGCTTTCAATCTTCTTGGCAATAGCAGGCTGGTTCGTCAGATGCATACCGGCTTCGATGGCCTCTCTCAGCTTCATGAGAGACCGCTCGACGGACTCGTGCATCTTTTGAGCCTGCCGGCCAGCGCCACGGAAGACAATGACCCATCTGTCCTCCCCAAGCTCCTTGCGTAGAGACTCGGCGTCCTTCTCGAGCTTGTGGTAGCTCCCGTCTAAGCCCTCGCGGCGCATCTCCAGCTCTTCACACGCGGTGGGGAATGCACCCTTCGCCCTCGCTTCAAAGCTGGATAATCGCATGGGCAAAAAGTCGAGCGAAGCCCGCAGAGGCTGCATCCTGGCGAAGAGGGCGAGCAGACTGGAGTCGTCTTGAGACAAGGTCGATGCTCCTCCCGAGTTGGGGCTCATCGGCAGTGCCAGGCTGAAGCGGTTCGAGGGTTGCAGTCGCGCAGCCGAGAGAGGGTTGTCTTCGACAATAGTCTCCAGGTCTCCAATGTCGACATTATCGCCGCTGGCAGCGACAGCGAGGCTCTTATGGCGGCGCTCTTCCATTTCAAAGACGAGCCGGCCAAGCTCATCCAACTCGCCCTGTATATCGCCCAAAACGCTGTTCCACAGCTCCTCCCACTCCATGGCAATTTCGACCTGGTTGCGCACATTTTGCAGAGTATGCTTGATGCGACCCCATTCTTCGGCTATGGCCTCCATCTGGGCAACGGCTCGGTTGAGGTCATCAGTTGAGACTGTCGGGATATCAGGTCGGTTCTGCAGCTCGTCGATGGCGTTAACATAGGCGTTGATCAGATGCTCGAAGCGGCTGATGGCATTCTCGACCTCCTCGAGGCCTTCACGGCCTCCGGCAGCGGCCCACTCGACGTCGTCCTCGCTGTCCAGCCCGCTGACAACCTCCAAGGCCTTTGAGATCCAGCTCCGGATTTGCTCGGCAGCATTGATCAGGGCTTTGGTGGCCACCGGGGCTGTAGGGATGGCCGACACCTTGCTGGCGAGCGCTTCGGCATCGGGAATGCCAAGCATGTTGAGTTGAGCAAGCTGGTTAGCAAACGACGCCCGGGAAAGCGTGTAGATGGACCCGGGCCTGCCGTGGCCCTGGGTGAAGTAGGAGCTCATCTCTGGCTCAAAGTGATTGAAGGTGATGACTTCAGGCGGCGTGATCTCCACGGGTGGCGATTCCTTCGGGGGAGGAGTTGGTGGGGATGGAGAGTAGGAAGGGGAGTAAGACAGGGACTGCATAGGCGAGTTGGTGAGCGAGGCTTCGGGAGGAGAGGATGGCAAAGGCGGATACTCCTTGGGCGATGGCGGACGCGTAATCCGCTCCAGGTGTTCGCGTCGAGTATCCAGAGTGACCTTGGTGCCATTGCCGTTGATGTGGTCGGGCAGGCGGTATTTCTGCGTGTCCATGTCCATGTTCGGCGGTGATTGCGGCACTTCCATCTCTTGCACGTCGGGCAGTTGGTAGATATCCGCGGATCCGGGAGACATGGAGACGTCCGACTGGCTGGTTGATCTGTAGTGATTGGGAGGGGGGGCGCCGGCGCCTTTCCAGGGGCGGCCGCGCCGGGAGATGACGGCGCTCTTGGAATTCGCCTGGTGTTTCTCGTCGAGCTGGCGGAGTTGTTCTTCGTCAAGCCGACCGATGTCGACGGGCTGGGAGCTGACGGTAGCTCTCTTGCTTGCCGCACCCAGGCCCAGAGCCTTCAAGCGAGCAGCAAGACCTGGCGATGTCTTTCGGAAAGCAGCGACGAGGAGCTCATGCGACGGATCGGGTTCGAGGAGAGTGCTGCTGCGTTGTCTGCCAGTGGTCGGACTCAGAGCCGAGTCGGGAGAGCCGTGCGCGAGCGCGTCGTTGTAGGTGCTGCCGATTTTGCTGTTGTTGTTCCTGGTGGTGTTGCCTGCGGTGAAGGAGGTGGCGGTGGTGTTTACATGTACGTTTCTGGAACCCGTGCTGCGGCTCGTCCTCGGCGTCAGGTTTGCAGATCTTCTGACGTCGGCGGGAGTGGCCGCGACGGACGCTGCAGCAGTGGGAGTGGCTGCAGCCGAGGCCGACGCTGGCGCTGAGGTTGGAGCTGCTGCTGGAGCTGAGCTCGGCACCGAAGCTGGAGCTGTAACGGGAGCTGAAGCTGCGTTATAGTGAGGCGTGGCGGGCGACTGAGTGATTTCGTCAGTGAAGGATCCAAGGTTTACACGCTCACGGCCTGCATCGTGGTCGCTGGTTTCCCTCTCACGGTCGCGCTTTGGACTCTGGCCCACGGCGGAGTCCCTCGAGCTCTCGTTGGCTGGGGGCGAGTCGCGGTCTGGCTGCGAGGCCGGCTCGACGACGGCAGCGGAGTGGCTGGTGGTCATAGGCCGCAGGTGATGGCTGGGGCTTCACGTCGAGAGGCGCCCCAGAGAAGGTTGGAGAAGGTCGGTAGCGGGTGGCTTGCTGGAGGCGTTCAGCGCACTGCAGTGCAGCTGCGGGTGCTGCGCTAAGGTGCCCGGGCAGGTGGTGGGCCGCGATAGGTGTCGGGTCCCTTCAGTGGATGCCTTCAGTGGACGAGGGCCCCGAGGCCGTTGCTGGCGGTGCAGCGGCGCAGTTAAAATGTTGGGTGGAGAGGCGAGGGGATTGAAGCTATGTATTATGGAGGTTGCTGGTTGACAAGAAGCGATGCCACGAGTTTAGGATTTATGTTGATGTTTTCGTGTCGACGTGCAGCGGTTTGTCGCGGACAACAGCAGGGGCCGGCAGCAGATTGGATACCGGCGCCGCCACCACGAGATGGTCGAGTGCTGATACGCTGCTTTGTCGTCCCGTCGTCTCGCTGCCGGTTTGCGTCTTGGGGGCTGCTGCTCCCTCGCGGCGGTCCAATCACGACAGACACGCAGCGTCGAGACTCCCGCCGGTGCCGCTGCTTCTGTCTGGTCACTGGACAGACCAGATACTAGAACAAGCACGAGGGTGTGGGCGGATGCGATGCAGTAGGGTTCGCTAGATGCTGGAGGCCTGGTCTATTCGCTGGGCTGGGCGTCGGGTGGCTGGTGACTGGCCGAGAGAGGGGATCAATATGGGTTCTATGCGTAGGCGATGCGGTGCTGGTGGAGTGCGTCCCGGGCCCTGCAGCGCAACGAAGCTGCAGGAGTTTGCAGAAGAACGGACGGACAGCTTTCGACGGCAGCAGAACTTGGGTCGGGCTGGATATGCGTCTGCCTGGGAGGCGATCCGCAGAGGTGAGCGTGGCAGCAGGCGATAACTTGGGTATCCTCCGGGTCTGGTGGCTGACGGCGTATCGACTTCTGGTCGTACTGGTAATCTCCTGGGAGAGTGCTCGCGATGGGCCTCGGGCATCAGCTGGCTGAATCAAGTAAGGCCTGTGTGCCGGGGTCGTTGGAGTCGTCGGGTCTGGCTGAGAGTCTGGGCAAGGGGACGGAGCAGTATCCAGTGCAAAAGGCGCACAAAAAGCGACGAGGCAGCAGTGATGGAATCCGCGGTTGCAAGAGAGAGGCAGCGGCGGCGAACACGAAGACGAAGAGGTGGGAGATTGGACAAGACAAAACAATACAAGGCCAAGTTGCTGGAATGGCTCGCCGTGGTGAGTCAAAAAAGGGGGTTGAGGGAGATGGAGGCAGCGTCCAGTCTGGAACAAGTACAACTACCTAAGGTAGGCCAGGAGGGGGGGCAAGTGTGAAGAGCGAGCAAGAGGAAGAAGCGCAGAGACGTCACGTTAATTAACGGGAGCTGCTCGTTCCTGAGCTAAAGGAGGCACAGAATGGCTACAATATCTTACGGCCCAGGCACGCAGCATGTACGAAGTACAGAAACAGAACACCTCAATCAGTGCGCCTTGCTTCCACTGTGTTGTGAAGCCCTCGGCACTTTTGTGCTGGTGCTTGGGCTTAATGTTGTTTGGGTCGTGATCCGCCTACCGAGCCTGCACATTTGTCGATGAATGAAGGGCTAGACATGGGGCAGGGCGTCTATCAAAATTGGACATTTGGCAGAAAAAGCAAAGAAGAGAGGGAACCCAAGAGATGACGAGCGCGAGGGCTTGATAGACGGGCTGGATCCCGGCCAGAGGCTCGGACGCTCTCTGCAATACGCCTTGCGCGAGGACGGACCAGCAAATGGCACTGGGGCATCCACGTCGAAGGTACAGGCGCAAGCACCAACATGAACTGCTGAAGACGTCTTTTTCCCTGGCTTCAAGCAGACTGGAAGTAGCTCTACCAGCTTCCACTGTGGAACGTTGCATCTGAAACTGCGGTTCGCACCGAGGAGGCGCGCCTTGGCCGGCTGTCTGCGCCAATGCTCGATTACACGTGTCGAGTCGGATTGATTCGCAGCGTCTGGGATAGTAGATAGTCTATATCGTATACAGGTAGCGATAGAGCTGCCGCCTTTGGCATGTGTGAGAAGACGCAACTAGGTCCAGCGTGCCGGTTCGAGCCTCGCCAGACGCAGCCCTTACGCGCGGCTAACGAATGGCATTGGCCGAGACGAGGCATGTCATGGCATGGGACGTGACGTGAAGCAGAGGAGACGGAGGCGTGGGCACGGATGTGATGAGAACGAGTCGAGCGAGTCGCATTGCTGGTAATGGGTGAGGTGGCTTCAATGTGACGGATCAAGAAGCTCCAGGTTCGGGGCCGGTGGACGGATTGGGGAGGACCTGGAGGGGACTGGAGGGGGACCACGGCGCACTAATGCTGCCACTGCCGTCTGGTGCATGCTGTGCTCACCCTCACGCTCCCAGCAGTTTGCAGCAGGCTGCAGCAGCGGGAGAGCGCTAGACTTTAGAGCCATGCCGGGCTAATTAGCGCATCCCCACCGCTGACACGGGAGCTTCCACAGCGCTTCCACACCTCGAGGCTCAAACAAGGTGAAACGCGGCGACATTGAGGCCATCTCCACCGGCCGGCCCGCCTCCACCAGGGCAGTCCTGCAGCCATTTTCTGCATATTGGCAACCTGGCAACATTAGCTACCGTCTGATGCCTGTGCCTGTCATGCTCCGTCCGTGCTGAGCTCTGGAGAGCCTTTTCCTCTGTCATCAGGTTATGAGGGCGTAGCAAGGAGTGCAAGCACGCCCTATGAGAGGTGCTGCGGGTGATGGAGACTGGAAGAGGAGCTTGGGAGCTCTTTGTTCATTGGCACAGCTGCTGCTCCTTACCGAGCTCCAACGCAGTTGCTTCACGCTCTCGCTGGAGATGCAGAGTGGAGGTGTGGTAATTTCATGCCCAGCAGCGCTGCCTTTGGTCCAGAGGTAGAGTTGGAGGCCCGAGGACGACTCGAGTCCGCCGTCGTTAATTAAGGCGACGCAACGGCCCGCGCTATGAACATTCCATTCCATTCCATCATCGGGCCTCGATTCCCTCTACTGCTGCTCCTCCGACAATTGGTGCCCTCTAAGGTAGGTATGAAGTATTCTAGTGCACTCCCAGCTCCTGTCACACAGAGGATGCACTCCGTACCTGCATGGGAGGCTTCCAGCTTCGTCACAGGAGATGTGCATGCTTCAGCCCATGTCTTATGATGCAATTACAGCAAGCAACACGAAGCAGAATGCTACCTTACTCTGGATGATCAGATACCTTTACCTGACAAGTCTCAAACAACCTGCCGAGGTACCTAAGGTATGACATATACTCGTAATACTTGTACCTGTCGCTCTTCCTCCCGTCAGCACCGACGCTCCAACACCGCATTACCTCATCTGAAACCGACATTCAACGCCTCTGCCCCATCTATCCAGAACAACCTCACACCTCTGCTGCTTCCCAACTAATAGCTCATCCATCATCAGCCATACAGCTTCATGCTTCGCTCGCATCACTTGTATGGAAGACCTGTACTTACGAGTGCATGCTAATCGCGGCTCGGGCTTCTGTGGAGAGGAAATTGCGCGCCTCTGGTTGCCCTGGGATATGACACCCGCGGCCAGGACCCTTGGAAATCGCGAGAGAAATGATTCGTCACCTTGGCCCGGGGGTCGTGCGTGGGCCTTGGCCTGGTCGAATTTGCCCGACAGGCTGTCGAAAGCCTCTGCATGCGAGCTAGCAGGGCCTGGCAACTCTCATCATGGACCGTGGTCGAATCGAGCAGCCTGCGAGCACCAAAGGCGAATGGCCTCAGTCCCAAATATAGACCAGTTCTCCGTCCATTGTACGGAGTACATGCCTTCTTACTCGTGCGAGTGCGCATGTGCTCTCTGCCACCGATTTACCACTAGGTATCGATTCGTACTCACTTGCTCGTAATGATACAGGGAACCGAGAGGAGGACTGAGACTCGGACTCGGCGAGGCCCATTGCGGTTCAAGCCACTCTCTCTCGGGCGGAGATGGACGGAGCTCCTCTTGATGGCATAATGCGACCCTCCCACCTTACGGACGCACTACTGTAAATCAATGTACAAGTACGGAGTAAACAATCCCTTGCGTCTTGGCTATAGAGCATGCGTGAACTAATGCACGCCAAAGTACGAGTATCATCGCGGCCCAGCAGGAAAAGGAAAGAAAAAAAGGTCGGGTTCGTTTCAAGTCGGCTACCCCCCCGGACAACACCAAAGCACGAAGCGCAATTTCCCATCTCCACGCCTCCCACCAACTATGTTTGGCGACCCTCAGCCAGCCGGAACCCCCTGAGCCTGAGCCCGTACCCTCTTCTGTTCTGTTGGATTCTTGGATCGTCAGCACCAACAAGCCCGACCAGCCCTACCGCGGCCGTGACTCTTTGCTTTGCCTCTTGTCTTGCGTCTCTCGTTCTTCTTTCTTTCCGTACGTGTGCTACTTCTTTTGTCAGTCAATCCAGCGGACACTGCAGGTATCCACCACGCCATTCCCTGACTGTTCTGTTCTGTTTGTTTGTTTGATTCGCGGTGCCCGGCAGCTAGACACTGTTGCTGCCTCTCTCTCTGTCAACCTGTTATATCCTTCGTTCGCTCGTGTGTCCGTCTGTCTGTTGTGCACGCGACTTGACCCAGCCGAACCGCAGGCCCTGGCATCAAAGGGAACCGACTCTCTGAGCAAACCCAACAACAGCCGCAACGGAGACAAGATCCGCTTCCCCTCTCCAGAGACGTCACACGAGGGACAGCGGCCAGTCCGGAGCTTTAGCTTGGATCGATCCTCGACAAGACGCTGCGTCTCCTCCGTGCTTCTTCTCCGTCAACGCTGCCTCGTCCTGCCTCGTCCTGCCTCGTCCATAACACAATGTCTGCCGAAATCGAGAACCGCCCGCACTCGCCCGATGCTGCCCCGTCCAAGGCCATTGGCGCAAAGGCCGAGCCCGCTCGCTGCCTCTCGGCCGCTTCCACCATCTCCCAGGGCTCGAGCACCGACGCCGCTTCACGGGACTCGCTGGGCAGCGAGCTGTCGTCTCGCATGTCATCTCGCATGTCCACCATGTCGTACCGGTCCGACGTCTCTGGGAGGTCCTCATCCAGGACCCGGCGCCGAGGCTACATGCGTCCCCAGGGCACCGACTTCGCGGCCAGCGCCAAGTCCCGCGAGAGCGTCATGAGCTTGGGCAGCATTGCGCATCTTCAGTATTACTTTGCCCGGACTGGCCTTCTCGATGGCAAAGGCGGACAGCTGGCTCGCAAGAAGCAGCCTCGTGCGACGCTGGACCTGGCAGCCCTCGAGGGCACGTCGCCCATGGTCGTCCCGACACCCACGACCGCGGGCTTCGACATGGACCCCTCTTTCGTCTCCATGGGCAGCAGCCCGGATTCGGGCCAGGGATACATCACAGGCTCCCCCACGGGCATCGACGACATGGACGACTTCTACGACGGCTTCCTTGAGGAGGACCCGGACATGCTGCCGCCCACGGCCAGCACCTACAACCACCGAGAAAAGGTCATCCCCAAGCCGCCCACGGTAGCGGAGCTGAAGACGGAGCTGGAGGGCGCGCTGCGCGATGCCCTCAAGGTGCTCAAGGAGGCAAAGGAGCGCAAGGAGGGGTCGTACAAGGCACCCAGCGATGCGCCTCATTACCCCAACATGCCCGAGGAAAACACGCAGAGCTGGTACGAGCTGCAGGGCATGAACATCCTCGACGTCGCGACGCTGGCCATCCGCGCCGCCAAGAACTACTACACGGCCCACGAGCTGCCCGACCGGCTCGACGCCATCAAGTCAGAGAAGCAGATCCGGACGGACCTCTTGGGCGTGATGGAGGTGCTGAAGCAGATGGCGACGAGGAACTTCAAGGGCGGCGTGAGGGACGAGGAGATTGGGACCATGACGTCGTGGATCGACAGCGTCTTTGACATCCTCAAGAAGGAGGCCGAGATTGAGGCGACGGAGCAGGCCGAGCGCCAGGGCTGGGCGTGGATGAGGGGCGACTGGACAGGCAAAGAGTTGGAGCGCGAGCGACAGTTTCTCATGTCCATGGCACCCGACGACGAGCCGCTGCCCGAGTGGACGCCCGCGTCCGGCGCCGCCGAGCTGCCGACGCCCTTCCTGGAGGCCATGCAGAACGGCCTGAGGCTGGTAAGGCTGCACAACGCGGCGGTCAAGAAGTCTAGGAGGCGATTCGGAGCGATCCCGACCTTCCACGTCAACACGCAGAAGCCGTACCGCAGCGCCGACAACCTGCGGTACTGGGCCAAGGCTGCCGAGCTGCGCTTCGAGTGCATGATTTCCATCGACCCCCTGGGCATCGTCTACAACAACGGGCCCCAAGTCTGGCTGGACTTTGAAGCGGCCATCCTCAAGTGGTGTGCCCATGTGAGGGAGGAGATAACAAACGAGTTGGTCTAAGACCCTTAGTACTTGCTTTTGTCTACTTTTCTCCCTTTCTCACCCACCACCCCTTGATTTCTCATTCTCTTCTTACCTCTTCATTATCTTGTTTTAATACCTGTTTTCAATACGTGCCTCTGCTCATACGCATATTATTACTACAGCAGAAAGAAGGCATTTTCGCTCGCTGACGAATTCACGCTGCGATAATCCGACATTGACTGGAGTCTTCTTTCTTCCTTTTTCTTCTAATACCTTTTCTGGACCAACACGGCAGTATCTTCGCCCGGATTCGATGTCTTCATAGCTCACTTTTCTTTCACCCCTTGGCCTTGCGTTTTCGTTTCTTTCTTTTTGGATCTACATTGATTCTTTCAGGACATACACATTTACACCCACGCAATATCGAGGCAGAGGAAGGACCGGATTTCTTCTCTCTTACTGAGACAAAGATTGACGCTGCATCACACACAAGGGATAACAACCTTTCTCCTTCGTTTTTTCATCCTAATTCCCCATCATTGTTTCTCCCCCCTTCCCCAAATCCATTTCGCGCTGTCGTTCTTTCACAGCATCGGCGAAGCGTCATTGTCGTTAGTATTTCAATCACATTTGTCCTGTTTTACTTAGCCCAGCACATGCTTTGCTTACCCCTTTCCCTTTTCCTGCGTGTCCTTAGTCACCAAGCCCCCCTTTTCATTTCCCCCCCTTTCAAATCGGAGAAGAAACAGCAGCAGCAGCAGCAGCAACTTCAACAACAAACCACAACAACAACAAACTACAACAAGTACAAACACAGACTGGTGTACATCAGGATGGATGGATGGAAATTGACCAAGTGCGACGCGCCCCAAAAGAAACAAACTATATGTCAACATATATACATATATACCCCCCCCCTTAAGTTGGCGTGAGCGCAGGCGCAGGCGCAGTTGGTTGGGAGTTTTTCGATATAGCCGGTAGGGGTGCGCAGAGGGGTTTAGATAGAAGAGTAACGCGGAAGAGAGGAGAAGAAGAATGAAACGAATTGGCTATCGCATGCTTTGTGTCTTGCTGCTGTGCGTGTGTTCATCGGTGGAGTAGAGTTGTGTTGTAGAGACTTTTCACAGGCTCGCCCCCTTTATGAGACCATCTTCTCGCAAGCCCACTGAACTCACCTTTTCTCAACTCAGCAACCACCTCAGTCCCTCCTCCGCATCCCTCCTCTGCCTCGCACTAACCTCGAGATCCGGAAACAGCGCCCAAAACGCATGCGGCATCCCGGGATAGACATGCCGCCCCGTCTCGACGCCCTCGTCCCGAAACACCTGCTCCGGCAGCAGTCCGCAGTCGCGCACGGGGTCCAGCCCGCAGATTTGAAAGTACGTCTTGGGGAGGCTGGCCCTGACTGAGGAGGGGAAGGCGAGGGGGAAGGCGAGCGGGCTGTGGGGATCGACTTGATGGTTCTCTATAGTATTATGTAGGAAGAAATCGTTATCAATCTGAGCCTCCCCCCAATCTGTCAATTGAGGAGGGTAAAGAGAAATAACAATAACTCACTCCAGATGAACTCCATGGATGCTTTGGACAGCACCGGCGCTTCGGCACACTGCTCCAGACTGATGAACCGATCTCTACACTTGTCCGGCACCGTCTCATTGTTCACTGCCCCAGGAATCGCCGCGTATACGCCGGTGAGAGGAGGACTCTGTTGTTGTCCGTCGTGGAGGTACATGTGAGCGACGACCAGCGCCATATCAGCCCCGGAGCTCTCGCCCCCAACGAGGAACCCCTTTGCGGGATCTATGCCCAAGGACTGTACATTTTGCGCCATCTGGGGGGGGGGGGGGGGGAACAGAACAAAAAGTCAGCAGAAGATTCATACTTCGTCAGTACCAATGCCGAAAGGAAAAAAGAAAAGAAAAGAAAAGGTGTCATTGTGTTATAAAGAAAGGGGGGCTGTGGGATTGTTTAGTTCTCACCCATCTAGTAGCATCAAATGCATCCTCCACCGCAGCAGGGAACACATGCTCAGGCGCAAGTCTATAATCGACATTCACCGCCACGCCGCCCAGCTGTGTGACAAACAGCGCGCAGAGCCACGTCTCCGTGTCCAGATCCCCGACGGCATACCCTCCGCCGTGGAAGACGACGAGGCCCGGTCGGCCGCCGCCGCCCGCTGTTGGTGATGATGATGATGATGAGTCTTGTTCTTCTTCTGCTGCTGCTCGGGGCTTGTAGACGCGGACGGCAACGGTGCGGCCGTCTCGCACCGGGATGCGAATGTCCTCCTGGAGGTAGGGCAGCGTGGCGGGATCGGGTTGGGGGGCTTTGGCGGCTTGTATCATGGCGCGGACTTGGGGGATGTTGGTGGTTGAGTCCCACGATGCGAGGAGGGGGGATCCTGAGTTGAGGATCTGGTTGATATGTATCATCAAGAGTCAGATTTTTTTCTTCTTTTTCGTACGACATACACATTGTAGAAGAAACAACTTGAAGCAAGAAGACGTGCTCACCGGTGCAAACTCAGGATTCACCTCTGCAAGCGCGCGGATTTCTTCAATGGAAAGCATCTTGCCCAACTGTCTAGACAGATGTCGTTCTTACACGAAAGCAGCTGTCACAAGTTGCCCCCAGACACATTTCAAGCTCGTATATTTACTTGGTCAAGAAGGCATGAATTGCTTCTCAGAAATACAGTACGAATGCTAACTTCGGCGAGGGTGAGCACTTCTCGTATTTTTTTTTCAAGCCCGTCAAGGTCGGCCATTATCCCCATGTAGAAGGAGCCCGGGCTGGGCCATCTCGGAGGTCGGAAGCGGTTCATCGATGCAGGGTTTCCGTGCCGGGGCGGATCGCGGAATCTCCCGGCTGATGCAAATAGTACTTCATTCCTATTAGTGACAAGCAGATACATGGAATCGGTCCCCCAAGACAATGACTACAGATGGTCCAAGGAACAATTCAAACATGTTTCTTCCACGGGCCTCTCAACTCCAACATCTCAGGGTAAGGTACATAAACTGTAGATGTTGTAAAGACGCAGATACATGGAAAAAAGTCCCTTGATGACGTCAGCGAACCATGTCCCCCAAATCGCGAACATCCCGCGCCTGCACGTGAGACTCTCCCCCTCCGATTGGCCCATTCCGCTGCTTAGAAATGCGCCGGCGATTCTGGCGTGACCAAACCCGATATCATCGCCATTCCGAACCGGCCATCAAATTCGAGGAAAGAAAACATAGAAGACTTCAAACCGATTGGGAGGAAGAAGCATTGATTCAGAAGTTTCCCGACAAATCGTAACGACACGACACACACGAGCAGAGAATTGCTACTCATTCTACACATCACACCGATCCACCTGTTTCCCGGTCAAGATAATTCACATACCAACCATCATGGACGCCAAGCCTGCGACTTTCTGTATGCCCATTGTTCCCATCCCCCCTTGCGCGCCTCTCTGTCCGAAATAACCAGCTGACTCGTCGAATCAACAGCATTGGCCTCTGCGCCCGCTACCTCTCCCACAGCCTCTTCCACAACTGCCTCCAAGCCCAAGGTCCGTCTTTCCGACTATCCCGTCGAGAAACAAAACGCCTCCAATTGCAAGAGATCATCATGATGTTGCTAACTCTGATGCCCCCCAGCCGTGCTGCGTATGCAAAGAGGAAAAGTCGAGGCGCGACGAATGCATGCTCTTCTCCACGGCCAAGGATCCCGCTGCCGACTGCAGGTCACTCGTCGACCAATACAAGAGCTGCATGCAGGGCTTCGGATTCACCGTATAACAAAAACGACAACAGCTTGAACTCCCGTCGTTTCTGTCCTGGTATCAGGACTTGTGTACAATATCCCACATATAGATTCCTCTCTCAAAAAAGTAACGGCGTTTATCTTTGCTTCTACCATTCAGCTCTCCCGTTTTCCGGCAATCCTCTCCAGGGCGATGGCGGCATCCTTCTCTCTGCCCTCGTATCCTGCCATCAGCATAGCCTCCAACTCTTCAACTGTTGCGTGCGCCTTCGCACTGATGCTTCCCATCTTGTCTTCGATTGCACCCTTTCGATCTTCAAGTTCAATCAATCTCGTAATACAATCCAGCCGCCGCTTCTGCCTGTGCATGAAAGCAAATCAGCCCAGGTTCACAATTCAAGAATCGGCGGCTTCCATACCGCTGTTGTTGCAAGTCGCGCTGCCAAGAAGCGGCCTTCTCCCGAAGTTCCGTCAGAGCCGCATTGCTTTCGGCCATTACTGCTCCGATATTGTCTTCGCGTTCTTTCTTGAGCTACTTTGTACTCAGTCTCTACGTCCTCCATGGATCGTCGTGGATGAGAAGGGGTGACTGGACGAACCTTGCGAATTATCTTGTCTGCTTCCAGCATAGTATCGCCTGGGTCTGGAGACTCGCTGGAGCGAGATCGAGTGATCCTTCCAGGCATTGTTGTGACTGATACGGCAGGTTATCCCTTGATCTGTATAGAAGTTGTGAGGATGAGAGCACCAGTCGTTGCCGGGAACAATGGAGGAAGAGTTGCAAAGACTTTGTCGATTAGGACATCAGACATGCATTTACGAAGGTGAGGGGCAGAGAACGCAATATGCTGGAACAAAAATATGAGGGAAAGAGCTTGGGACTCTTCGAAAAGCTGGGCGCATCTGACCTCATCGAGAAAGGTAGGCGCGATGCCAACCCCTTCTAAGATTATGAGGTAGGTACCTAGGTATCAATGACTACTCTTGGTTCGCTTTTGGCTTCACAAATTGATTTAAAAGGAGCATTTGATTCTCCAAGCCGGAGGCGGAAAAGCGGAACACGCAAAAGGCAAGATAGGCCAATATATGCTTCTTTACATTTGATAATTACAGCACACAGCAATCCCACTACCCGGCAGCAGCCGTCCTCTACCTTGACAAGGCAATGTCGTCTATCCTCAAAATCATCTTGACAGTCTCGGCCGCCAGCTCAATGGCGCTGGTGCTGACCAACAGGGGCTGCAAGACATTTTCCTTGGAAATGTTGGTGTTGACTCCTCCCGACTTGATGCTGACTCCGGCGTTCTTCTCCCCCATCTCGTGGCGGTGTCTCAAGTCGGTGACAACCTTGATGCTGTTCAAACCGGCGTTCTCGGCAAGCGTCGTGGGAATCACCTCCATGGCGTCGGCAAAGGCCTTCCAGCAGATGGCCTCGGTGCCCGTCAGGCTGCGCGCTTGCTTGGACAGCTGAGCCGCAATCTCGATTTCAGGAGCGCCACCACCAGCAATCAGGGCCTTCTTCTTGACGAGACATCGGAGAACGCAGAGAGCGTCGTGAAGACTTCGCTCGGCTTCCTCCAGGATAAGAGAGTTGGCACCGCGCACGACCACGGACACGGTCTTGCCCGTGGCCTTGGCTCCGGTGACCTTGACCATGCGTGAGCCCGATGACTGCACCTCCTCCACCAGGTCCGCCGAGCCCAGCTTATCCTCGGTGAACGAGTCGATATCCGCAATGGGCTTGCAGCCAGTGGACTTGCAGATGAACTCGACCTCGTCTCGCTCAATGTCTTTGATGGCCATGATGCCGAGCTTGGCCAGGAAGTGTAGGGAGAGGTCGTTGACGGCATCGCGAAGGATGGACTTTTGAATCAAGAGCACGTTGCACTTAGCCTTTTTGATCTTCTTGGCCATGTTCAAAAGATATAGTCGCTCCTCCTTGACAATCTTGTCCATCTGGCGGTAGTCATTGACTTGAATCGTGTTTTCCATCTGTTTTGGCAGTTAGCACAACCAGACCTACTCGAGGCATGAGGCCATGGCATCCAAAACTTACATCAGGCTTGGGAGGACTGAGCTGGAACTGGATAAGACCAATGCGGGCCTTCTCCATTCTAAAGGGACCACCGGCGTTCTTCAGAACAGGCTGTGTGAGGACCAGACCATCCACCAGCTCACTGTCCTCGATTGTTCCTCCCACCCTCTTGATGATGCGAATGTTCTTGAGATCAACGTTCTCCGCAGTCTTGACATCGATCGTCTTGGTAATGGCATTGACAGCCATGGGGCCGAGGAGGTTCGAGTACTGAGACACAATCTTGGATGACAGAGATGTGTTGGCGGCTTGGAGAAGGGAGGCATTGTCGGTCAGGGAGATGGGCTGGGACATGTCGTGCAGGACTTGGACGGCGGCGGCGGACGCCCTCTGGAAAGACTCTGAGATGACGGAGGGGTGGATGCCCTTGGACAGCAGTCGGTCAGCAGCGCCGAGGAGGCTGCCGCAGATGACAACGACGGAGGTCGTGCCGTCACCAGCTTCAACATCCTGAGCTCCTGACAGGTTGACCAACATCTTTGCTGTCGGGTGCATGACAGACATGCTCTTGAGCATCGTGTTTCCATCGTTGGTGATGATGGTCTCCCCCTTTCCGCTGCGGATCATCTTGTCCATTCCTCGAGGGCCGAGAGACGTCCGGATGGCATCGGCAACGGCTGCATTTCCAATTAGCAACTTGACTACCCGTAGCCCGAACCATCGAACAAACCTCTGGCAGCGACAATGTTGGACGAGCGCACCGCCATGGGCTTCTCCTTGTCCTGCGTCCATGTTAGCGGGGCAGCTCAGGAGCTCCGGACAGCAACGGCAGCTTTTCCCACCTTGAAGGCGACATTCTTGGACTCGCCGCCCGAAACGGCCGGTGCAGACATGCTGAGACTGTTTGGTTCTGGTTCGTGAAATGCAGACGCAAGCTCCGGAAAGGCTCGATCACGGCGAGCTTTGGGCAGAGAAGCAACTGGAAGTTCGCGGGTTCCTGGAGCCTGGTTGACATCCCACCTTCCAGTGCCTGCCCTACTCCGCCGTCTTGGTAACGCGGAAATTTTGGAGTCGGCGCGACAGATAATCCACGCTCCGGCGGTGCTTTCCCTTGCTTCCCCCCCTGCCCGCCTGCTGCTTTGGCCCGAAGCAGCCTAGCGCCAGCAGGGTCCGTGTGTGAGGTGAGCTCAAGGCAACTCAGATTACGGAATGCTTCGATAGCCTTCATCTCATCACCATCATAAACACCATCATACAACGCTCCGGACGCGCATCACCCACGGCGAGCCGATTCCCACCATACCGGCACAGCGATTATCCTGGATTAGCCTCTAATCTTTGGCATATCTCGTCTATTACACCTTCGAAACTCTCACAGCGTCTCGGACAGCGTCCGGTTTGCACATCCCACCATGGTAAGGCATCTCGCCTCCAGCTCGGACAGTACTTGGCCCATTACTCATTACTGACTGTCGAAGCCTTCTGCAACCGGCCAAAACTGGGAAAAGTACTCCAAGCGATACGCCGACGATGAGATAGAAGAGAAGAAGATCACACCCCTCACCGATGAGTACGGACGGCCCTCGTGTTAACAACGCTGCTTTGGCGCTGGGAGAGAGTGCTAACCCAGAGCTAGGGATATCCAAGTCCTCAAGACATATGGCGCTGCGCCGTATGCATCGGCCATCTCCAAGCTCGAAAAACAGATCAAGGAGAAGCAACAGAGCGTAGACGAGAAGATTGGCATCAAGGTACGAGATGCCGCTACCGTCGTGCACCTACACGTGTCTAATCATATCATGCTGTACACAGGAGTCGGATACCGGTCTCGCACCACCGCATCTATGGGACGTCGCGGCCGATCGACAACGGATGTCTGAAGAGCAGCCTTTCCAGGTGGCACGCTGCACAAAGATCATCGCCGACGAGAAGGGAGACGAGTCGAAGAGCAAGTATGTCATCAACGTCAAGCAAATCGCAAAGTTCGTCGTCCAGCTTGGAGACCGGGTCAGCCCCACGGATATTGAGGAGGGTATGCGAGTTGGTGTGGACCGAAACAAGTATCAGATCATGCTGCCGCTGCCGCCCAAGATCGATGCCAGCGTCACCATGATGACTGTTGAGGAGAAGCCAGATGTCACATACGGAGATGTTGGCGGCTGCAAAGAACAGGTCGAGAAGCTGCGAGAAGTTGTCGAGATGCCCCTGCTTTCACCAGAGAGGTTCTCAAACCTCGGTATCGACCCCCCGAAGGGCGCATTGCTCTACGGCCCTCCCGGAACCGGAAAGACGCTGTGCGCCAGAGCTGTCGCCAACCGAACAGACGCCACTTTCATTCGAGTCATTGGCAGTGAACTTGTACAAAAGTACGTCGGAGAGGGCGCCAGAATGGTCCGAGAGCTGTTCGAGATGGCGCGGACAAAGAAGGCTTGCATCATCTTCTTTGACGAAATCGATGCTGTCGGCGGTGCGCGATTCGATGACGGTGCTGGCGGTGACAATGAAGTCCAGCGAACCATGCTGGAGCTTATCACGCAGCTGGACGGCTTCAACGCCCGAGGTAACATCAAGGTCATGTTTGCCACCAACAGGCCGTCTACGCTGGACCCTGCCCTGATGCGACCGGGACGTATCGACCGCAAGATTGAGTTTTCGCTGCCCGACCTCGAGGGCCGTGCCAACATCCTCCGCATCCACGCCAAGAGCATGTCCGTCGAGCGCGACATTCGATGGGAGCTCATCTCCCGTCTTTGCCCCAACGCCACCGGCGCCGAGCTGAGGAGCGTGTGCACCGAGGCCGGCATGTTTGCCATCCGAGCGCGGAGAAAGGTGGCTTCGGAGAAGGATTTCTTGGACGCGGTGGACAAGGTCATCAAGGGCAACCTCAAGTTCAACTCAACAGCAACGTACATGCAATACAACTAGACAGCTTTCTTTTTCTCCCTCTCAATGTTACTGGAGTAATTATCCTAAGGGCGAATTGCGGGCATGTCGATGCGTCCTTGAGGTCTCGTCCACAAGGAGAATAGAAACGGCGTCTATGAACAGTTGCCATGTTGACCGTAAATTACAAAATCATATATGCAGTCTCTGTGATATATCAAGTTATGCATTTGAATAGACACCTCTGGCGACTGGCGCAGACACAATGTTATCCAAGACCCTGACCAGGGCCAAAACAGATGATGAAGCAAACAAAGGTGATTATGTTGCAGAGTCGTATGTACCGAAAAATGATGTTAAACATATATATAAACCCATGGGATATCCTCCTATCTTGTATTCTATATATAAGAGGTGCGCCTGATAGCAATGTAGCTCAGTGATGCCTTTTCCGAATCCCAAATTGCGACTCCGAGTTGAAGAAGAAGAAGAAAAAGCCCGACAGTTTAGCGCTATAATACTTGATGTGAAAGAATCGTCATTCATCGTGAAGGGGGGGTATACACAGAGGTATCCGCCCCCTCTTGTACCATCCTGGTTCTGTCCTCTTTCTTAGGACAAAATGTAGTAATGTGGTGAGTTTCGTCGTTGCCCGTGGTGGTTGTTAAGGGGTGTTGATACACGGATCGGCCAAGCATCCCAGGCAAATGACTTCGCCCTCGGCACCTTTTTCGACGCAGCACCGACTGCAAATCATGCTGTGGTGTGTATATATCTCTCTCCTCCGTTCACAGTCATCGTCCCCAATGTCGACATCGATATCATCAATATCATCGTCGGTGTGCGGTATTGAAGGTGCCGACGCGTCCACGTCGTGCATGTGAAAAGACCGTGAAAGTGCCTGCTCCTCCTCCTCCTCCTCCTCTTCCTCACCCCCCTTGTCCACTTCCCCCCTCACAGCTGACTTGTTGGTACTACTATATGGAGTGCTCATCCTTCCCTGGCATTCGCGCATGCATATGAAGCAGGTCTGTTCGCGACACGCCTGGCACCTGGCGAAGGAATCGAGATCCGACTTCTTGGTTGGCCGTCGATGGCAGACGTGGCACGGTAGGAGACTGATGACTTTGTTGTTTGTAGGATGAGGAGATATTGAGGGCTGCTCGCGGCGGTGATGTGAGGAGGAGTGGACGGCGTTGCTATCGCTGTCTTGGTGAATTGGCCTGAACCGTTTCGTAGGGTGTAGTGTTTTGCGCGTTGTTGGTGTCGTCGAGATGGACGACGCATCGAAGGACTGCTGCTGCCCTGGAGCAGCAGCTCCTTCGCGTGGGCTCAGGACGGTTCGTGGGGATTTGTTGTTGTAGGTTTCGTCGTCGTCGTCGTCCCATTTGCGCTTTGTGGCGAGAGGGATGTCGTTGTCGACGTAGGGCATTGTTGGGGAGGTTTTTCTTTGCCCGGTTTGAGAAGGGGGGCTCTCGCTCTGATGCGCGATTGAAAGAGGCTCCGAAGACGAAAGAAAAAGCTCGCTTCGATCGAATTTCGCTGGAACGGACGTTGAGTATCGGGCGGATTGGGAGGCTGTATTACGCGAATCACCGGGTTCGCAAAATGATGGAAAGACTCGCCAAGCAAAAGCGGCAAAGAAGCAGCAGAGAAGAAAAAAAAAGACGAGACTGAAGAATGAGTGCCCAGTCTTTTCGCCTCTCCCTCAAAAAAGAGAAAGATCCGAAGAGGAGAGAAAAAGGAAGAACGAATGTCTGGAAAGGTAAAAGCAAGATTTTTCTCTCGGACTCAATGTTTTGTTGAGAAGGGAGGAAAGGATGGAAGTTGGCCGTCGAGTTCGGCTTAATCACCGGGTGAATTGTGGTTGAGCCGCGTTGTGACGAGCTGGGGCGATTCTATTGGAGGTTTGGCTCTGCCGTGCGCTTTTGCAGGTGCCGGGGTGGGTTCATCTTGTCTTGGGCGAACTGTCTGACTGCAGGCGGTCTAATAAGCTGTGTTATCATGATACTACTTAGTAAGGAGCTATAAGATATTACTCATTGAAGGGATCTATTTAGCCATTCATACAGGAGCAGGGAACCACATGTAGTTCCTACAATGTATTGATTCAGTCTCGTCCTAGATATCAGCCCTTTGCTGTGCGTTCAGTACTGGCTCTCTGGCTCACAAACAACCAGAGGTTATACACAGTTCCCGTCCATACAGCCTTGGAGCATACATATCCAGTCCGGATTCTCCAACAGCCGTATCAAGCTCACACTTTCAAGAGACAAGCTGCATGAAAAAAAGGGCATCTGCATTTTCTCTTCTCAAGTTCTAACTCAGCCATGCACCACTTCGTGTCTGAAACAACCAACCCATTTTACCCGCCTCCACCGACAAAAGAGCTTTTTTGTTTTGTTTTCTTTCTAAACGAGGAGACTAGTAGTATACACAATACACACAGGGAATTTTTTTTATTCACGTCCCTCATCGGCGAGTCTTGGTCTCCGCAGGGGGGTCGTAGACGAGCTTTCGGGACTTGAGCCAAGCCCACTTGTATCGCTTGACGTAGACGCTGATGGCCCACAGAGCAGTCGTGGCAACCAGGACCTTCATACCCATCTTCTTGCGGTCGTCCATCTCGGGCTCGGCGGCCCAGTTGAGGAACTCGACAACGTCCTTGGCCATCTGCGAGGTGCTGGCGGGCGTGCCGTCCTCGTACTCGACGAGGCCGTCGTACAGGACACGAGCCATACCGATGCCGGTGCCGGGGAAGTAAGGGTTGAAGTTCATGCCGGGAGCAAGCTTGACACCCGCCGGGGGCTCCTCGGGGTAGCCGGTCAGCAGGCTGAAGATGTAGTCGCAGCCACCGTGGCGGGCCTTGACGATCAAGCTCAGATCCGGGGGGAGGGCGCCGTTGTTGGCAAAGCGAGCGGCCTCGTCGTTCTTGTAGGGGGGAGGAATGTAGTCGGCCAGCTTTCCGGGGCGCATGGGAATCTCGCCCTGCTCATCGGGCTCGTCGGGGTACTCGTTCTCCTCGGCCAGGGCCTTGGCCTCATCGACAGTCAGGATGGTGCCGACAAGGGCTCGGTAGGGAACTCGGCTGAGGGAGTGGCAGCTGGCGCAGACCTCGCGGTAGACCTGGAAGCCACGTCGAAGACTAATATACGTAGAAGCCGGAGTGTAAGCAGTCGAGCTCTTCCAACTGGGGAGAAACAGGATGTCATCTTACGCCTGGTGATCAAAAGACTTGAAGAACTGCTGGTGAACCCAAGGGTACTGCGTAGGGTGAAGACTGCCGCCAGATCGGTTAGCAATTGGCCGTCTATGAGGTAGCCAGCTGAGGAAGCAATTTTATGCCGCATCAGGCACAGATGGCCAGGATGCGGCCAAAGTGCTTCTTGTCTCCGCGGCGGGAAAAAAAGAAAAAGAGAACATACCCCTCCTCAGCAGGGGACGAAGCGAAAGCCACGGGTCCGTAGAGATGGTAGTACCAGGCCATGGAGCCGGCGGCGAGGGTAGTGGAAGCAATAGCGGCGAGGTTGAGGCGCGCGGGAGAAGCTTCGGCAGCACCCGAGCTGGTCGAGGCAGCACGCTGTAAGGAGACGAGAGAAGAAACATGTCAGCTCCAGGAACTCGAATAGAATTGTACACTGGCACGTCCGTGATGCGTCTCGGGGGAGGCCAATGCCTGCAGCCTCGCTGCGAGCTTCAGTCCTCGGCAATGCCTTTTTTCCCTCCCCCGAGCTCGTGGCCTGTTTGGTGCTGCACCCACCTTGGAGACGTTGACGGCGGCGTTTCGGAGCCCATTGAGGGCGCGCGCCGGGCGCAGAGTCGACCTTGCCAGCATGATTGGCAAAGCTGTACCGAAGCCGCAGGGGGAGCCGCAATCACAGAATGAGGGCGATGGAGTCGATCTCGGGATCCAAAAGGGCTCAGCGGGAGAAGGTGATAACTTCGAGAAAATCCATCGTTCCGAAATGGGCCGACGCTGATTGGCTCGGGTCACGTGCTCGTGGGATGTTCTGGTGCTTGCCAGGAAAGGTGGGGCCTCGATGATGCTTGTATTGTATCCTGACCAGTCAGGCAGTACAACTACTATAGGTACTGGAATGGTTGACGTAGCAGCGAGTATTACAGCGGCCTCTCCAGCAGCACCAGCACCCAAAACCCGCTGAAACCTCCCGCTGCAGCCGGCCGTCCTCAGGCCTCGCCAGCACCTATTATAGCGCCTAGGTATCAGTCAGCACAGCGTCGTGCCAGTCTCCAATGTACTCGTCCAGCTCCCCTCAGCCTCGTCCTCTGCAGGTTGCCAGGCAAACCAACCAAATGCCCGCCTCATGCCCCGCCCCCACCATTCAAAACAAACCCGTCAATCATTTTCACTCCTCGCAGCGCCTCACCAAAAAACCATCCACGCAGGGCTCGCAGCCTCCCCGATTTCTCGCTTCTCTTTGTCTTCTCCGTCTTCTCGCGCGCTTTTCCAGCACTTCCTTATAGCTACTTAGAACATCATCATACTATCTTTCGCTCTCAACTCGAAAAGGCAACCTCTTCCCGCCTGCCAAAATGGCCGATTCCAATTCCAAGGTCTTCTCCCTCGAGGGCAAGGGGCTCAAGCTCGACACCGCCGAGGACATCGAGCCTCACATCGCCCCGCTGATCGCTATGGACAACGTCGAGGAGGTTCGCTTCTTGGGCAACACGCTCGGCGTCGGTGCTTGCGAGCGCCTTGGTGAAGTGCTGGCCACCAAGAAGACTCTCAAGGTAAGTTGGATGAAATGCAGTCTCCCGTGAGCGGCGGCGCTGGTGGAACAAAAGTCCTCGCATATCGCATAGGTGGCTGACAAGGAAAAAACAAAACCTCTCTCCCAGTCCGCAAATTTTGCCGATCTCTTCACCGGCCGATTGCTCAACGAGATCCCCGCCGGCATCTCCCACATCCTCACCGCCATCCTGAACCACCCCCACCTCACCACCATCAACCTCAACGACAACGCCTTTGGCCTCAACACCCAGGCCCCGCTCGTGGCCTTCCTGTCCTCCCACGTGCCCCTGCAGCACCTCTACCTTAACAACAACGGCCTCGGCCCTCACGCCGGCATCCTGGTCGCCGATGCGCTCTCAGAACTCCACGCCAAGAAGGAGGCCGCTCGCAAGGAGGGCAAGGAGGTGCCCGACCTCGAGACCGTCATCTGCGGCCGGAATCGACTCGAGAACGGCAGCATGGCCGCCTGGGCCAGGGCCTACAGCCTCCACAAGAACATCAAGGAGATCAAGATGGTGCAGAACGGAATCCGACAGGAGGGCATCTCCCGCCTGCTCAGCGAAGGCCTCAACCACGCCAGCCAGCTGCGCGTCCTCGACCTGCAGGACAACACCTTCACCATCATGGGCGCCCGAGCCCTCGCCAAGGTCGTGCCGACGTGGGCGGATCTGCAGGAGCTGGGCGTCGGCGACTCTCTGCTGAGCGCAAAGGGCAGCCTGCTGCTGGCCGCGGCTCTGGCGCTGGAGAAGAACAAGAAGCTCGAGACTCTGCGCCTGCAGTACAATGACATCAAGGCTGAGGGTGTCCGAGCCCTTGCCAACGCCGCCAAGATCGCCCTGCCCGCGCTGAAACGCATCGAGCTCAACGGCAACAGGTTCACCGAGGACGACGACGCCATCCTCAAGCTGCAGGAACTCCTCGAGGAGCGAAAGGAGCAGTTTGCTGGCGATGTCATCATTGAGGACGAGTGGGGCGTTGACAGCCTCAGCGACCTCGAGGAGGAAGAGAGTGAGGAGGAAGAAGAGGAAGAGAGCGAGGAGGAGGAGGAGAAGGAGGAGGAGGAACACGAAGTCAAGGAAAAGGCCGACAAGCTCATCAAGGAGGCCGAGGAGGCCCAGGAGCAGCCCGTGCCCCAGCGTAAGGATAAAGAGGTGGACGAGCTGGCGAAGCAGTTGGAAACCACTCAGCTCTGATGCTATTTCCCCCCTCGTTTTTTTCTTGCTCTTGGGTCCTTTTCGTTTTCTTTGACGTTCACGAATTGACTTATTAGACATCCACATACACAACCCCCTTACACTCATGCATCCCTTGTCACCGAATGAAAACAAGAAAAACAAATTCGATACCCCCCGTTAGAAGTTGGTAGCTCTCATGTCTTTATGTCTTGTGTATCATACATATGTAAAGTAGTTGCCAAAAATTGATTGATTGCCTTGAAATGCACTCTAAACATTCATCGTAAAGCGTGTGATACTACGCGCCCTCCTTATAAAATTGTATGCAAGTCGGCACAGAAAAAGAAGCAGTTGTATCAAATAGTCACAAATTACGTGGGAAGTTGTCACGATAAGAAAATAGTATATTGACAAAGTCTGTAGATGCCTTCACTCTACGTGGGACAACCAAAGTGGCCATGGACCTGGCATTTACATGCGGATAGTACCTGGAAATAGGGGTAGAAGGGAGGAAAAGGGATACATACCTCTCAATCCACACCACATCATTCACCATAACCCTCTGTAGAAGAAAGCCGTTAGCTATCACTGAGACGATCACGGAAAGGGGGGGTATGGGGGCAAGGGGGTCTGAGGGAGAGGTGAAAACAAAAGAGAAGAGTTTAGAGGGGAGAAAGACAGAGAAGAGTTTGAAAAGAACAACATGAGCTGACAAGATGAATCCCAATACCAGCCGCCCTCTCAAAACAATCCCTCGCCTGAGTTCCCTTGCAAAGAACGACATCTGGAACCTTAACTCAACCATCCATGACTGACAAGAGAAAACCCCCTCCAAGAGCTAGTCTGCGCTACAATACCCAGCCGCGCGTGTGGCCACCGGCGGGCCATGACGACGCGTTGTCATGTTGCATTGGCTATAATTACATATCCATAACGTCCACCGCCTGACTTCGGTGCTGTTCAAACGCGCCGTATTGCTCAGCCAACGCCATCTGCAGTTGGTGTCGGGCATAGTCTGCGCCAAGGTAGACGGGGTCTGTGGCGGGTGTGTAGCTTGGACCGCCAATAGAGGTGCCAAAGGTGCTATATGCATCCTTTGGGCGAGAGTTGGCCTCCTCGCGCTCTCGCTCTCGTCGCATAATCTCCTCATATCCAGACATCATGTAGGGCTCGCTTTCCTGGCTTGCTTGATGAACCCACGTGCCGTTTGATGTCTGCACCGTCGTGCCATCTAGGCTCATGGCATGGTTGTGCTGCTGTTGCTCGTAACGGAGTTGAGCCAGATGCTCCTCCTGCTCCATCGTGGTGCTGTTCCAGGCAAGAGCTGAGGCATTTCCACCGCTATTCGGAGGGCAGATGCTCCATAGCTCGACCAGGCGTCTCTTCTGACCAGCATCCGCTATGCGGAAAAGTTGTAGTTGCGAGGGCGTCAGTGCAGCAGGGTCAACGCCGTGTGTTCGCAGTATCGTCTCTGATGAGACGACTTCGCTTTGCGGGGGTTCTGACGACCGCCTGTGAGCGTCCTGAGCCTGTAGTTGCGGCTTGGCAATGTGCGCAGAGTGGTTGTAGTGCTGTGATATAGAGTAGATGATCGGCTGGTTGGCCTGCTCAGTGATGGCCATTTCCTGGGGCATCTCCTTAGGAACCGCCTCCGGATTGAACGTCATGTTCCGTGAGAAGAGCGCCGCAAGCTCGTCGTGGATTTGCATGTTGGTCTGCAGTGACACCATTGTGCTGCAAGATCAGATGGATGAGTTAGCGCTGTGGTTGGAAGAGGGAAGGTGTATGCATGTATTCCGGTATAAGGTATGAAAGGGTGACGGTTCAGCAGAGCGAGACTTGCGAGGAGATATTGGTGGCTATCTCGACGATGCTTGAATGAAGAACGCAGCAGTACAAAGAAAGCAACTTGGGGATACCTGATGGTGTTCCAGTTAAGGTTATCTACCAAACGAGATACTGCGGTGATATATTGCCCGGATACACTTGGTTTCAAGGCGTGTGAATCGTTCCGATTGGGGAGCGACGGCCCGGTTGGGTATCAAGCAGGCAAGAGAGGGGATATCTTCCGAGTGAAGGGCGCCCGAGCTGTGACAGCAAGCAGGAGGCTGTGAGAAGGAGAAGGTTGGCTTGTTCTATTGCACTACACTAAGGATAAAGTCGAGGCGAGGTGAGAAGACGAGAGGAAAGCAAGAGCAAAAGCAAAGCGAAAGGTCAAGAGAAAGTGAGGAAGCAACGAAGAAGGAATCTCTAGACTCCTTTTTATTATATTCCTCTCTGAGCGGCTGCAGGTTCAGGTTCGTTCGTGCCTAGAAGCGGATACTGCAGCGTGCTAAGGATATTGGGCTGCAGGGACGCCAGACGGACGAGGGGGTCAACCGACAGCTCAGCACAACACGGGTGCGTCTAGCGGCAACTATCGGCGGAATGCCAGCTAGTTACAGCGGTGATCGTTTCGAATTGGAGAAGTGGAGGCCAGTCGAGCCGGTGCAGGTGGAAGCAGAAGCGAGAAGCACGACAGGCTGGAACCGGCGGGGTAGAAGCAAGAGAAGACGCAGGAGACGGGAGATGCGAGATGCAGAGGAAATAGCCGCGGAGAGTGAGAGAGCAAGAACTGCAGGGTCAAAGAAGAGGGAAAAGAGGGAAGCAAAAAGGAAGCCGAATCAGTTGGGCAGCAGCTCGAGATGGTGTTTTATAAGGGAGGGCATCAAGCCGGCGGCGTGAGTCGAGAAATGTGTCACTGACAGATGATGCGTGGGGAAGCGCCTGTCGTGCTCAGCGGGAAGGAGAGACACAGGAGAGGGGCGGCTGGTCATGAGGAAGGTCCAGACGGGCCCGTTGAGTGGCTGTGACGCAACTGGACTGAGGCATCCAGGTACCAGAGCGGCAGGTGGATGGACTTGTAAGGGGGGACGGGATGCCCAACAGTTGTGCGGAGGAGGCGAGTATCGGGTACCGAGCTGGGCGGTAGCGACCTCACGGCAGCGTGCTCGAGGACGGGCATCTGATGCGCTGGTGATGGCAATATAACGAGTTGGGAATCAGACTAGAAGAGTCGGTGGCTTGCCTTTTCCCGTGCTAGCAGTCATCAATACGACGGGAGCAATTTAGCAGACCGAGACTAAGATATGGCCAGGTATGAAGCAGTTGCCTCTACCAGTCATGCTACCTTATATGAACGAGGCCGTTAAAATGACCACGGACTTGCGTGGCAAAAATCGGAGCAAAACGCCCCTATTTATTGCACATCACAGTGATGAACCATATCTGCATATGTCACAGCAAAGGTGCCAGCACTTTTTAATAGGGACTTGTTGAGAAGAGGTTGCATCCTTCACTACTGTAAGACCCGGCCCATGGCCATCCCGCGCTCTGCGAAGTCGCAATGCGATATGTGACAGGCGACCACTTTGACGTCGACCAGCACCGACACCCAACATATTGATGGGCATTTTCGCTGCTGAACCGCAGTCGTCTATCTTCAACTCCAACCAGTCGAGCACACTTCAGAAGACCTGGCAGCCAGCAACGGCAGCAACAGCATCAACACCACCGAGTCATCCTTCAATCAATGCTATTGTACTCCGTACTCCCCCATGGTAGCGTGGTAGCGTCATTCACCCTCATCCACATCCCACCCTCCACAACTTTCAATATGCAGGGATCGTCCCGGCCTGACGGATGGAGCAAGCTGTGGCGGTGCTAGCTGCGGGATGCACGCAAGCCACTCCCGTCTTCGCCACAGATTCACCCTTAGCTAAGCACTGTGGCTCAACTACCTCGAATTGTGGCTCGACGGCCTTGAGCTGTGGCTCGGCTGTTCTTTGCGCCTCAGGCACCGCTGCGTCCAGCCTTGTGCGGGCGGCTCGAGTGCAACTACGCAGCTCTCAGGCTGCCTGGCTGGAGCTCCAAGCCAGAACGAATCTCAACCTCAGCCCCTCCAACGCCGATTGAACCTCCCACGATCATCCGCCATTCCTCTGTGATTCCCCTTCTCCTTTCCAACGCAGCAAATTACACATCACAGAGCCAATCATGGTAAAGTCTTCCACTCACCAAGCATTGCTGCAAAGAGCCAGTGCAACTTACAGCAAAGCTACCCTTTTTGGTTTATATACATTCTGGGCTGGTAGAAGCTAACATCGGGGGCCATCTGGCCTATGCATCCCAATAGACGTCGATCGGCACGGGCTACGATCTCCTCAACTCCATCTTCTCGCCTGACGGCCGCAACTTCCAGGTCGAATATGCCGTCAAGGCGGTAGAGAACGGCGGCACCTCGATCGGCATCCGGTGCAAGGACGGCGTCGTCCTGGCCGTCGAGAAGATTGTCGCATCCAAGCTGCAGAAGCCCAATGCCAACAAGAGAATCGGCAGTGTGGACAGCCATATCGGAGCAGTATGTTGCAGCTATGCCACTAAGATGCTCTAAAGATTGCTCACCGTTGTTCCAGGTATACTCAGGCATGATCCCCGACGGCCGCCACTTCGTCGACCGTGCTCGAGACGAGGCCCAGAGCTGGCGCCAGAACTTCAAGACCCCGATCCCCACAGCCGACCTCGCCTCCCGCATGGGCGGCTACCTCCAGGCATACACCATGTACGGCTCCGTGCGCCCGTTCGGCATCACGGCCATCATCGGCGGCGTCGACACCTCAGAAGAGACCCCCGTAGACGGCGAGGTCGGCTCAGGACCCTCTGTGGGCGCCGGCGGCAAGGTTCCCGGCAAGCACGGCGGCCCCTTCCTCTACATGATCGAGCCCAGCGGCCTGTACTGGGGCTACTACGGCGCGGCGACGGGCAAGGGCAGGCAGGCGGCCAAGGCGGAGCTGGAGAAGCTGGATCTACCGGCGGGCAACATCACGCTGCACGAGGCCGTGAAGCAAGCCGCAAGGATCATCTACATTGCCCACAAGGACAACAAGGACAAGGAGTTTGAGCTGGAGATGACCTGGATCAGCACAGCCGACGGCCCGACCAAGGGACGGCATGTCGAGGTGCCAAAGGAGCTGAGGGAGGAGGCCGAGAGGTTAGCGCGGGCCGAGGACGAGTCTGACGACGAGGAGGAGGAAGAAAAGAAGGATGAGGACAAGATGGAAGACTAAATAAAGGAGTTTGGTACCTTTGAAATCTATATCTTTAGGGTGTCCGGGGGCAAAACACATGTATTCTTCACGACGAGAAAGCTCATAGAGAAATGCTTTTTCCTCTGGATGAAACTGTCCGTTGACACGCAAGAATGCTTCATCTCCCTCAATGCTATATCCTCTATTTTGCATTTGTGTTTTGATACGATGCTCTATTCCATTAAATACTCTTGCCTGAAAATGTCTATAACCTACACGGGTATCACAATTAACGCCCCTGAGAAGCGTGGTTCTGGCACCAGTTGTTCCAGTCCGCAAAGAACGAGCTCTGCAGCTTGGCCTGGCCCAGCACCCAGTCCGACTGCGTCTTGGCGTACACGGCCGCCACCCTCTTGACCAGGTCCTTGTCCGAGGCGAACATGGCCGACGCGACGATGAGGCTGGCGGCGCTGGCGGCCTTTGCGAACGCGTGCGCGTTGTCCTTGCCCGCCTCTTCGTGGACCTCGACGAGCACGGAGAGCAGCTGGTCCGCGTCGTAAGCCGGCAGTGATGATGATGATGCGGCGGCCGTTTCCGTAGTAGCATTATTGTTGTTGTTATTGTTGTTGTTGGCGGCGGCGGCGGCATCTTTGTTGTCCTTGATGGCGCTCCTCGCCTTCTTCATGCCGCGCTGGTAGTTAAGGATGATCTCGCAGGCGCGGCTGGCGAGCGTCTTGGTCGTCGTCGTGCGCACGAGGCGCAGCAGCGGGAGGAGCAGGGAAGCCGAGCGGGCTGAGGACCTCGTTGCGGACGAAGATGTCGAGCAGGTCGAGGATGCGGTGCTTGAAGTTGACGACGGACTGCTTGGCGTCCTTCTTCTGCTTCTTGCTGTCGGGCCGGGCCTTGGCGCGCTGCTTGAAGACCTCGGCGAGCTTGTCCTCGAGGGCGAACATTTGCGAGTCGGACATGTCGCCCTCGTCGGCCGAGGACTCGGCCTCGGCGTCCTTGTCGAGCCGGTGGCTCTTGAGGATCTGGCCCAGGGTGAGGTCGTCGAGGTCTATGCGGCCTGGGTTTTCTCGTTTCTTGGTCTTCTTTTCTTTGCCCTCTTCTTCACCTTCGTCGTCTTCCTCGTTCTCTTCGTCGTCGTCGTCTTCTTTCTCATCCTCTGCATCGTCATCATCGCCATCTTCTCCGTCAGCGTCTTCGAGGTCGACAAACTCGACATCAGAGTCAATCTCAAGATTTGAAATCTCCTCCACATCGTCGTCATCCTCGTCATCTGAGGAGTCGCCGTCAATGTCCATGTCATCGTCCTCCGTGTTGAAGAGCTCCTTCTGACCCTTGGCGCTCTCATTTGCCGCCAGGGGGCCAGTCAGCAGCTCCAAGCCGCCGGCCGAGATCTGTGAGGTGAAGGCTTCAAACACCTGCTGAGATACTTGCCGCATCAATGAAGAAGGGCGAGCCACCATGGACAGCAATATCTCGACCAGGAATTCTGAACTTCCGGTGTCGTCGTCGCCGAGCTTGCCCTCCTGGAGCCTGTCGTGGAACTGCGCCAGATCGTCGAGTACTTCCATGGCGTCTGGGTCTTGGTTGTATAACTGGAAGATGGAGATGGCGTGGAGCATCGCCAATCCCTGCGTCAAGGTCCTGTCATTGTCCGTCTTCGTCTTCTGCTTCAGCAGCTTCTGCATTCTTGACAGCGCCCCTTCAATCGCCTCTTTGATCTCCCCGGACATGGTCACCGCGTTGGAGTCAATGGAGGCAACCGCCTGACAGAACGTGACGAAATCAGAAGTTTGTCGGGTCAGTTTGGCCAGCGCAGATTCCAAGCGGGATCGCGCCAGCTCTTGAATCTGCTCCGTCAGGGCTTCTCTGGGGATGTCGTCTGGCTGAGAATAGGCAAGTCGCGATAGCTGCTGCAGCGTCGCACTCAGAGAGGTGCCCTTCAACTTGTCGGACTGAGACCCCTTTGTGAAGGATGCACATGCAGCGAGAACCTTGGAGAGGTAATCAATGTGTACTCTTAGAATGGTTTGAGCCTCGCTGACTTCTTGTTGCGAAAGACTGGCGATGGGAGCCTGGATAATCTTCAACGTCGCCTTGTCATTCCCCGAGTTGAAGTTTTGTAGCAGCTTGTCAACTGTTTTCGTGCTGGTTCGCTGATCAAAGTTGTAGACGCCGTTCCTGCTCAAGAGGCTTTCGAGTACAGGAACGAGGGCCATGGGGTGGGAAGAGACCGCGCCCTCAATGGCCTTTAGCGCCTTGACGGCTGCTCGATGTAGGTACCGATCTTCCTTTGCGGCTTGGTTCATGAGGGACGTCATGAGGTTCTTGCTGAACAGGATTTGTAATAACGGGTGGTGCTCGATGCAGCCTTCAAGGAACTTTTGGAAGACGATGAAGCCCTTGAACTTCTGGCCGTCAGTGGCCTGCTTGGAGAATAAACCATCTGCATCTCCTAGTTAGCTTTTGACTAGTATAAACGGTGTTGGGGATAATAATAACTCACCGTCGACAACTCGGCCCCAGAAGTGAGCAAACTCTTCAACGTCTGATTCTCCAGTCTGTAGATAGTGGTTGAGGATGAGGTCCCACACGAAATGCAATTGAGCCGTCCAAGTTGCCTGCTGGTTGTTCCTTGAATTGCTGGAAGAGTCCTTGCTAGTCTCATTGAAGCTTTCCTTCAAGATGGCAGCCAAATCGCCGAGAGTCTTTCTGGAGAGAGGATGCTGCCAGGGCTTGACTTGGAGGTCGGGGAAACGGCTCAGAGCAACCAGCCACACGGCAACTCCTTCGGCGGTCTTGGCCACCCCGGCATTGGAAAGCCTCTCAAGTGTGGCTTTGGCCTGCGCCCTGTCCATCTGCTGCAATGCCTGGACGAGAACCCATCCGCACTGCGACTTGAGCCAGACCTTCTTGTTGCTCAACTTCAACAGCTCCTCCAGTATTGTGTTCCATCTCGAGGGGTCCGAAAACAGAGTGCGGCTCTTAACAAAGCACTCAAGGCCGAACAGCTGGCCCAAAAAGATGTCTCGTTCTTCCTGGCCGGGGATGTTGCCGACAATCTTGGCCTTGTCTAACAGGAAACCCAGCACCTTGTCAAAGGTCAATCCGCTGTATTTCTCCGCCAGACTCAGCGCTTTCTCTCCGAACAGCTGACTCAAAATCTCCGTAATGACCAGACTGAAGCCGATGCGCGAAGCATTGCGGCCGCTGGAGAGTCCTCGGAACAGTCGTCGGTCGAGATGCCTCTGCAGCACCGGTTCGGCAACGCCCTCGCCGCCAAGGAGCCCGGATATGATGCAATCAGCAGCCTCTATTCTGTCGTTTTCATCCTCGCTGCCGAGGAGCTCGTATAGGAGGCCCTCGCGTTTCCGGTCTTCGAGAGTTGGCGATTCGACAAATGGAGTCTTGTCCAGGGTTGGCTTCGCGGCTGCGGTTGCGGCGACGGGAACGGGAGCGGAGGCGGCGTTCTTTGCCTTTTTCTGTGAGTTTGAGGGGGCAATTGAGGCGTCCTTGCCTCCACGCTTCCTTTTGCTGCCCATATTGAGGTTGATTTCGAAGACAATGGGAAAGTGAAATGGCAATGATGTCGTGCTGTACTATGCGGCCGCTGCAGTGCCATAATCTTTCGAAATCAATTAGAAAATTCCACGATAAAAAGATTCTGCCATGACACACCGCTCGGCTGCCCCACCATTCTGGCCCCACACTTAGCCGTCATGGAACATTCACATGTTTCTATTCCGGGCCAGTTGCTGAAATGCTCTACAAAGTACGAGTACAAGAATGATGAAGAATACCGAGTACGATCATCAGACTTTCAAGTTGTGGCAACAGAATTCGCGAGACGGAAGCTGAATCTGCGAGAGAGAGAACTTGGTCAGACTCTCACAAATGCTGCCGAAGGCTTACGTATTGACTCCAGTTCTGCTGCCGCTTGTATGTATATCCGACGCACCGGGACGAAACAGAGTTCTATGCGTCACCACGACGGCGCTGGTCAATACCTAAAAATCCATGATACTGTACAGTTTGAGACGTAATAATAGATATGATGAGGCTCACTACAGACACAGTACTATGTATCTCTAACACAACTACTATCATGAAGCAACAATCAACCAACTTCAATGATTAGCTTGAGATTTCTTTGACGGAAAGCCATCACACGTGACTTCGCGGCTGGCCAGCTTTGGTTGCCGGGCAGTTTGCGGGGTAAAGCAAATTAGACGCGCCTGGTTTGTTTACTTGGGCACGCGAAGCGACGTCTCATGTTTTTTTATCCCGCGCCTCCATTTCTGCATGTGCCTTGGCAGAGTGGACAGCTCCTTTGGCTCTCCCCTCTTCACGATGGAGCATCGGGTCAATGCGCTGTCTGAAACAGCATTTTTCCGCATGAAATACGGAGGAGACAGCTGGTATCTATCACGTCGCATCCACTGCGATGCCATCGGGTTCTTTCACTCGTACGACGCAAACGACTGGGCGAGAAGCTCGCGCAAGGTTTGAATGGCTCTGTTCGTCCCTTGCAAGGCGGAGGCGCGGCTGTTCGGGCTTTGCCGCTTCGGGAAACATCGAGGGATTCATGAGAGCATCGCATTCAATTGAAATTGTTCTGGGTGATGGCAAAGCCAAGCTGTCTGTCCTTTTCCCTTATGTTGGCATTTGAGCTGGTGGGAGCTTCCTGTGGCACCCAACATCCGGGATGCTCGTCATCCCCTCACCAGCCCTGTCAAGAGCTGTGAACAGAGTTAAGAAGAGATAAACACGGCCTTTCGGTACCGTCGGCAGTGGACCGGTTGCCGTGCATTCTTTTTTCTTACGGGCTGCATATGCAGGCGCCCACCGTTGCTACGGCATGTCAGTCCAACAGACAAGGAGCGAAGGATGGGAAAACGGGACGATGTGGGAAAGCAGAGGCGCCCCATTGGCGGTTGCACGCACAGCACGTTAGGCATGAAAACTGCAGAGTGGTCGTGTGCATCTGCTCATCCGCGAATCAGTTGCAAGGGCTTTCCCGTGATGAAGCCGTTACCTAAGACAACGAGCTGCCGCGCTAGAATATTAGCGAAGAGACAAGCCCTGTCTGTCTTGTCAAGCTTGTGGACTAGTAACGGGCACTTTTCACATGAGCTTGGATTTCGTGTGCCTGTTCATCATGACCGGAGCCGGCGGACTGATTGGCCTCAGCATATTATCCAGGTATGACGTCTCAGAAGCGCGGTTTAATATCGCGATGGTCCTCAGTGACGGAATCCTGCGAAATCGACCGATCCGACAGGACTGGAATGGCTCGTAACTGACGCTTGAGGCTTCAAGCTTTTGCCGTCATCTCGATGTTGATCCTAACCTGGAGGGCATAAAGTCCGTGGTCCGATTTGCAGAAGCGTGAAATACCCTGGCCATGCTCGTCAGTGTCGACAGGGTGCCTCTATTCGCTGACGATGGTGCTCAAGCGGAGTCGGGGCTCGAAGTGGGATTAGCATTGCATCGTGCATGCAAGTGATGCATCGTGTGTTTTGTTTCTGAAATGCTTCGCCCTCTCTTAATACTCCGTACTACTACTCCGTATGAGGTCTTATAGAAGATGAGAAAAGAAAGAGACAGCACAGACGATGTTTCTTCGAGTCATCTGAGCACTTGTTCGGTGAGTCTTGAGAATGGCTCGAGGTCCTATTACCCAGGTATTGACGCGTTTGCGTGTATCTGCGCGAGGCCAAGAGGGCGATTGCAGCTCCTCAAACGGTGAATCGCTAGCTCACGTTAGCACCAAGCGTTCCGTTTCTCGTATAAATTAGCATGCATGTCTTTCGCCAGAGTGGGCGAGCATGGAAGGCAGGGATTGATCATCGCCAGAGGGCACCAAAGGGTCCGCCAGTCGAGGGCCATCGCCAGGGAAACTGAACACCCGCTGCAAATTGTTTGATTCACTGAGGGCGAGACAGGATCAACGGTCCAACCGCAACTGGATAAGCGCAAGGAGGGCGACGACCGGACCAATGTCTCTCTCCTTTTCATTTTGGGTACAGGTACGAAGGATGTTTGTGCGAGGAGCAAACGAGGTGAAAGAAATGGCCGGATTGGTGCAGTCGGGCTGTGGCGTGCGAGCCAGTCAGCGTCGCTTCCGAACCCGCAGTTGTTTGGGTCAAAGAGCCCAATTGATGAAGTGTTGATTGCAAAAGGCCAATTAAGCGTTCAAATGCCGTGCAGTTGCTATTATTGACAGCTTTTTGACGCTCAAAGGAAAGGTGCAAGCTCGTTGATAGTATCAAAGCTCCAAAGCGACGAGGTCGGCGCTGCTTGTCATGAGCCGGTATGTAAGTAATTTGAACAGGACGACACTGGACAAAGCTCACGCGTTTGCACCCGGATGTCCATGCCATAACTTGTATGTACTTTCGGCTTCACAGGCTGATGAACGAGTCTTGATGTTCAATGTCATACAGCTCGTGTGCCTACTGTACGTCTGTTCCTTGGGCAAGGCAGCCTGGACGAGATGCGGAGCAGAGAGGCCTGCATCGACACGCGTCTCCCGCAGCTAGCCAAGAGCTGGAACAAAAGCAGGGCACGCGCCTCGTCTTGCAAGACAAGAAGTGAGATTCATATCTCGAGCTGCCCTTTCTGGGTCCTCAAGGACTCAAAGCTCCCTCTGAAAGCAATGTGAATTGTTTCTTAGTGGCCGGTTTGGGCATCATGAAGAAAGCCAGCATTCAAGCTCAGGTCCTCTGCCCTGCCTGTCTCGATCCTCATGGCAACGATGACCTCTTCCATCCCTAGCTGACTCGCTAGTATACTGGCAACTGGTTCAGAAGCCCTGCAGGCTGTAAAATGACCTGGAATCCATCCATACAAACGGAGCATCACGGTCTTCCCACTTTTCACCGCCGCTTGGCCCAGCCGCAGGTACCGGTACATCGCAGGGTGAGCCTCTGAAGCTCCGGCCAAGCTGCGATAGTGTCGAATTTATGTAGAAACACGAGAGCCAGCACCAGGAAGATGCCCGGCCCAGCTGCTCTCAGCAAGAACTCGTAAATGGGCACGAAGACGGCCGAAAGTAGCGGGTACGCGCGATAGTACTTGCCAGCTCCCGGCTGCTAAGCGCCCACCGAGCACAAAATGCCCCCACCGCTCACTCAGCAACCGCTGATGGCCAAGGGCGCTGGATCAACGAATTGTACCAGGAAACGCGCTCAGTACGAGGTTTAGGTACAAATACGAGTACTCGTACATGTAGCTCGGGGCTAACTGCACCGGCATGGTCCATTGAGAGGGCAGCTGAGCAGCGGTGCTGACGCTCGGAGTGGCCCGCTGCAGGTCTCTGTGTGGTGCTGTAGTGCCCTGTGGCCGCTGTACTCGCTGCGGGTAGCAGGTACCTCCGCGCCGCCAGAGGCACAGACGGTATCGGTACATCGACGAGTACCTGCCCTGACCTTGCCTGACCCGGCCGCCTCTGTTCAGGCTCTTTTCCCTCTCCAGCAGCGCCCATCGTCCTAAAACCCCCCCAATCACCCCTAACAACGTCCAACTCCATCCCAAGCCCGGTTGCTGGCCCTGGCCCCCGTTGGTGCTACGACCATTGAAAAGGCGCTGTCTCCTCATCTGTTCCTCGCTCCTCTCATCCTCACCCTCCCGTCACGACTCCCAAGGCCCCGACAGCCAGACAAAACAGGCTCCCTGCTCGCCAATCGCGCTGCGTCTTGTGCGGACAAGCGAAAGGACGGCCTCGCTAGAGCTGGAGCTCCAAAAAGCACTGCTACAGCTGCTCCGGGTCTTGCAGGGCTTGGGCGACACCCAGTAACCACTTGGGTACTGGCACGGGAAGACACGACAATTGCACGTCCACGTCCACCTTTGTGCCTTCGAGACGGAGAACGAGGCCAGGCCCGGATCGAGCAGACGCCTTTGACGACACGACGTTACGATCAACTCCATGCCCAATCTTACAAGCATCTGGTAATAGTACGACTGTAACGACGACAAAGAAACCTGAAAAGCCTTGCCGCCCCACCGCAAGCCTCGATTCATGCCTTGTATTAGAACTAGCAGCAAGCTGGACGTGAGCAAACAAAGAAAGGCGAAGAGAACCCCAATTGCCAACACGTCCACTTGCATACGCTGTCCCTGAACAAAAAGGCGCGACACAAAGAACGGGAGGGGAGCTCGGGCTTGTGCTTGTGCGGCGACAGCGAGGAGCCATTTCCTGGGCCGAGCTAGAACGTCGAGGCTTCTAACTGCCCTTCCTTAGTCCTCTACTCTTTCCAATCCCTCGACGCTCCGTATATCAAGTAGCAGCACTGCTGTCCGGAGCTGTCGACTGCCTCGGAGAGAGCGAGGCATCGGCGACACGTCTTTAAACATGGAAGCATCGTCGCCTCTGGCGGCTCTGCACCGCCCAATGCCTGCTCCTTCATGGGGAGGCAGAGACATCTTCCGTTCTCAGTTCAAGAACAAGTCTGCCTCGGGATCTCTCAGCCTGCGCGAGCAGCTGCATAAGGGCACAGGAGACCTCTTCGACATCAAGGGCGTCCGGGGATCGTCTCCTGCTGCGAGCCTGGCGGCTGATCTGTCCCAGAACTTGGAGATCGATAATGAGGCCAGGTTTGTCGTCCGCCCTGGACCACAATGCGTCTAAGACCATGATGCTAACAAGCGCCCAGTCCCAAGCTCCTGACGCCTCGACGAGCGCTTTTCACGGCAAAGGTTGTCGGCGACGTGAGCGGCCAAGGTATGGGGATTCTCGCGAGCTTCAGTAGCCGGACACGATGATGGTACTATGGCTGACACACCGCAGACTTTGTGGCAACTACTCCTCTGCCACCATCCTCGCCTATCCGGGCTCCCGGGACCATAGAGTCGTCCCCTCTCCCCCACAAGGTGACTTTCAGCAATGTCGTGGAGATTGCATCGCCCACACCTACTTCTTCGGTTTTCAACGACTCCCCCATGCTTGACTCTCCGGCCCCGATTTCGCGTCAACCGTCCCAGGAACCTCTGAGGCGCGCACGCCAAGCATCCTTGGAGCCGCTGAAGCCCATCGCTGCCGAGCCGGTGCAAACGCTTGTTAGACGCGGCCGAGGACTCGCCGACAGCGTGGCTAGCCGTAGGATAGCAGGCCCAAGGCGGACGACTTCTGGTCGGTTGAAGACGCTTTCCAGTGGTGGTCTATCTGGCTCTCAGACTTCGTCACTTCAGTTTGGAGCTGTTACCGCAACCCTTTCGCTCGACGAGTGTTTCGACTCCGCTTCTCCTCCACAAGATCGCAGCAGCAGCAGGCCTTCGTTGTCCAACAGCCCCTGCCCGCCCATTCCCATCGGTCTTCGTGCAAGGTCTCAATTCGCAAGTGTCGTCGCAGGGAACAACCGCAATGGCTCGCCAGGCGGCTTTCATTCTAGGAGACAGTCGAACCCGTTTTTGAGAACCCGAAAGCAATTCCGTCGCTCTTTGAGCATGTTTGAAAGCCCTTCGGACGTCATGAAGCCGAAGCCAGAGGCAGCCCTTGCCGCTTCCCCCATTCTCAAATCCTCCGTGGCTGACATTGAAGAGGCTCACGAGCCCATCATCCCTCATTTCCTCACCGATGATCCTACGGACACCATCCCTCGAATAACGAAAGAGACCATGCTGGCCATTTTGGATGGCAAGTACAGCGATAAGTTTGCTCAACGCATGGTCATCGACTGTCGTTTCGAGTACGAGTATGAAGGCGGCCACATTGATAGCGCTGTCAACCACAACAACAAGGAACTGTTGGCTAACCAGCTCTTCGAAACCCCAATGGACGGCTTGACTCTACTAATCTTTCACTGTGAATACTCGGCCCACAGAGCCCCCCTCATGGCGCGTCACATTCGCTCCCATGACCGCACCATCAACGCAGAGCACTACCCTCGCCTGACCTATCCGGAGATTTACATTCTGGACGGTGGCTACAGCGGCTTCTTTGCTGAGCACCGCTCGAGGTGCTTTCCTCCCGAGTACGTCGAAATGTCAGACGAAAAGCATCAGCGTACCTGTGAGAGAGAGATGGGTCGCCTAAAGGCCCGGAAGCCTTTTGGGCGTGCGCAGACGTTTGCCTTTGGCCAGCGGAGCACGAGCCTTCATGATTCTCCCACAGGACCATCTCGTCCTCACTCGCGGAACCGCAATGCTTCGCCCCCTCCTGCTGCTTCGTCCCCTGCTGCTTCCACCACCGACTCGCCCTGTGTTGGTGACCGAGCACAGAGTCGCCGCATGGCTTCCTACTAGTACTAGCCCATACCATACGACGCTTATGGTGTCCAATATGTGGTTTGTCCGGAGCTGCCGCTGGGGATTCTATGATTTCTTGACGAAAAGTTACGTCTTGCTTCTGGCGATGCATTGCACATGGACGTTGAAGATATCGAGAAGTCCAAGACCGGAATCACGCCTGGAGCTATTCTGAAGTCCCAGGTAGCATTGCTTATTTCCTCACGGTTGTCTTGGCTGCTGATGGACCGCAGCCTATTCTTTCCCTCCCTTTTCTTCCTCTTTTGACATTAATCTCTCCTTGTCCTCTCAATCCGACGTCAAGGTCTCATCGGACGGTCTTTTTCACCGTCGGACTCTACCTTGGGAGCCTTTTATGCGCCTTTCCGATCTCTCAGTCGTTGGATGTACCCGCTCGTATTGTCAGAACTTTTGCAGCATTGCCACTCTTCGACCTTGCGATCTCTATCGATGGAGGACTCACATCGGGTGTCGAGCACCCTATTGCGGGACACTACCTGCTCGTGTTATCTCCATGCCTTTTCCCCCATTGTCAGGAATGAATACCCCTCAACGCGCAAGATGCGCGTTGATGACCCCCCTTTGATCTTTGCATGTTCATACTTTTACTATAGGAGGGTGATCATCCCTCTGCTCATTGTAATGAGCCATGGAGCGCGGCAACTCGGGGCGGCGCTTGTGTTTCATTGTTGTAAGACTAGCTAGACAGTGAGAGATGTTTGTCTCGGCAGTTTAGGCTGTACATTATGCCGTGAAAGGACATGGACATAGATGCTTCAGCTAGCTTATACACGCCTTTGAAATATTGATGTCTTTCTCTCCCGAAGAAGTGTGCCAAAGTCTTGATTGTTCATATGGGTCGTTGAGACTTGTCAACGCCGTGGCCGATACTTTCGACTTGCATACATGTGGAGTGTTTGAACTTGTCCTGTCTCGTGAGCGATAAGCTCTTTGGTAAGCTGTGGGGGAACAAATGTAGCTGTCTTCATACCTACCTAGTCATGGGTCATTGAATATCTAACTAAAGGTAGGAGGGTCCGCCTAGGTATCCTTCTGAAGTGATAGCGTGATGAAATAGTTGAGGCATGTGGTGGTTTCACTCAACATTTTGCGGAGAAGAGCATCTAGCTCACTTGCAACTGTAAGAGCAGTGCGCCATTGATACTGTTCGTTACTTGAAAATTGCGGGTATAGGCTCGTCATTCCTCTACCGTTGAGAAAAGTTTTATCATTTTGAATTTTACTCATGCTATTGGGGTTTTAACCTATACATTTTCCCCGTGTAAGTTGCGTGTGAAAGTTGCACGCAATGCTGCGGGTCTTGTGAACCCGAAAACGCAGAAGACGATATATATGGGTACCCAGAAGTAGGAGAATCAAACGCCAAACCTTTACTGATGCTGCCGTCGAAGAATAATGCTCGTAATCACAGAGTAAAATCCCATTCCTTAAAGGCCTCCCGGAAGGCCTCCACGTCCCTCGTCTCCTCCTCCACAGACTGCGCGCAGTCCTGCCAGCTAACCCTGCTCTCGAGCCCCAGGAGCTTCGCCAGCACCCTCCTGCCAAACTGCAGGTCGAAGCGCGCGTCTCGCGCGAGCGGCATAACGAGGGACTTTCCCTTAATCTTGTCCTCGCCGTTGTCCGCCCACAGCCAGACGCGGAAGAAGTCGCCCGCGGTCGCCAGGTCCTGCAGCGGCATGTCCGCGGCGCTGAAGGCCGGGTACTGGAGATTCTCCGCCTCTACGCGGAAGGCTGCCTCCGCGAGGCCCTTTTGGATCAGGTCGGCGGGGACGGCGACGAGCTGCCAGATGAGGTGGACGTTGCGGTCGCGGCTGATTTCCCAGGTGACGGCGCCGAGCTTGTGCGAGCTCTTGGCGGCGATCATGGCCTGCAGGGACTCCTTGAAGCGTGACATCTCGTTGTACGCCTTGACCGCCTCGCTGGCGGGGTCCGCGGTGCTGCCCATGCTGGCTATCGTCGGGGCGTGCGGCAGCGGGATGATGATGAAGTGGCCGGGGAAGTTGAGCCCCTGGTCCGCAAACGTCGTGGGCGTCGGCAGGGGCCCCTTTGCGGTCGTGACGTACGCCTCGTCGCCGATGCTGCAGCACATGTGCGCGGAGATGTTGGGGTTCGAGAGGCAGAAGTAGCAGCGGTCGGGGCCCGGGGGCGGCGAGGCGCGGCGGCGCTTGTGGCGTCCGTGGTGGCCGTCGTGGTGGTTTCCGAAGCGGCTGTAGCCTCCCTCGTCTTGTCTTCCGCGCTTGTTGTTGGTGGTTTTGGATGCAAAGGGTGAGGCGGTGGCGCCGGGGGGGATGGTCGTGTCTGCGGGGTTGAGTGTGAAGGCGTACATTGCCTTTGCCTTTTTGTCGTTGCCATAGGGGGCCATGGAGATGAATCGTGTGGCGGAGATGATGCTGGGGTCTTTATCGGACTGCTGGACGAATGGCTCCCTTTCATAGAAGAAGGCGTCTGGGGAGGCTGAGATGTGATACCGAGGCTTCAAGGCGGCGCATAGATCTGCAATCTCCTCGGAGCTGCTCACAAGAGCCTGATGAGAAGGCTCGAGGACCACCTTGGAGCCAGTCCAGACCTTGGCCGGCCACATGGCGGTCAACAGGATGTCGGTGCTGTTGGCGCCTCGCAAGGCCTTTGCATCGCCTGCCGTGTGAAAGGGCAAGTGCTGTTCTTGTGATTGGCCGGCCACAAGGTTCGGATCGAGCACGCCGCCGAGAGTTACGATTCGGACGCCTTCGGAGGTCTTTGTCACGCTGCGCTTCCCGAGGTAGTGGAGGTTGGGACATATCTCTTCGTCTGCTTCGATCTTGGCTGCGATCCGGGGCGGCAGGGGATGAATGCCGACGGTGAAGTAAGTGGGAAGGGGAACCTCGATGGATCCCCCTAGCAGGGCGGATATCGTCTCGTCGTCGGTATCGGTGGTGAAGACGTCGCCTGCGAGGATGGCGAGAGAGAACTGGTTCTTGGCGTGGAGGGTGGCCAGCTTTTTGAATGCGGGCTCGAGCTGGCCATTCAGGCTACCCAGGACGATGCTAGCAGAACGGAGGATGTCAGTATGTTGAACTCTGTGAACGACGGTGTAATCCGTACATCTTGGGTGCAGCCATGTTGCCAGGATAACTTGAATTAAGATTGTATTTGTTGTGTCAGTATATGATAGTGTAAGGGGGAGGCATAGAGTGGTTGGCGTTGAAAGGCAAGGTCAAGGAGATGCAGCACAGAGTGATGTGTAAGTGTCAGTGGCAGCTTAACGCAGGTGAGATGCGCGAACACGCGACGTCAAAAGCTCGGTGCCGATAAGGAATTGCGCCTTACACGTGATTGGCCAATCGTGCGCACAGTGGAGCACCGCTGCTGCTTATCGGTTCGGCCGACAATCTGCCGACCAAAAAAATTTGGGAACTTTACAGTGGAGAGGAAACAGGATGAACCAGCTCCCGACTTTGGACGCTTCACGACCTGCGGCCGAAAACCTTTTCCTCAGCTTCCCCCAAAAGCCGCCGCCACGATGCCCGCCCGATCCTCCGGCCGCATCGAGAAGGCGCGCAAGAGCAAGAACTCGACGCCCCATCAGAAGAACCACCGGTGGGAGTCGTTTTCGACCAAGATTGCAAAGTTCAACTCGCTGCAGCCGCTGCGCAAGGTTCGCCGACATGACCTCGACACCGAAGACCTGGCCGCGACGACGTCCTATCTCCAGAACGGACTGCAGAAATGGAGCGAGCTCAACATCTCAAAGCCCTTCTCCTCGTTCAAGAGGGAGGTGCTCCCGCTGTGCGACAGCCTCCCGCAGATTCTGCACTTTGAGGAACGAATCATGGCGTCCTTCGCCAAATACATCTCGGAGCAGGACAAAGAAGGGCTGGAACCGCTGCTCGATCTGTTGACGGCATTTGCCCACGACCTGGGAATTCGGTTCGAAAAGTACTTTTCACAGAGTCTGGAACTCATCCTGGCCATTGCCGGACGGCCTCAGCCAGTCGAGGTCATCGAATGGACCTTTGGTGCCCTTGCGTTTCTGTTCAAGTACCTGTCCAAACTTCTAGTTCCGGATCTCCGACCGACATACGCCGTCATGGCACCGCTGCTCGGCAAATCCAAACATCCTCCGTTTATTGCCCGGTTCGGCGCCGAGGCCATGAGCTTTCTTGTCAGGAAAGCAGCGGCTCCTTCACTCCGCGAGACGGCCCTTGTGTCTTTCGTGGACTACGTGCGGAATGACATCTGCAAAATGTTGGAGGATAGGCAGTTCATGCTGTACAAAGATGGCATCATGACCATGTTTGCCGAAGCGATCAAGGGAACAGATCGAACCATCCACTCGACTGGACCCGCCATCTTCATCGAGCTCATCAACGCCATTCCAAAGGAGGAGTGCACACTGGCTGAGGTCACGACATGGACGGACTTGGTCTGTGGCGTTTTGACCAGCGTGATCCATCATACTGGTGCCGACACCTTCAAGGAATTTGCAGAGGCGGTCCTTGATAGATGCGAGGCCAAGATGAAGGAGCCTCATGACGAGGATTCCCAGTGGTGGATGGTGCCATATGTCAGGATTCTCGGCGTGCTCGCCGGTGTCCGAAAGGGAGGTCGGATTAGCGACTGGCCACGCCTCGTCCGACTCCTTGTCGAGCTCCTTTCGACAGCCACACGGCCTGTCGATGAGGCCACCGAGAAGAATGACCTGCTGTGGGCCTCGGTCGTTGTTAACGTGGCGATCGCCTGCCATCACGCCCCCATGGACTCCCTCATCCCTCAAATCACCCGTCTTCTTCAATGCCTGACAAGAGAGCCATACATGAGATTATTCATACCATTTTGTTCGTACTTTAGCGAGCTTGACCCGAGTCGATTCGGAAGCCTGTTCCGCAATGACTTTCAGAAGTAAGTTGTATGACCTTTACCAATTGGCTTCAGGCGTGTGCTAACATTGCCCAGGTTCATCGCAACCCATTGGTCTCAGGGACAAAACGAAGACATGCTGTGCATCTTGTTGCCGAAGATCATCGAGAATCGAGGATTCCCGCCTGCTGGAGAGAAAGACTGTTGCAGACTGCCTCAAGCATGGCAGGATCAGATCGTTTCCAGATTTGAGAGCCTGGAGATATCGCCTTTCCCCGAAAGAGGACCTTACGATAAGGACCCTCAAACCTGGAGAGACCGATGTCTTCCCAAATATGCCGCTCTCCTCCGAATCCTCGAGTTGACTTCTGTTCATCCATCGACCAACGCACGAATTGCCGAGCTTCTGTTGCGCAAACTCAAGCTCGCCCTTCGGCCCTCGTCTTCACTCGCCTCTGACGAGGTCAACTTCATTGTCAGCCAAGGGTTCCATGCCTACCTGGGGATGAGCAAAACTGCAGGTTCCACTGATCCAAAACTCGCTCCCCTACTCCGAGCAGCCGTACCGCGATTTGCACGGTCTGTGGGCTTCCTCCGGACCTATCTGGCCTACGAGCAAACATTCCCAAACGGGCAGGAAGTTGACAAGAACGAGGGGTCCGGCAGCGACACCTCAAACCCTGAAGATGATCCAGTGATCCAGTCTCTGGTTGACAACCTGACCTCCCCATCTCATGACATTCGGCTGGCATCATTGGAATTACTGAGCAAGATGACCAACGCGCCGAAACAATCTCAGTGTGTCGAGATCATGCTTCAAATTGAGCAATCTCCGTTGACGCTGGACCATACTCGATCAATCGCCATGTATCTGCGCAAGCTTGGGCAAGAATATGGCTCATTGACAGACTCGACTTGGCTGAAGAAGGGAATACCAAACTTCATGTTCGGTATGCTGACAGTCAACCTGTCCCCAGTCTGGGACGACTCAATCGAAGCTATGAAGCAGGTTGCCGAGAGTAAATCTGGCGAAGATGCTATCGCTGCCACCGCATTCCGATGGCTGGAAGTCCCATCGCCGCGATGGACACCACCGCAATCCGACAGTGGCTCTCCTCGCTCTTTCTACTCGGACTTCGAATGCACCGCTCTGAACTATCTCCAGGCGGCAGCAAAGAGAGTCCAAGAAGCCTCCGACACTTCAAATGATATGATGCTGCAGAAGTTTGACGACAGTCAGAGACTGGTCGAGCCGTTCTCAACAAACGCCAAGGCCCAGGCGCTGAAGGTCTTTAAAGCACTGCCTTCCATAGCCGAGAGAAGGTCCCGCCAGCTTGTGCCTCATCTATTTGCCTGGGCTCGGGAAGAGGAGGATGCGCCTGACGCCAACGGTGAAGATGACGCTCAATCTCAAGCAGCATTCTGGTCATTGGCCGACAGAAAGGGGCTTGTCGCCGTGTTCGCACAGTTCATCAACCCGAGAGTCTTGTACCAGCATGAACAAGTGTACGAGGTCTTGCTGCAACTGCTGGCGAATGGTGACTTGGACGTCCAGAAGCTCGCTTTGAAGGCCATCTTAGCATGGAAGCAAGATGGCGTGAAGACTTATCAGGAAAACTTGGAGTACCTTCTCGACGAAGCTCGTTTCAAGAACGAGATTACCGTCTTCCTCCAGGGAGACACTGCCATCAAGCCTGAACACCGAGCCGAGCTCATGCCAGTTCTCCTTCATCTCCTGTACGGTCGTGCGATCTCGAGAAAGGGCGGAGTTGGCGGCCGTCATGGTCAGCAAACCACCCGACTCGCCATTCTCAGGAACCTATCTATTGAGGACCTCGGAGGCTTCCTCGACATTGCCGTAGGGAAGCTTAAGGGCGTGCGAGTGGCTGGGCCGGCGGTGAACCGGAAGAAGCTTTTCGACCAAGAAATCATCACGGTGCGAAAGCAATTCGGTTTCTTGAACATGGCCCAATCTCTCATCTCCGAACTCGGCACCAACGTATCTCCTTATATGGACATACTTGCCAACACAATCCTGTACTGTCTCGTCTTCTCTTGCAGGCAACTGAGCGGGACGTCTGCAGAAGCGGATCCCGATGCTCCTGAAGAAGAGGAAAAGGCCAGTAACCACTCTCTGCTCAGGTCGACGAGGACAATGGGTCTCAAGTGTTTGATTGCTCTCTTCCAAAATGCACAGGACTTCCAATGGGAGCCGTATCAGGACATCATTCTCGAGGAAGTGGTGGCACCTAGACACGAGAATCTGCCATCTGAGACTGCACAGGGCGTGTCGGGCATGCTGCAGCTGTTCTCGACATGGTCCAATCTCCCGAAGGCGGCCCTGTTCCTCGCTCCTCACGGCGATGCGCTGCCGGATGGTGTTTTACCAAAGGTTATTGCATGCATAGCTTTCGAGAAGTCGAAAGAGTCAGTCAAGATATTCGTCATGGAGATTCTCTGCAGCTTGGCCAGGCTGGCCTTGGCTCCTGCTAGCGAATCCGAGTTCAACGAGATTATCAAAGCCGAGCTTCTGGATCCCAACGCAACCGCGATCCTGGACAATATCACCACGGTCTTGAGGATTGGTGATATCAGCAATGCGCTCTTGGAAGCTGGCATTGAGACCATCCTAGCTCTAGCCCCCATGTTCCAGAGCCTGGAACATGTTCAAGCAGTCATTCGAATTTCGAGCTTCTTACTCCAGCAACCAGCACGCCGAGTGAACCCCAAGCTCAAGGGCCGAATCCTCTTGGTTATCGAGAACTTTGCGTCGCTACCGGATGCTGCAAAGGATGAGGCGCTGCTTCAAGAGGTGTACAAGACCGTCTCTGCCCTTTTCAGCTACTTCAAGGACCGAGAAAACCGCGCGTCGTTGTGCCGTGTTCTGCTGGCCATCTCGAAACAGGATGCCGAGATTGAGACTGTCGCAAGCCTATGCAACGAGCTGAACCAGTTCAAGGAGGGTCGCATTGACGAGCCGGACTATGACAGGCGGCTTGCCGCGTTTAGTGCCATCTCGAGCATTCACGGTGTTCCATGGACTCCTAAGCAATGGCTGCCAGTTCTTCACAACCTCATCTTCTTCATCCGCATGGATGAGGAATTCGGTGTGCTGTCGTCCAACGCCGCTGATGGAATTCGACGTCTGATTCAAGAAGTGGCGGACTGCCAATCCCAAGACACAAAGGCCGTCTTTGATGACTACCTCAAGCAGATCCTCATGCCCTCGATTTACGGCGGGGCTCGAGAAGAGTCGGAAACCGTGCGACGAGAGTACCTTCGTGTCCTGGGCTTCCTTCTCACTACAATGCCCGAATGGGCACCGGTGGCTGACCTTGATGGTCTCCTGAATGAGCGTCAGGAGGATTCTTCCGAACCGACGTTCTTCTTCGATATCCTCAGTCCAGCAACCTCAAAGCAGATGGATGCTATGCGAACACTGGAAGCGGCCAACGCAAGCAAAGAGATGGGCAGCCAGAACCTGACGCAGTTCTTCATCCCCTTACTGGAGCACTTCATCTTCAGCAGAGCGGACGGCGGTGACGATCATGGACTTGGTGCGCAAGCAGCAAACACAATCAGCAACCTGGCCATGTCTCTCAACTGGAACCACTTCCGCACAACATTCCACCGGTACATTGGATACATCGAGTCGAGGCCGGAGCAACAGAAGCATACCATCCGTCTTCTGGGCAAATTCACTGATGCCCTGTTGCTATCGCTGCCTGGGAGTCGAGATGCCGAAACGATGGAGGTAGACCAGGAAGAGAGTTCGTCTTCTGCAGTACGGCGCTTGCGTCTGATGGCCCCAAAGCCTGCAGAGCTGTCTACCCAGATCAACGACTACTTCCTCCCGCCACTGACCAAACACTTGCACCAAAAGGACGAATCCGAGGTCAGCTACCGTGTCCCCGTCGGTATCACCATCATCAAGCTCTTGAAGCTGCTTCCCGGTCCCCAGATGGACCAGAAGTTAGCTGGCGTCCTGACCGACATCTGCCATATCCTGCGTAGCAAATCTTGGGAGGCAAGGGAGATGACCCGAGATACCCTTGTCAAGATTGCCGTTCTTCTGGGCCCTACCTTTTTCGGGTTCATTCTGAAGGAGCTTCGAGGCGCCCTCACCAAAGGCTACCAGCTGCACGTTCTTTCATATACTGTGCACTCCATCCTGGTTCATACCGTGCCTCAGTTCTCACCTGGCGACCTCGATCACTCCCTTTCTGCAGTTGTCAACGTGATCATGGACGACATTTTTGGCGTCGTTGGCCAAGAGAAGGATGCCGAGGGCTACGTGAGCCAGATGAAGGAGGTTAAGAGCAGCAAGAGTCAAGATTCTATGGAACTGCTTGCCAAGAACGCATCAATCAGTCGCCTCATTGAGCTTGTGCGGCCATTGCAGGCTATGCTGATGCAGAAAGTGGATCTGAAGATTGTTCGCAAGATTGACGCCCTTCTGACTCGCATCACGGCGGGACTTTTGCAGAACCCGGCTGCCGAGAGCCGAGACACTCTGGTGTTCTGTTACGAGGTCATCCAAGAGGTGTACAATGCACGGAACCCGGAGGCCGAGCCGAAACTGGACTGGAAGACTCGAAGGTATCTGGTCCAGCGAGGAGCCAAGAAGAGCGGCGACAGGGGCCAGACCAGCAAGCATACATACAAGCTGACTCGCTTTGCCTTCGAGATGCTGAGATCGATGGCGAAGAAGTACGATAGCCTGCGAACCCCCGAGAACCTTGCTGGTTTCATTCCCATCATCGGTGATGCCATTCTCGAGGGCGAAGATGAGGTCAAGATTTCGGCCTTCCGACTCTTGGCAGTCATCGTCAAGGTGCCCTTTGGGACCAATGATGGAAACAACGTCTACAAGATTGCCGTCAAGGAGGCCACAAGGTGCATCTCAATGTCCACTTCGACGACGACCGAGTTGGCACAAGCGGCTCTGAAGATGCTTGCCGTCGTGCTGAGGGATCGTCGGGATATTGAGATCAAGGACGCTGCCATCGACATGCTGCTGGGCAAGCTGAAAGACGACTTCACAGAGCCGCTGTATCGACACATCACTTTCAATTTCCTGCGCTCTGTTCTCGATCGCCGCATCGAGACTGCCACCGTCTACGATACTCTGGACCAGGTGGGCACGGTCATGATTACCAACGACGACAAGGACACGCGGGATCTGGCACGAGGCGCCTTCTTCCAGTTTATCCGGGACTACCCCCAGATGAGGTCCCGCTGGACAAAGCAGCTCAACTTCGTGGTCGCCAATCTCAAGTACGATCGCGAGGGCGGCCGTCTCTCCGTCATGGAAGTGGTCCACCTGCTTCTCATGAAGTCGGCCGACGATTTCGTCCAGGAGGTTGCGGCAACCTGTTTCCTGCCGCTGTTCCTGGTCCTCGCCAACGACGACAGCGAAAAGTGTCGCCTCGCGGCCGAAGCGCTGATCAAGGAGATCTTCCGCAAGGCCGACAAGGAGCGAGTGCTTGCGTTCCTGAACCTGCTTCGGTCATGGCTCGGCAAAGACGGGAATGCGACGGTCGTCAAGCTTGCCGTGCAGCTGTTTGGCTACTACTTTGAGTGCAACGAGGACGCTGCCAAGAACAAGACAGACTTCAAGCTCATCTTCGACAAGGTCGTGGGTATCCTGGGCTCTGGAGATGTCCGCGACGTCGATGGGGGACTTGTCTGTGCCTCGATCGGTGTGGTACGCACCTTTACCACAATCTTCCCCGACAGGACACTGTCTGCCAACAGAGAAGAGCTGTGGGCCAAGCTGCCACGCTGCCTCGGGCACAAGGAGACGTCGGTCAAGCTGGCTGCCGTCCAAGTGATCAGTCTGTATCTCGCCGACTTTGCCAAGGGAGGCGCCAACACTCCGGCAGGTGAGGATGTCGAAGGATCTTATGGCCTTGCGCTCAGGGCCAGCCACGTGCAGGAGCTCGTTCGCCTCGCGCTCAGTGCCTTGAACGGCCATGAGGTGGATGAGAGCCTGGCACACGAGCTGGGACAGATCCTCATCTTCCTCGGACCCCGTCTCCCCGTCGGAGAGTCGCCCGATGCTTCTTCAGATGCCGAAGCCGAGACGGAGGAGCTCGAGGCCGAGGACAAGGAGGAAGCCAGTGCCAAGCCCAAGGACTTGCAGTACCTGTTCTGGCGCCTGTCTCACATCCTGCGCAAGGAGATCCGGCCCAACGCCGTCGCCATTGCGCCCAAGGTCGTGGCCATGGAGGTGCTGGAGACGGTCTGCCGCCGCTCCTCACTCGACCGGCTCCAGCCCTCTCTGCGCACCATCCTGACGCCGCTGCACAACCTGACGGACCCGTCGATCCCCGCGCCGTTCAGCATGGACGAGGCGTTCAAGACGAAGCACGAGGGCCTCAAGACGCGGGCGCAGATCATGATGGACTCGCTGCAGAAGAAGTTTGGCACGGCCGAGTACAGCAAGCAGCTCATGGCCATCCGCGACGAGGTCAAGGCGCGCCGTCTGCAGCGGTCGAGCAAGAGGAAGATTGAGGCGGTGGCGCAGCCGGAGAAGTACAACAAGGACAAGAGGAAGAAGTTTGAGAAGAACAAGGAGCGCAAGAAGACGCGGTCGAAGGAGCAGAAGGTGATGAGGCAAGCGTATAAGACGTGGTGAAGAATCTGAGAGGGCGTGGCATGTGTCGTACGGCGAGCGGCGTTTTCTTATAGACTGATATGTTGGGCATCTTTAATGGCGTTTCACGAAGAAAAAGTAATTCTGTGATTGTTTGTCAATCAATACCATATATATATTTACATATACACATATACTGTTTGCTAGAATCGAGTGTATAAGCATCAGAGAGAGTTTCTTTCAAACTCCCCCTTTATATGCCGTCGCTGCTTGTCAAAGATTTGCGAGGTTCCCTGCAAATGATCGTTGACGCCGTAGATGTAGCTTTTCCATATAGTCGTACAATAGCCATCCTCACAACATCTTCATCCAAAAAGCCTCCCAGTTCCCCCTTCCTAATCATGACGAACCCCCAACTTTCTTCTCTGCTTCATCCGCCAACTGCTCCTCCTGCACCACCTCCTCCGGCCAAAACTCAATATCCCCATCCTCCCCCAGCGAACCCCTCTTGACCAGCTGTCCCTTCTCCCGCATGAGGTCCTCGACCGTAATCTTGCGATCGCCAAAGATGTTCAAGTGATCGCTAATCACATGTCTGTTCCGACAGCTCGGACACGTGATGAGCGTGGACCCGTGGTGGTACGCCTGCTTGGAGACGTTGTGGTGCGAGCGGTGGCCGCAGGGCTGGCAGGTGAAGGAGAGCTGGTAGAAGGCCGGGCCTTTTGGCTCGGGGCGGTGGCTTTCGCTGGCGGGAGGATCGGCGGCCGTGGAAGAAGGCTCCTTTGGAGGAACGTGTTTTCGTGGAGGAGGGCGGGGGATTGCGTGGGCGTAGCCACGGGGGTGGATGCGGGTGAGGATTCCTGTTGCGGTTGTTGTTGTTGGTGGTGAGGATGAGGATGGTCGGAGGAGGGCGGATTGGCGGAGGGCGGACTTGGGGAGGGATGTTGTTGGGCGGAGGAGGTGTGATAGTAGAGATGATGCTGGTTTCGTGGCCATGGCTGCTTTGTCTGTCTGGCGCGTGAATTATGGCGTTTGAGTGGTCTGGTTGAAGAAGAGGAGAGAAGCTGGAGAACGAGGTTTGGTGATGGTGTTGTATGTATGTACGATGGCGGAACTTTTTCGGCGCCGGACGTCATTTTGCGATTTTGCCGTTTGCTGGGGACGAGGTACGTACCGCGGTGTTCTCGGGAAGTGGTCTGTGCGCGGGCGTGGATGGATTTCCTAATGGGGTAATCGGCGTCGGGCTCTCGAATGAACTTGCAGCAGCTTAACAGCTCGCATTATCTTGAATGATGAGGGCAGTTTTGGCCGCATTGTGCTTGTTCATATCTATAGTTACTAGGAATAGCTTGAACGGGATAGAGTTGTATGTCTTTGATGCATCATACCATCAGATGTTAGAGACTGGCTTTATCTCCTCGCAGAAAAATCGCAGTGGACAGCGGCTGTCTACTAGCAGTGATTTGATGCCAGAAACAAGGGGAACGGACGGCTTCTCGCGTCGACAAGGTATCAGTTGCAGCTTCCACGAGGATCTGGATAATCCAGTCTCATCAGAAGCAAGTCGTTTCAACTTATGCCGTATTATCGCTTCCCACTGTAGTCAGTTGACCGCTTCTGGTTTCCTCGCCGACCTGTTGCAGCCATGCGTGCCTTCTCACTTGGCCTATTGTGAACATCATATGATCTGCCAGTCTTCTTCTACGCCTCAGAGTCTCCATCTATGCCTCTCTTCTTTGCATACTGCTCCCGTCAAGTGTTTCCTTGAAAACCCTTTCTTGCTACACACTCCCCTTCTAAAGACTGCTCAACATCACCGGCAACACTACTCTCACTTTGTCTTGATCTATCCAGTACCGTGGACCTATCAGATCTTCACAATTTCCCCCATCCGAGCACCTACAACCTCCGGAGACAGCCTTGAAAGAGAAAAATGCACCTCATCCGCATCATCCAATGTGTTATTCCCTTCGTCACTCTCTGCCTCGCCCAGGCTGATGATCGATCCCTTACCCTCAACCTGATCAACCAGGCTCGCGCGGCTCAAGGAGTCCAGCCTCTCACCTGGAACGACAACCTGGCCTCTTATGCCCAGTACTGGGCAAACATCATGGCGGCTGGCCAGCAGCCCTTTTCGCACGCTCAAGGTTCTTACCGGCCTCAGCAGGGAGAGACGCTGTTCGAGTACCAATCGTCCCAATGCGATGCGGCCTACGACAGCCCCCTGCAGAAGGCCGCACAGACTTGGCTAGCACAGGCCTCGCTCTACAGCGGAGCGCCTATCGCGGATGGACACGAGCCCTGGCTTCACTGGTGTATGTGATGATGATGATGATGATGATGATGATGATGCTTCTATAGTCATTGTATTGCTGACATCAAATGGCTTACAGCACAGTGCATGTGGTCGACGACGACGCAGATTGGCTGCGCTCGAGCCTACAGCATCTCGGAGGCGTACAAGGTGTACGACGTGTGCCGCTTCTTTCCAGAGGGCAACATGTAGGCAATCCAGATGCTAATTTGTCTCTGAGGATTCATATCGCTAACTGCTGCTCCACAGAGTTGGACAGCGGCCGTTTTAGGTGCCTTTTGTCAAGGCAGCTGATGATGGTTGGCATGGTTGGCGAGGGTATGCTCGATGGTCGTATTGCCAGCCTCGTGGAAATGGTAGTCAATATCTGCAGCAAGACAATGCTTCGGTAATAATTGGAAGTCTACAAAGTTGGCTCCAAGCAAGAAAATCGTCTTGTAGCTTGTGATGTGTCTGTGATGGCGTCTTTGATGGGAAAAAGAAGGCAACCATGTCCAGAGTACAGGGTAGCATTGCAGTACTCGTAGATAGTACTTGCACAAATGTAGTTTGTCCCCACCGCTCCTTACATAAGCAAATTCCTCCCATCTCTTGACAAGGCAGAGAGAGAAAAGAAGACAAGCCAAATTTTGGGGCAAGACAAACACGCGATCCAACGTCCACGAGTCGCGACTTCGAACCTGCGCCGCCTCATTGCCCGGGTTTCCCGCTTCCGCTCCTCCTCTCGCCTCCATCACCATCTCCATCTGCTCCTCGTCCATTCGCGTCCTGTTTCTCACCCCCCCTCCATAGCCCGCTGCCCCGGCAATTCGAATTCCAAGCATCCTCGCAGGGCTGCCTCTGTCGGCTGCGATCTTCCCTCCCAGCGCGGGGACTCGCCAGCTTGCGCCCGCGTTGTGCTCCCTCGCGCGATGAGATAGCCGACAACTCTGTCCTCCAACCCAGAAGAAGAAATCCGCAATGGAGCGATCAAAACCCCAGGCGTTCCTGTCCTCGTATGCGCCGCGACTGCGCACCTACAACAACTCTCTCTTGACGCCCGTCCTGCCGAGTGCGCCGACGGGCCCTGTTTCGCGGACGACCAAGCGAGGAACCACCATCATCAACTACGCAGAGGACGGCTAC
>NW_020194723.1:383221-610854 GCF_003025115.1 Trichoderma citrinoviride | reverse complement strand
AGGCAGGACCTGGCCGACAAGGTGGGCAAGGACATCAAGGAGCCCGTCGAGGTCCAGGGCATCTGGCGGGATTGGATGGGCAAGAGCCGGTCCGTTAGGAGCGACCAGCAGAACGCCGCCCAAGCACATCTGCCGCTGACGCTGATACCCATACGCATCGACCTGGACATCCCGTCCTTCATCCCGCCCGCGCCCTTCCCGGCCCCGAACCCCAACTCCGTCGACATCTCCCTGCCCCAGTACCGGCCGCAGGAGATGACGGTGCCCTACAAGCTGCGCGACATCTTCTGCTGGAACCTGCACGAGACGCTCATCACCACGGACCAGTTTGCGCAGACGCTGGCCCAGGACCTGGACCTGCCCAACCGGCCGGCCGTCATCGCAGAGATTAGCAAGCAGATTCGGACGCAGCTGGAAGAGTATGCCGGCGTTGCCCTGCACCCGCTCTTCCATTCTGAGCCGTCCGTTGCGGCACCACCACCGCCGCCGAGCCAGGGAGGCGCGGCAGCCGCGGCTGCGGGCACCGGAACAGGAGCCGGAACCCCGAGGCCCAGCATATTCAAGTCCCGCGATGACTCGCCGGCCTCGTTTGCGAGGGGCGTGTCTCGGCCTGAGACCCCCATACAGACGGGCGGCCAGGCAACGCTGACACCACAGCCGCAGGCATCGCAGGCACCCGATGTCACAGCCGAAGCCACTCCTATCCTGCCTGATTCCGACGACTACAACCCCGACGACACCTATCGATGCATCATCAACCTGAGTCTGAACCTCTCATCCATGCTGTATACAGACAAGTTTGAGTGGTCGCTTCTCCACCCACCGGGCACTGCCGAGGCCTTTGCAAAGGCGACCTGTGCCGATTTAGGATTGGCCGGCGAGTGGGTTCCGGCAATGACACATGCCATCTACGAGGCGGTCCTGCGCCTAAAGAAGGAAGCCTGCGAGGCTGGAGGCCTTGTGGGAGGCTGGGGCGGAGCACAGCAGGAGCTGCCAAACGACGCCGCACATGGCCAAGAGGCTGGCTGGAGGTACGACCCCGACCACCTGGCGGATGAGTGGGAGCCCAAGGTCGAGTTCCTTAGCAAGGAAGAGATGGAGAAGCGAGAGGGCGACCGCGAGCGGCAGATTCGTCGGCTGCGGCGTGAGACGGCGCGATTCAGCTCGACTACCGGCATGATGGGAGGCACTCCGTTTGGTGCGGGCACGGCTGTCGAAGCCGAGGAAGAACGAATGGGCAGAGGCGAACGCTCCAAGAAGAAGCGACGCTTCCGCAGTCTAAGTCCCCTCGCCCGTGGCGGGACTCCCCTGGGGCGACTGACGCCAGACGTTGGCGGATACGGGGGAGGAGTAGGCGCCCTGACGGACATGGAGAGAATGACGTGGCGATGCTCGCACTGCCGTACGTGGGGGACGAGCGTCTGGGCAGTCCGAGACGGTCCTGCCGGCCCCAAGGTGAGTTCTTTTTTCAATGTTATGAATCTTTGTGGTGGATGACCCAGCTGACCTCGTTCTTTTAGTCTTTGTGCGCCAACTGCGGTTACTTTTACGAAAGAGACCGTAGGCTGCCTCGCCAGACCAAAAATCTGCACCTGCAGGACATTCGAGCGGTCTAGGAACCCCCTAATGAGCCCCGTTACGATGAAGGGAAAGGAGAAGCAAGGAGACAGAGGAGAGAAGAACGTCTGGGGTTGCCTCCGCCTCCGAACCCACGACAACAAACGGAACCTCGCGTCACTGACCCTCGCGCTGTTACTCCTCGACGCCCCCGTCGGCAGCACTGGTGGAACGAGCCATTGGAACCTCGACCCGCGTCACCCGGAAGCCCGCTGGTTGAAGCGTCTCCGACTTCGAGACGCCGGTTTGATGCGACGCAAGGCAACGAAAGGAGGGTGAAACTGCTTGCGAGGAATGCCTGGGACGCGACTCTCCGAGGACAAGCTTGATCTGAGTGACACGAAACGGCGAGGGAAGACTTTTTTTTGGGGAGTTCAAGGTGGCTTAGGAGCTCAAGACCTTTTTTTTTCAAGGAACCTATTGATTTCAATCGTGTCCTTGTCTCCCTTTTTTGCCTCCTTTCTCGTTCTCTCTTGAGATTCGGTAATCTGCTAGATGTTTTGATTTGATTCTTTGAAAAGAGTCTCTGGGCGTCATGGACACATGGTGGGGAGGCGATGGAAAAAGGAGAATATGGAAAGGGTGTTTCCGATATCAGGGATGCTTTCGTTTTATCTACCATGTACGTTGTTGTCTTTGGGGAGAGGGGCGCATCCTTAGGTACAGACCAGGAATTGATTGCCTTAATGTCCTCTATTCCGAAAAGTAATGAAATCATACTCCTTTAAGATACCAATAAACTCACACTTCCTTCACAGATGATAATAAACTCTATACCAGTGATATCATACTTCCTTGAAAGTCAATAAATTCACAGTCCTTTTGTATAACGGACGTAAGGACTAGAGGCAGGATGGAAGGATCGATTCAGACGGCTATGCTTGATGCGAGTCAGGCTTGCTCCAAGACAAGCCTGTGATGTACATGTATTTCAAATGGAAAATCAGCTTGGGTATAATGATACAGAGGTATAGATTGATAGTCCCAATGGGCCCTGTTCACGTCCGTACATCCACAATATCGCCCGTACAGCAAAGCAAGAATGTTATCAGCTCACCCCCAGCAAGCGCCATAAAACGTATAAACAAGAAAGGAGGAGAAAGTGCCCACGCGTCCTCACCGCCTCCCTTTTTCATTGCTGATGGTGGCCGCGGCCCTGCATCATCTGCGAGACGTCGACCCCGACCCAGCGAATCTCACGCGGCTGCTGCGGGCTCCGCGATGTGGCCGGGACCCGGGGCGAGGGGGCACCGGGAGAGCTGCCGGGGTGGTAGGCGGGCTGCTCGACCTTCATGTTCTGCATCTTCCTGCGCTCCTTCAGGCGCTTCATGGTGTCTGCCGAGAGCTGCTCGAAGCTCTGCTTGAGCATGATAGAGTCCTCCCACCGGCGGCCGTACACGTCCAGGGTCTGGGGCACGCTCTCGAGACAGCGGATGCTTCGGCTGATGTTGTCCTCGCCAGGTCTTCCGTTTCGATATTGAGGCGGTGGGATCGGAGGCGCTTGTGGAGCACCGGGACGTGACATTGGTTTCGGTATGTGCGCACCGGACAGTAGCATGTCTTCCGAGTCCCTTAACACAGCGAGGAATTGGTTGGCCATGAAGTACACTTTGAGGGCGTCGTGGTATGTATAGTAGGCGCCGTTGAGCCCGGATTGGGCAATCTCCTGCATCGTGAGGAGGTACGCCAGAGAGTACTCAAAGATGAGGGTACGGTGGTAGTTGGTGATTTCGGGAGCTCTCGCGGACGGCGCAATGCAGTATACGTAACTGTATCTCAGCTCTTGCTCAAACATTTGCCGTATCCCGGGGGCCAGGGAGTTGGGTAGGGACTCGCCCCATTCTCGCATATCGAGACACATCTGCCACACAAACGACGACGGATCTTGCAGGGGAGTCGCATAGGACTGGTATAGCTCTTGATACCAGTAAGACTGCGCTCGCCTGAGCTGGAACAGTAGCAGACCAGGGTCGACAGACTGCGGACCCGAGATGGGAAGAGATTCGGCTTCTTTGCCTCTGCGGTCAAGATCGGCTGGATTCGGGAACGCAACATGGATGGCATCGTCGGTAAATGAAAAGGTCCGAGCGTGTACCATGCTGATGGATCTGGTTTATGGAGTTAGAATCAAAGAAAGGGGTGGACGATCGATAAAACAACCCACCGGTCAAGCGCATATGTGCAGTAAAAAATCTTCCTGCGCATATCCAAGGCAGCACGATCTACGACTGAAGACATTGGCGGATCTTGATGGAATCCAAGGTCAATGACTGCACGCGCCGTGAAGCCTATGAGGAGCCAGCTGTCGAAGTGGTTGGGGTCCAGTATGGCATACTGGGTGAGGAGGAGCAGCGACTGAATCTGGGTCGCGTATCCAGGAGCCAAGGCGATGTCGGCATAATCCAGCGCCCTTGAAACGAAGCTGACGCCAAGGTTGTAGTAGTCATCGTTGACGTTTTGGCTCTGCATGGTCGAGCCGATGGCGAGTATCATGTAAAGGAGCCAATGGTCGGATGCGCTGATGACTCGCTCGCTCTGCGGAGAATATATGTCGTTGAGCACGTTTAGCGCCGCCGTTTCTGAAAAGCACGGAAAGAGCGGATACATGTTCTTCATAAAGTGGTGAAAGATTTCCGTGGCGTACGACTTGTGTGGCAATGGAGACTCGGGCATGGCTGGGATTTGATCCTTGGACGCCGCGGCCAGGACCAGGCGCGCAAAGGTCATGTTGATGAAGGACGGCTCAAAGTCTCGAGTCGTGGCATTGACTGATCTATCGAGTAGCGTTGGTCAGATATCAGGCGGATCCAAGAGGGGGAAGCATCTCTCCGTACAAGAAGCCGAAATCAGATATCAAAGAGTTGACGTCTGAGTTCTCACGGGTCCTGGCGGCTTTCCGGTGGATGGCGGCCCGGATCGAGGCGAGGGAATCCCGCCTGTCAACGTGGGCCGTGGACAGCGAGTCGGGCTCATGGTTGGCCACGGAAGCCTTTCGAGACTTGGCGTATGCGATGCGTCTTTCCAGCTTCTCGATGCGAAGCTCAAGGGCGGCGACATAGCTGGGGTTTGGGTCAGCGGATGGGACACGGTACAGCTAGGTAGTGACGAAGCCTACCTCCGCTCCTTGCCTCGCGCAAACTGGTCGTTTGCGGCAGAGCAGGCATTCTCGCGGCCAGCCTTTTCACAGGCCGTACAGGCAGGCAGCTTGCCATCGCACTGGTTCGGAAATCGTTAGAGGTCTTGCTTGCTTAAGGTGCGCCGTCTATGCGCCGACTGGAGCTGGAGGACAGCGGCTGGGAAAAGCGCCGTCGCATGGCCATGGCCACTCACCTTGACTTTGGCGGCTCGGCCTGGACATCACAGTGAAGCGTCAGCTCTGCCGGGGACTCCGTGCATCAACCATGGCGGGATCGTCACTCACATCTTGAGCAGGCTGAGACCGGCCTCGACACTCTCAGGAGGGGAGTGTGTGAGAAGCTACTGCGGGGCATTGCGAGGGCGAGTCTGGCAGCCCAGGGACAAGACGCTGCGCAGCGGGAGGAGACGGCGGATGGAGATGCGGGATGTCGGGGGTTCGGTCACTGCTCGCACGACGGCGCGTGGCACAAGAGAGGCGAGCTGAGGGCGAGAGAAGGCTGAAGGGGTTCCGCGAGTCTGAATCGATGGAGGCGGGCATTCAGGTTCAGTGTTGCATGTCTGGTGGACTGAGCGCGGTGGGATGGATGGCGGCCTAGCGTCGCTTAGTGGGCTGGAGGCGCCACTATCGGGCTCTCAGCGCCGGACAGCAGCTGCTGTGGGTAGCGGGCCAGTGGACGCCCCCAGTGGATTGGCGCCTCGGACTGACTGATGCTGATGGATTGATGTTACTCGACAGCCCTGTCTTGGGACCTTGATGGAAGAGTACCTATACCAAGGTGTCTACTATGCTAGAGGTCAGTACCTTATGTACGTCCGGAGCACTTCAGACGACGGAGAAGGTGCTGATAAATCCTGGCTGCTGATTACATGCACCTTACTGTACATACTCCTCAGGTGGCAGATCACAGTAAATACCTTGCAGGTACTCCGGATTTCAAAGCACTGCTCCCGCTCTGAATCCCGCAGCAGCAGCAGTTTGACACGAGGACCTGCTCCCTTACCGAACAAGCCCTTTCACGACTTGTAAGAGTACTGGATGCCTCATATATCGTTGGAGTAGGGTTTATACTTGTCGACATTATGGATCCAGTATGTGAATTCCCATGGTCTGACACGAGTACAATCAGTACTAGCAAGCTTGGGCAGAACGGCTGGAAATAATAAGCAGGAATCCATCCGCCTTGGTCCCGCTGGTTCGATGCTTGGTCTGGAGCACCTACTGTAGTATCGAAGGAGTGTCCATCGTTCTCCAATCGAGCTGCATTCGGCATTCCATTCTTCTTCCATGTTCTTTTCTGCCAGCATTGTCGACAGCCTCGTTTGAGACTTCTGCATGACTGCATACAGACTTAGCACCAGTGTTACAGCATCGTTTCCGATCACTGCATGCAATTTACACAGCTGACACGACACATGATGCTACCGCTCCATAGTATGTCTGATGTCGTCAAGACTGCAACGTCTGTCTCTTGTTTTGACATGACTGTCGAGGAGGTAGCCGTTCGCCGTTCCAGTACCTGTAGGAGCTTGTCATCTCGATATAGCAAGCAAACAAGGCACTTCACAGGCCCCAGGCCACACACCTATTGTGGTAATTGTTGTTGATAGCAGCCCAGAGGCTGCCCATCCAGATCAGGTACTACTTCGTATGGGACAATTACAGGCACTTACTTCATGTTATAAAGTTACTGGTCGTTTCCCCAAAGCTCCGACGACTGAACCGGGCTACTGCCAGACGTCATTCGCGAACCGGCTGCCCCGAGGCCCCCAACCTTCTCTGCGTGTGATTGACTGTCTGTGCCTGCAATCACTATCACACCGCAAGAAAGACACGCGGGCTGGTGCCTGCAAAGCACCAAGTGCTGCATGCTCATACCTTACATACATGCCTTACATCCAGCAGCCTGTGACACCTGAAACATCCTAGCAGGAAATACCTTAACATGGAGTAGTACTACTACCTACATATCCGCATTGGCGTGCAGAGAAAGGTCGTACCGACTGCAGGAGGATTGCTGAGTTGAGCTTCTGCTGCGATTGGGAAAGACAGGAGACGGAGAAACAGCAAAAGTCTCTTGCTATCTGCATTGATATACACCAGGGACACGGCATCAGCCTTGGTAGCGTCTGAGCAGTTAGCGCTGTACGCAGACCGACTTGCGGCTTCGCTGGACCGAGAGCGGTGGGCCAATCAGGACCCTTGGTGCGTAAGCCCCCACTCTCTGCTACAGCATAGCTCGGGACCCGGTTTTCCTGGCTGAACTCGCGCTAGCGCTTGCTTGAAGGAAGGAACTCGATAGGTACCTTAAACGACAACTGGAACTCCGTGAGTACGAACACATACTCGTACATCAACTGAAGTATCCGGCCGGTGATGTAGGCAAAATCATGAGCCGGTACATTCAAGCTGCTGTAGATGAAGTCTCGGTTGTTCCATGCCACATGCGGGGCTTGCTGAGAAAAGAGCTGGCAGTTCAGGGTCCGAAAGGTACCTCGTACATGTACTTTCAAGAACAGACTAAACCCCACTTTCCTCATCCCAACTCAGTGTTATCCGTCGCGTGGGAAGGAGCTCAGCCGCCGGCACAGCAGGGACTGGCTTGGCTCACGTGCAGAGGTACTAGGGAGGTACAGCAACACGCCCAACCCACAGCACATGGTACGAGACGCTTGTAGGTTCGAGTACTTCCCGAGCCGGGCCTGGCCTTACCTGACTGGTCAAACGGAAGGAGCGCCGCAAGTCCACCACATTGAAATCCAGCCAAATCCCTTTCTTCGCGTCTCGGGTTTGAGACCTCTGCTTAGTCAACCGGTCCATCACCCAAGAAAGCCTAAACGTCTATCCGTACAACTACTCCGTATTCCGTACTCCGTCCTTGCTGCAACGGTACTAGTGCACGCCCGCCAAACTCGCTTCGCTCCTTCTGTCGCAAGCTTCACGTCTCCAGCTCTTGACCGTCAGTGTTTCAGATCTTCGCATCGTGTTCCTGCGACAGCCTCAGAACCGCTGAGACAGCCGTCGAATAGGGACTTTCATTGCTGCCTGAGGGTCCTCTACCAGGTATGTACCTGCTTGACAGCACAACCCTGGCCCTGCTCTGCTTCCGCTGCCCCGCGATCGAAGAAGGAACGTGGCGGCGGAACTGGCTCTAGTTCTTACCCGTGGTCTTGTTCTTATTCAGCCATGCTCATACTGCCTTGGTCTTAGGAGCCGCCTCGATCGTCGCCCTTCCGTCCTCTCGGCCATGAAGTCCGCGCCGCTGCCAATTGGTTGATATCGTGTATTCGTTCCTCGTCCTCGTCGGCGGTCCGTCCCTTTGCCAACAGAGTCTCGGGCTGGCTCCGTTCCGACGCCGTCTACAGCGAGCTCAGCCGTCGCAACGACCAGACATTCAAGTGCCGAGCTCTCGGGGCACTGGCAGTTGCCAGGGGCTGTCGTAGCTGCCGATTCACTGCTCATCAGGCTGCGAGGAGGCTGGCTGCTCGGTGCCGGGGCTATCGCGCTCCATGGATGCCGCTCACATTTTCCGGCAGGGTCTGGGCACCGTTGCTCCCCGTCCGAACCACGTCTACGCTCAGCCGCGGAACCTGGTTCAGAGCCCTGATGACTACTTCGACGGCGATACCTCGAGCCACCGTGTTGCCCACACGCTGACTGCATGCTGTCGTTGTCGCCAGGTACGATACAACGGCTACCCCGCCCTCCACGCGAAGCTCGGCTTGCTCTATCTGTGCTCCGCGTGCCGTGAGATATACGTTTCAGCGTCAACTGCGGAGTGAAGGCTAATGGTATAATCTGGCAGCGCAAAACGAGATGCGACCCTACGCTGCCTCGCTGCCTCCCCTGCGAGAGATCGGGTTCCGTATGCGAATATCTCGACGCCGCCAAGGGCCGCAAGATCAACCGCCGCTATGTCATCACACTTCAGGACAAAGTTCGAGCCCTCGAGGCTGAGCTGAGCCAGTACACTGATGAGGATGGCGACCATCCTCCAACAAGCGAGGAACTGGTCCGTCCGGGAGGCATGATTCGTCTCAACGGCAATGACGAAACGCCGCGATATTTAGGACCGACGAGCGGCATCGCCATGACACGGCTTCTCATGGCCGAGGCTAAGCGCTTCACCGATACCAACAAGATTTCCGACCTCATCCCCGAGGTTCGTGCCAGGAGCCAGGCTCGCATGCAGTCTATCCAAATGACAGCATCGGGGAGCAATAGAAAGAAGAGTTATCCGATGGTCAGCGAATGCCCGGCCGAGGGTCTTCCTACGCGGCCGGTGGCCGATAGGCTGGTGGAAATTTACTTCAAGAAAGGTATACAGGAAGCGTCCCCCCTTTCTCCAGCGCAGGCTTATGCACAGTACTCATGTCTTCCAGCTCAAGTTCACTGGCCTGTGCTTCACGAAAAGGTCTTCCAGGCAGACGTTGACGCTGTCTACAACGGCGATAACGATGTCTACAGAAACTTCGTTATTCGCATGGTCATCGCCGTCAGCTTGCAGAAACTGGACACGCAGTATGCCGGATTGGCCGACGGTTACTACATGGCGGCAATGAAATACGTTGAAGAAGTCATCCGTCCCAAAGACCTCAAGACGCTCCAGTGCCTCATTCTCATCGGCCAATACTCGCTGCTCACGCCGACGCGAACGCCGGTGTACTATGTCATTGGACTCGCCACCAGAATATGTCAGCAAGAGGGACTGACGGATGAGAAGACCATCACATCGGGCTACAACTTGGATCCTCAGATCATCGACATGCGCCGAAGACTTGTGTGGATCATCACGACTATGGAGTTTGGGCTTTCCTACTACATGGGCCGGCCCAGTGCATTTGCCGTCAACAGCGACCGTTTGAACGTAGAGTTCTTTTCCGTGGTCGACGATGCAAATATCACGCCCCAGGGCATTGTACCTGGCCCTCCCAACCCTCGAAAGGTTGCAACCATTCACTTTTACAAGATGACGAACCCTCAGGCGGAGATCAAGAGGACTCTCTACGAACGGAAGAGGCCGGAGCCCAGGACCGACGACCATCCTTGGTTTCAGAATATGGAAAAGACTTTGAGGGACTGGTTGGATTCGGCACCAGAAGAGCCCGTATGGGCCAAGTCTTGGTAAGCCGACCATTATGGACGCATTCTACGTGAGCGAGCTAGACTCTGACTTTGTACAACAGGCTCACCGGTTTCTATCATCAAATGAGGGCTCTGCTTTACAGGCCTTCCCCTCAAATCCCACAACCGTCGGCTCGTGCAGCTCAAATCTGCTACGAGTCCTCGGCCGCCACGATTGATCTGTCATCGAAGCAAATAGGGAGCGACACTGTGGATCTATCTTGGGTGTTCCTCCTGACATTGAACTTGGCTCTGAGCACACTTCTGTGGACAATATCATATCCCGAAGTACGGCGCAACCACCCACGGGAAGAAGTCGAGGAGCTGGTGAATACAGCGTTAGAATCTCTGGACCGATGTGCAGAGCGTTGGCCCGGGACTGCGGCCACATCACAGCTGTACACCATCTTTGCCAAAGCTTGCATGCAGAGCTACGATGTACAAGTGAAACTCGAAAAGGAACCATTCTCCTTCAGCAGCCCGCCTGCGACAGCCGATTCTCAGTCCTCGCCAGATAGCTACGCTCAGTCAAACGCCACCACGCCCCGGCCTCTCACCTACCTCAACCCTCCAACTTTTGGATACGTTTTCGATTCGTCCCCCGAGTCTATGAATAACTACGCCTTCGATCCCAACTACCCTCCTCCCCAGCCCACGTTCCGTTCAAACTCCATCTTTTGCAACCCGGCCACGGACAATGGCAACCGACGATTCTCCTACTTTCCCCCTGATGTCACCCACATGGGAGAGGCTGGCCAAGATGATCCCTCTGCTCACGGAGTCCCTGTGCCGGACCACATACCCCATCACCTGCAGTCACAACCCGAATCGTTCATCCAGTCCCACATGCCCACACCTCGACCTACGTTGTCTCCGTCGGCAATGGCGATGAAGCAAACGGCGAGCGTTACACCAATCAATCCCTCGCCCCTTTCGGCTCAGAGCAACATGTCACCGCCTCAGAAGCCCATGATTGCACCACAGGTTACGCAGCCACAGCCCACATACGCAACCGCCCGAATGGCACAGCCCGTCCATCACCAACGACCGCTACCGCCAGCACCTACGTCTGTATCTGACTGGTTCTCCCCTCCCTCTCAGTTCATGTCGCCGTACAACTTTGTCACGTCTAGCAGCGGCTACTTCAACGAGGCCATGGCCGGCATGAACGGATTCGGAGGCGCGCCGGGCCCGGGCCTGGGTCTTCACAACATCACCGCGCAGCTCGAAGCCGGCGGCATGCAGTTTGGCTATTCGCCCGCTCGACAGGGCAGCCTGTCTCAGTCGCAGCAGATGGAGCTCATGGAGGATTTGGAGAAGGACGGCGTTAGCGCCATGGATGCGTACCTGCAGGACAATCCGATGAATGGCAGGGGGTGGTACTAAATAAGTAACAGGACGTCTGTACACACACCCACACACATCTAACCCCCCAGACGACAGTTTTTCCCTGTTCTTTTCCTCTTTCTAGCTTTGCCCCTTTTTTCCCCGTGTATTCCCCTTCCTTATCCTTGTTTAACACCACCATCACTGCCATTCAACTATGGGAACCAACTGGATATGAACTACTTAGACGGATTTCTGGCAATTGGAGTACTGCGTTTCATCTTGACTAAAATATGTATGCTAAAGGGGGCAAGCTGTTGACTTTTCTTTCGGATATCCAAGTGGAGGGGGCCACAAGATGGGGAAATAAGATAGGATATATATGATACTTTATTCGTTGACTTCTTCACGTCGTTCAAGTTATCCCGAGCAAAGAAAAAAAAGCGTAAAAAAACAGCTCTTACTGATACCCTCTCACCTCGCTTGCCTCCAGAGTCTGCCCTCGCGCTCACCTTCTCACTTGCTCATATATCTCATGTTTGATGGGCATAACAGCTATGGTAAAGGAGTGACCAGGGTATCTTCCAATTATTATCCCTCAAAAAAACATTCATGATCTCATATCCGACCATCCTTCCCAATAAGTGAAGAAACCTAACCTGACCAAAAAGCCCTTTGGTAAACGAATGTAATAATACCAGGGGATAACGCTACGTAGGGCATTTCCTGGATTATACATTGACCAAATGAGAAATTTCCCTTGCCTCATGCCTTCTTGTCCATGTCGTTCTGATGGAAGTACATATAGATAAGATTAAACCAAAGAAGGGGGGTATAAACGTGCGTAAAGGAGAGTTCATGAAGTTGACCCAATCACATGGTGATGGTGGTCTGTAGGGAAAAAGAAAAGAAAAAGAAGCATTAAAGTGTCCAAAGGCGAGGGTTCTCGATCAGAGAACCCACAGACCCAGAATGGCGGCCATCAGGAGACCAAAGTTCTCGCTGGGTCGAGAGAGATCGTTGGAAAGAGGGAAGCCACTGGTCGGCGAAGTGATAGGACCAGTTCCCGTCGCTCCGCCGTGACCGCTCTGGCCGCCATTGCTGCCGCCGCCATTCGGGGGCGCCCCAGTAGGTCCAGCGCCGCCATTGTTGCCGCCTTGGCCGCCGTTGCCGCTTGTGCCGGTTGGCTCGGCACCTCCAGCACCGCCTGGGAATCCAGGACCGGTTGAGCTTGCTCTCTCCAACTGCCCGGGAGAGCTAAAGCCTGTTGATGAGACATTAGTGCCTGTTTGGAAAGCAGTGCCTGTCACAGTTGCTCCCGATGAGCCAGTACCGGCCGGGGCACCGGCATTTACTCCAGAAGTTGCTCCGGCCGAGGAACCGGCGCCCGTCTCGACAGTGGTACCAGTTCCGACAGGAGTTCCCGTTGGGGAACCGGTGCCGGAGGGGGACTCGGTACCGGATGGGAAACCGGCGCCAGTGGAAGAACCAGCACCGATCGGGGAGTTGGTACCGGTTTGGGAACCGGTGCCAGTGGAAGAACCAGCACCTGTGGGGGAATCGGTACCGGATGGGGAGCCAGCGCCAGTGGAAGAACTGGCACTGGTTGGGGAATTAGTACCTGTCGGAGGGGGTACGGCTCCAGTCTCCTCCGTGGTAGCTGAGGAGGCTGATGAAGCGGTGGCAGTTGCGCCATTGGACGTCGACGACGCCGACGCCGACGCCGATGCGGATGCAGATGCAGAAGCAGATGCAGACGCAGATCCGGACGCAGACACAGATCCGGACACAGACTCCGTTTCACTGTTCACACTAGTGGGTGTCGTACCTGGTACAGAAGAGCCAGACCCTGAGACTGACTCAGAGGTGCTACTGGCAGACGACGAAGACTCAGTGCCAGACGGCGGCTGCGACGCTGAGTTCGAAGGGGTGGTCGAGGACGGCGGTGTCGACGAAGGCGGTGCCGAAGAAGCCGCGGTAGACGAAGGCGGCTGAGACGAGGCACTGGTTGTCGAGCTCGAAGTTGGCGGTGGTGGCGGGGTTGACGACGACGCTTGAGACGAACTTATAGGAGAGCTGCTGCTCGAAGATGGGCTGGAGCTGGTGGTAGACCCAATGGGAGAGCTTGTAGTCGAGCTGGAGCTGGACGTGGTTGTGGGAGGAGGAGCAGACGAAGTTGTTGGAGGAGGAGCAGACGTGGTTGTGGGAGGTGCGGTAGTAGACTGCTTGGTCGTCGACTCTACGGGGCTCGAAGTTGTCGTCTCGATGAAAGTCGTCGGGCTTGCAGAGGCCTGCGTGGTGGTCCCAACAGTGGGCGTCGTCGTGACAATAGACTCGGGAGCGGAGGACGTCGACTGTGTCGGCGTCGTTCCTGTTCCATTGCAGAAGAAGAGCCACTGGGCGAAATCAGGATCCAGTGCTGCCTGGACCGCATCCTCCGGGATGCCTTCGGTCAGGGCAACGCATTCAACGCAGGCGTTCAAAGCGCTCATGAATTGGGAACCTTTTTCGCAAAGCTCCGGTATCTTGCCAGCTCCCATGGCAATCTGGTATGCGCCGGTGCATTTGTCAAAGCATGCGGACGGCAGAGGAGCGCGTTTGACGAAGCTGTGCGGCTTTCGGCGAACTTGCTGCTTGTTTGGGCTAATGGCGCGCCTTCTATATCCGGGCCAGTTCGTCTGTAGAGGTCCATCGGTCAAACTGGACTGGGACGCCCAATTGCCGGTCGTGAAGGTCGAGGTGTGCCCCTCTGATGCTATCCTGACAACACTGCACTCGAAAATGTCGTATGACAGGCCGAATTGCTCCGGGTTCAGATTGAAGTAGCCATCCTGCGGCGGGTAGTAGCCCGTCTTGCCCTCTTCCCACTTGACGAGGTGTAAAGGAGGAGCTGGTTCACAGAATTCAGGCTGGCATTGGAATTCTGGGGGGGGAGGCCCCGGCCAGAGGTTGCATCCATCTGGCTTTGGGGGATTGCAGACAAACCCAGGCTTGCACCCATAGGTGAGATCTGACTCTGCTGTCAACGCGGCATATGATCCAGTTGGCTCTGGGCAGAGAGTGACTTTGAACGTGGGAGCAGCAACAATTGTCGTGACAGCGGCATGTCTCAGCTCGAGAGCATGAGTCGGCGTGGGCACAAGCTCGCCGTTATCAGCCTAAAGAACTCTGATATTAGTCTATTGTTAACACAATATGAGGCACATCACAAACCACTTCTTTGACGTCTACTCTTCGAACTTCGAGCTGAGCTGCGGAAAGGGCTGCGCCGGCCAAAGCGCCAATTGAGACGGACGTAAGCAGACGCATCATGATGTTGGGGCTATATCAACACAACGGACAGAAACGAGCGCGCCCTTTGATTATCCCAGAACGATGGAGGGCAGCCAAAAGGCTAGACCAGGACAAAGGCAGAGCGAGAGAATGGCTGAATCGCCCAACAGCTTGACGCCAGATGTGACAATGGAGAAGGGAGGAGAGCTCCAGTCCATTCACTGGCGGCTCTTTAATGGAATTGCGGAATAGATATGGCGTTTAGTCGTAGTACTTTGCAGATGGAGCTGCTGCAATCCCCCCCCCTGGTCGACGATATACTCATAGGTACTAGTCCAGTTAGACCATTGTGTGGCAAGTGCGTGTAAGACTCACCTCACTTCACCTGGGAGCAGGATATTGACCGCCTGGAAGTACTTGTAGTGAGGCTGAGTTGAGGCCGTGGGGGAGCTCAACGGATAGTCTGAGGACGAACCCCTGGGCAGAGGAAGCCAACAATACATCAGTCCTGTCCGCGGAAAAGCCAACCGTCGGTCATCTTGGTGAATCGCCGGGGGGACGATGACACATACGTACAAAGACGGGTATGTACTTTGCAGAAGTGGATTGACCCCGGCCAACGGCTCACGTCTGGCCGAGAGATCGGATAAGTGAGGGTGGGAGCGAGGCAAGGCCAACAAGAACCACAGCATTTGGTAAATCCTCTTCTGTACTGTAGGGCAAGCCTCGTAAGGCCTAGTGCCAGGGAGCAAGACCCATCTGGGCTGATTTTCGTTGCGCTCTGCAAGGATACGGCCGGCAATAGGCCAGCCAGAGGACGAGTGCCTGAAGGAATCCACGAACCCCTCCCCGAGGAGTCTCCGACCATCCACAGCGCTGCCACGCCGATATGGATTGACAGGAAAATTTCCTCCTCAGTTGCCATTGCTGCAACTAGCCGCAACGAGATAACACATGCGAATGGCAGGGATGTCAAGTCTCGGCGAGTGGCTGGAGCAGATGCAAGCAGCTGTGGCGATGGCGCCCTCCAAGAGCCTCCAATTCTCGGCACGACGAATGGAGAGGAACCATATCATTTCTGGATGTCACCAAGGCAGGGATTGCGCCTTTTGGTCCTTGTATCCGGGAGAATCAATGGCCGACCTTACGCGGACGAATTTCCAGACTGAGGACTGACAAGATGCCCAGAATACGACACATACGCGTACAGCATGCAGTACCAGCATGTATGTACCCGTCGGCGAGTGAAGCAGTAGTGCCAGAAGAGCGAAGAGAGGGCGATGCCGTCAAAAGGCCAGCAGCACAGACAAGGGTCCAGGTGTGCGGACGAACGATGAGCTGAGCTGGGTTCTCCGGCCTCTCCAGCTTTACCGGTCCAGTATATGGTGACTGGATCCTTCGATCTCTTATCGCCCGGCAAACGCCTTCATTCACTCCAACAAGAGGCAAAAGCTGCCCGGCTGTTCTGTATTTTGTGCCACCCCGTGGTTGCACTGCATTGATGCGTCGCAGCGCATACTCGAGCCGGGAGGAGAGCGGAAATGCCCGAGATAGTTGAGGGACGTCGCTTTTGTTGCTGGTGGTTGTTCAGGTGGAAGCCGCTCGGTCGTCCAGCTGCCTTTCCTCCCATGTCGACACCGAACTGAGCTCGCAGACTGCTTGCTGACGCGGGTTACGCTAGGATCCCTTTCCGTGCCTTGAAGGAGCTGCGGGCGCTCGAATAAGAAACGATTTCTCTTGTTGTTATTTTGAGTGGTGGCTTGTCAGCAAGGTTGAGTTGAGGTTCAAGGTCGAGGACCAGGCGAAGGAGCACCGAACAGGGCTTAGCGCGGACAAGGCAGCAAAATGCCCTTGGTCAGGGAAGGCGCCAGCGGGTTAGCTTCCTGTGGCTGAAAAGCTCCGTGCCTGTACCACTACTTGGCCTCGCCTACAATTGGTGATGATGGGCACAGCTGCTCGGTAGTGCCTGAGCTCCGTGCAGGTACAGCTACGAGCAGCCCAGACTCTATTACCATGGACCCCCAAAGCGGCAGCTACGTGGGCTGTCTTTTGCGCGCATACAACTAATACCTACCCCTCACCAATCTATTCTGCAGCTCGGAGATTGGCCCAGCACCCTCAGGTATACCCGTCCACTGAAGGCGCGCTAGAGGAGCCCGCTAAGGCTCCTCCGAAGGAACCAAAACCCCTGTTCTAGCTCAGCGTTAGCTCCCCAAGCTTATCCGTGTCTTTCTCATCCATGCTCTCCGTGGATCTATTTTCAAATACTCATCACCAAAAGACATGAACCAGCATCAGCAACCACCGCAGCCGCAGTCTCTGCCCTTCATGATCACTAACCCAATTTGACTCTTATCTTCCTCTGCTGAGACATTGCTGCTTTCTGCTGGCCGTCATATCCAGGAAGCTTCACTACGCAAAATTGTATTGGCCGGCTCTTGGGCATCACCACATTGCGCAACACCACGCGCAGTAATATCCTGGGCCACCAACTGGGAGTGGTGCTGCTATACAAGTACATACTCCTAGCCGATCCTTCGAAAAGCCCACCCGTGCGGGGCCTGCCTTATGCATGTCTGTCTGTCTGCTTCTCGCCCTCGGCCGCACTGCAGAGACGCAACCACACCAACGGGCCAGAAAGAGGTGCAATGCCGATGAGTTGTCAACCCAACCAGCTTACCATGCGCTCGCCCGGTGCGGCATCCCACCTCTCAAGGCCTCAGATTTGCCTGCTAGCCGTTGGGACTAGCTCTGCAAGCAGCAGGGTAAGCAGCTAGACGTTGGAGAATGCTCAGCTAGTGCTATGCTCATCTTCTACACACCGTCATTTTGTCGCCAACGAGACTGACTGACTCTTTGGCCACTTCAGACGATAGAGACATCTCGGTCGTTGCCCATTACGCTACAAGGACATGGCAACCCAGCCTTACTTGTCCCAGCCTAGGGTCTCCGATGAGCCTCACGCCTGGTTCCTGTCACCATGCTGAGGAATACCTACAATGTGGCTCTGCCCTGTTGCAGATACACGGACAAGTACGGTTTCCTCCAGGCCACAGCTTGACACTTGCCAATACTACTATCCGTTGGCTGCAATGCGCCTTTTTAGCCTGTTGAGCCGTCGGCACTGCTGGAATCCAGTCCTGGGCAATACATAGATGACACCGGCAGAAAGAAGAAAAGGCCAAGCCACCAGCTCGCATTGCCACTGGAGACCCCGGGACACCGGCTGCGTCTGTCTCTGGCTTCTCGCCTTTCCTGTCATGTGCGATCTTTGACGGCCCACACGCTGCTGCCAGCCCATTTCCAACGTGATACTATGAGATGCTTCGGTGCCTCAACCCACCCACAGCCGAGTCCCATGCTAGTGGCCCGCCTTGCGTGCCACGTCTCCGGGCCTCTTAACTCAACTCTGGCCGGCTGTTCTCGTTCTAGCTTTTCGGAGCCTGCACCTCGCCCACGATCGCCTCGTTAATCGTACAGGATCGGGCGGGCATCGTATCTAAATCAGCCCAAGCACGTGTATAACTGGTTTCTCAAGGGTCGTCTTGCATGGGCCTCTTTAGCAGACCTCCTGGTGCTATCTATGTGTTAGCTGTCTGCTTAACATTTCGGCTGCTGCTTTCAGCTGGACAAGGCGGAAAATCCGGTGCATCTTGCCTCTCACCTCACATTGTTTGGTCACCGTCCTGTCACCGACTGTCTCTGCTCCTCTCTCCCTTTGATGGATTACTAGAGTCCGATATCATATCCCTTTCATCTGGAGCATCTGCATTCACACATCGTCATATCATGCTGGCCGCTTGGATTCACAGCTAAAACTACTTGCCGGCATCTCCCTCTCTCTGCCTCTCACATCGCCGGCTTCCACAGCCAGCTAGGCAATCATGCTCCCCAAACATACCATGAGAGCGGCTCTCCTAGCACTGCTACTACAGCCTACACAAGCACAGTTCAGCAACTGGGCGGATGACCAAATAAACACAACAATATGTACCTGGACTGAGCCCAGAGGTATTGTATTGCCAGTAAACTACCATTATTCTCTTGACATTGCTGACGATTAACTGTAGCCGCTCTCATCCGGGACAAAATATACCTTGATGGAGGCGACATCGTGTGGTTACCAGGACTGAAGGACGGGTCGAACGGGCCGGCTGTAGACTATGGTATGCATAGCCCCAAATTCGTGTAAACATGACAATGATATCCTTTCACTGACTCCTTTCCGTAGGAAACTTCCAAGGGATCCTTCTGACGTACAACCTGAGCTATGCCTTCACTCCTGATACGAACGTCACTGGTCTCCTGGTGCAAGACAAGCTATCAAAAGCACCGGGAGGGCTTGGGCAGACCAATGGCGATACACCAAACTACGTCGATGGCGCCCTCCTTGCCAACGACGACGAATTCTTTTCTTATGGCGGTTTGCCTCTAGGCGATAACCTGCAATATGCAGATCCGGCCAAAGACGACCTTTTGGTCTACCAGGCCTTCCAGTACGGAGCCGAAAAGCCTCTCTTTGAGCCAGGATTTCATAGGCTGGACAATTTACCAAAGAGCGTCAGCCAGTATGTGACCTTTGGAGGTGCAGCCAACGCTCCCTCTGAGAACTTGGCCTGGTACTTTTCAGGGTCGACGTCCCCATCTGGCGGATCCATCTTTACCAATTTCAACGACACCACGAGGCCATCAAAGATCAGCAACTCTCTCATCACACTGAATATGACAACACAAGGAGCTGAGACATGGAGCAACAAGTCTTTGCCCAGCTCGATCAAGGGCCGTGCAAGCTCTGAGCTCGTCTGGGTCCCCGTGGGCGCCAAAGGCATCCTCGTCGCTCTTGGAGGTGTCGTTTTCCCTGAATACGCCAATTCAACTCATAGGTCACAAGATGCCAAAGCAAGCGTAGGCACCATGCCCGATGATAAAGTCCACTCTTAGATATCTAAGGCCTAACGACAAGAATATAGAGATCTCAAAGCCCTGCGTTTATGCGCGACATCGATGTCTACGACGTTGCTGGCGACAAGTGGTATACGCAACCAACCGAAGATGGACCCAGCACGCGAGCTCGTGGATGTGCTGTCGTGGCCACTGCGTCCGACAGTTCCAGCTTCAACATCTACTACTATGGCGGCTATGAAGGCATTGATGTTACCGAGCCTTTTCACGACGATGTCTGGGTCCTCTCCCTACCGTCCTTTACGTGGACTCAGATCAACAATGGCACGGAATCTCACGCGCGAGCAGGGCACAAGTGCTTCACTCCGTACCCCGACCAAATGATGGTCATCGGCGGCTACACACCCGCTCCCGGCACAACTATATCATGTCTCGAGGACGGACCTATAGTCATGTTCAACCTCACCAGTGGAGAATGGATGGACTCTTACGATCCTACTGTCTACGGCGATTACGGCGTCCCTGACAAGGTTCAAGCCGTCATCGGAGGCACAGCGTCGGGCGGTGCAACAGCTACGCAACCTGCTGCCTCTGGCTGGGCAAACCCGGGCCTTGGCAAAGTGTTTGATACGGCGTATGATCAGAAGAAGATTACGACCTACTGGCCCTATCCAGCGATTCAGTCGGCCCATGCCCCCGCACAGCCAACGCCAACTCCCCCGTCAAAATCAGGCGGACTACCATCGTGGGTAGGACCGGTCCTGGGAGTTATTCTGGGCCTCATTGCCCTTACCTGCATTATCGTCTTGTTCTGCCTTTGGCGGCGACGAAAGAATATCGGAAACCGCTCAACGACCAACACCAGCGATGAAGCCGGTCACAGAATCCTCTCGTGGATCCGAGGACAGCCTGCCGCGAACAAGGCACCGACGGAAACCACCACCGAAGTGACACCAGGGAGCCCCGAGATGCGTGATTACGTACACCCCAGTTTTACGCCGTCGAATTCGGCCTCGGTACCCCCTGAGCATCACGAAATGGCCGATACGCAGTTGGTAGAGCTTCGTACGTGTACCTGCCACCCCATTTGTTCACTGAGTAAACATATAAGGCTAATCGCAGCATTGTATTACAGCTGATACGACTCGAGTTGAGCTCCAAGATACGGGGCTATCGCCGATGGACATTCGCGAGCGTTACTCTCACTGGTTCCCGGGCAGAACCGACGATGGCTTGCCCAGCCCAACTAGAAGCTCACTTCAAAGCACGTCTGCGCGGAATACGGTCTCCCCCATCAAAGACCGAAACAGCGACTCACATACGGCGATTTCGAGCGGCCTCCCTTCTCCCCCGCTACCAGAAGGCGGCGAGAACGACGAAAAGTCTCTGCTGCCTACCGCTGAGCCAGCAGCCACGCCGGCAGCTGATGTGATATCACCGTCGACGGATGAATCAGCTGGGTCTTCAGAAGGTCATGAGTTTGTGGTGTCGCCTCCCACTGCGGAAGAGAACCCCGGCGGTGACTATCTGACAGCGAAGAAGACGCCATCTTCGAGCAGCCCAACTACGCGAAAAAGCGTGTTCCAGGAAGGGCATGATGATGAATAGCACGATACAAGCTGGAGCTGAGACAGCCCAGCAACGGCGTTGGAAAACACGGATGGTTCTGTGTGGTTTACTTCTTTTGTCATAATGATGGATCACGTTACGAAACTGTTATATACGACTGAATACCCACTCCCTTCTTTAATGAACTTTATCTTGAAGCTTTTGCCAACATTGGCCATAATGTATAGCCGTATTGTAGACACATTTTCCAAATATATACCCAGATTCTATGTCGCACATAGGAAATGACAACCAACAAAAATATGCAGTAAATAGATTGCAGTAGCAGCTGTGCTGCAATCCTCTAGACTTCAACCAGCTCATCTTCCTCATCTGCTTCAACCTCCTTCACGCGCTCCTCTGTACCCTCCTCTGCGCCTTCCGGCGCCTCATCTCTCATGAGAACCTGTACCAGCCTATCGCAGGCCTCCTGGACTCCCTCATCGTTGACTCTCATGTGCGTCTCCCGAATGATGGGGTATACTTTCACCTTTCTCATCAGGTCACGACCTTCCCGCGTCGTCGTCAACAACGTCAACGTCTCAACGTGAGTCTGAATGTTGGCCGTGTCCGAGTCACGCTTCTTATCAGGAGGGAGGAGCTGCAAATCGGGCAACATGTCCATCGAGTCATCGTCATCGTACTCTTCATTGCCGGTAATGGGCAAGAGGATATAAGGCAGGATATCAATCCCCGCGTCTGACAGGAACGACGGATGGGCAGAGACTTCAAACGCGGCGTTCTTGATGGTGTTGGCGACGCCCTTCCTGCGGACGTCGGACTTGTGCTCCGTAAAGACCTTGAGCTTGGTCAGGGGGATGACGCCGTCGTAGGCTTGCTCGGAGAGGAAGTACTGCCTGACGTCGGCGTGCTTGGCGAGGTCGGCGAAGACGTAGGCGAGGTAGTCAAAGTCTGCCTTTTTGTTGTAGGCGCCGTCTTGGCCCTTGACGAAGAGGTCCATGAGGTGGTTGATGACGCGGTCGGAGGAGGAGAGCTGGGTGGGGGTCTGCTGGGTTCTGTCGAGGAGGGATTTGAGGTGTGAGTGCTTGGAGAGGTTGGCGAGGAGCATTGCGAGGAGGTCTGCGTTTGGCTCTTCGGGGTGCTGTTTATTTGTTTTGTTGCGGTTAGTCATGATGGGGGATGGTTTTTGTGATGACCGTGGGGGGATTGGGGGTTGAGAACGTACGACGATGTGTGAGAAGACCATTTCGAGGAACTTTTCATCTGTTGCTACAAAGTCTAGGATTTCTTGGTCTCCTGTCAGGTTGATCAGGATTGTCAAGGCATGTTCGGCGATTTTCTATACACATCAGAGAAGAGTGAGCTTTCAGTCCAGCCAAGTGAGATGAGAGCGTGAGAAAGAGAAGGACCGCCTACCGGAATGTCCCGGACGAGGAACTTTAGGTGCTTGACCGGCTTCAGCTGCTCAGTCTTGAAGATGGAAGGGTCAGACTCTGAGAAAGGGACCAGGTTCTCTATTGCGACGGCCCTGATTTGAGGGTTTGGATGGGCGATGAAGCCCACGAGCTGTGTTGTGTATGAGTCAGCATCTCTCTTTCATGTGTTTATGGAAAGCTTTGTATGAGTATCTAGTATGTGACGTTACCTCTTCTAACTCTGTCGGCATGATGAGCTTTTCTTCTTATGCGGAGTGAAATGGAGTGAATGAGACGATTTGCTCTTATATGGAATGGGTATGATGAACGGGTAAAGTAAAGAATGCCGCTTTTATCGTATGAAATATTTTGGAGGGGCAAAGGTTATTGATTTTGACGGTAGTGGGGAGAAAAAATGCTTGGGGCGGCGTCATAGGCGGTTGCTGGCTAGCTGTTTTAGGCAGCATTTAAAGAGGATGCAGGAACGGCATGCCGATGATTTCTATAAGAGAAAACCGCAAGTATCAAGGTAATCATCATGTAAATCATACTGAGTCGACATGAAATTTGTTTCATACAGAACAGCGAATCAAATGCCCTTCAGTTTCGGATGGAATTGGGAGACCAGTTCAAACGATCCATTGCAATACGACTACTGAATACTTGATACGGAGAGTATCCTGCCCTTTTTTTTTGGCTTGATTTCAGAGTGCTCCAAACAGTGTAGTCCTCTGGCATCTTCCATCCGTTCAAAAGTGTAAACATGTCTTTATTGCTCAGTGCTCGAAGGGCGAGCGTTCATCCATATCACTTACAACCCAAAGGCGGTGAGCCTAAGCTGTGGGTTTCTGATGCGGCGCGCTAAGCCTAATTCGACGAGAGGGGTGGCAGATCGATAAGACACAAATTTTTGATTTTCTGCCCACCAACGAAGTTCGTCCGGACCCAGCAAACCCAGATTCGCCCTCTGATACCCAACCCGTGCGGTCGTCGCGAAGAAACAAATCAACCAGCACAACCTACAGCCCTGGAGCGCAAGATGCCCAAGGCAACGACCCCTACCGCGGCGCGCCCCGGGCGGCGTCACAACCCCCTCGAAGACGATGTCCTGGCCACGGGCATCCTGCGGAACAAGCCGGCCAAGAGAAAGTCCAAGGATGTCGACGAATCCGAGGAGACGTTTGTCGACTCCAAGGCCTCCAAGAACATTCTGCGGATAGGCCGTGAGCTGATGGAGGAGGAGAACGCCGATAAGCCCGCACCAAAGACCACGGTGGACAACTTCGGCTACGACTCAAGATTCGGCGAGGAGGATGGGGAGCAGAAGGGTTACGACGACGACGAGGCCTGGGGCGATGAGGATGAGATGGTGGAGGACGTCGAGGTTGATCCTGAAGATCTTGACACGTACAGGAAATTCATGGGAGACGAGGAGGAAGACGACCTGCTGAAGCACGGCTGGGATCTTAAGGGTCCTGGACAAGCTCAGGGCGAGTCCGTCAACCTGGCCGATCTGATTCTGGAGAAGATTGCCGCGCACGAGGCGGCGCAGGCTGGCGGAGGCAATGTCCGTCCGCCCGACGATGACTATGAGCTTCCGCCCAAGGTCGTGGAAGTGTACACCAAGTAAGTAGTGCCGCCTTCCTGTCATCGCTACAGAGTTGCGGGCTCGACACTAACAGCAGCAGGATTGGCGAGATCCTCTCCCGGTACAAGTCCGGACCTCTTCCCAAGCCCTTCAAGATCCTGCCCACGATCCCCCACTGGGAGGACATCATCGACGTCACCAGGCCCGAAAACTGGACCCCCAACGCCTGCTATCAAGCGACGAGGATATTCGTCTCGGCCAAGCCCGGAGTGGTCCAGCGGTTCTTGGAGATGGTCATCTTGGAAAAGGTCCGCGAGGATATCTACGAGACGAAGAAGCTCAACGTCCACCTGTTCAACTCCCTCAAGAAGGCCCTTTACAAGCCTGCGGCGTTCTTCAAGGGCTTTCTGTTCCCTTTGATCGGCAGCGGCACCTGCACGCTGCGAGAGGCGCACATTATCTCAGCAGTCTTGGCGCGGGTCTCCATCCCCGTCCTGCACTCTGCCGCGGCCATCAAGGGCCTTTGCGACATTGCCGCTCAGGAGGCTTCTCAGGGCAGCGAAGGAGGTGGCGCGACCAACATCTTCATCAAGACGCTGCTGGAGAAGAAGTACGCGCTTCCCTACCAGGCCATTGACGCTCTTGTCTTCCACTTCCTGAGATTTCGCGCCGAGGACCCAGCTGCCGCTAGGGCTGGCGATAACATGACCGTCGTCATGAGCGGGTCGGATTACAGGGCCAAGCTGCCGGTTATCTGGCACCAGAGCCTGCTGGCGTTTGCGCAGAGATACAAGGGCGACATTACCGAAGACCAGCGCGAGGCACTGCTGGACCTGCTGCTGACACACGGCCACTCTGCCATTGGCCCTGAGGTCAGACGAGAACTGCTGGCCGGACGAGGCCGCGGAGTGCCCTTGGAGCCCCAGGGCGTGGCTCTGGATGGCGACGACACGATGGAGATGGATGCATAAGTGCATGGCGCCCTCGGAGAAGCGGCAGCGCCTGATGGGAATTTGTTTGGCGTTTCGGCGTGTTTGGAATTGGGGAACAGCAAAAATGGATACTCAAGTTACGAAGGCGGATGGACCAAGTCCCATGAGAATATGTCAAATGCGACAATACCAGTGAACAACTTTTCTCCTCCTCCCGCCCGTGTCAACCAAGTGAAGAAAGAAAGAAAGAAAGAAAGAAAGAGACGAATCCTTGTGTGATGCCAAAACCCCCTGAAAACGAGATGCGGTGAAGTTTCGGGCCCCAATAGCAACAGCACTGGTTGGGCCTTCCTCAAGCGTGCGTGATCTGAGTTCATGACCACGTTGGCACCTCTCCGAGAAGGTTGCCTGCGATTCTTGACCCTGACATACCTCTTTTACCTATATAATCCATGTTCCTCTCTGACAAGCTCATTATAACGATCTCTAGAGGAATTACTCAGAGTTTTCTCCTCTTCTTCTTTTCTTTTCTTCTGCCCAGCAATCATTTTTTAATCACCCCAATTTGTTATGTTCTATTACCAAGACCAGTCTACGAGCCATCACCTCCGTTCCATCATTCCACACGGCCTGCTTACCTTTCCGCTTCTTCCACGATAACTCTATCATGTCGTATGACAGATACACAAACGCAGCAGCAGGCAACAATACCAGATCTCGCGATGTCAAGTCCGCACCAGCTCTTCCTACGCCTGTCAAGCATGCTGCCGGTGCTAACCGCACTTGCAGTTACTTTGATCTCTCAGTCCGCTCTATACCTGGCCCGCCGTGTTTGCTTCCGAACCTCGCGCCGACATCTATGGACGCTCGCGAGCAGCCCCGATCTCCCTTTTAGGAGAGGGCGATGCGAGACGGCGCCTTCACAAACTCCAACTCTCCAATAGGCTCGCCACAGCAAAGACCGAGGGTCAGCTCGTTGTCCATCTCGGCCTCGAAATTCGGCGTCGATCCGCCCCGGCCGCCGCGCGAGGGATGCGAGTAGGTCTGGTTCCCAGAAGGATACTGGGCGGAGAGACAGCTCACGGCAGGCTCTTCCCGCAAGAGCATTGCCAGTGCCAACACGCGCTTCTGGAAGTGGCGCTCACGTTCGGGCAAGTCTGTGAGCGAGACTGATGGAACCCCTGAAGGGGCGCACTCTTCCCGTGTGGCCTCCGCATCAGGGCCCAAGTCGAGATATGAGCCCCCGAAAGAAGATCTACCACCCATTCAACAGGTCTGGACTCCCTATCTGTACGAATCTGATCATGTATTCTCACTTCAACATCCTACTGAGCCGCATGTCTCGCCTGGTGCTGCTGCAATGACGCCATCCAAGTCACAGCAGTCCAGTGAAAGCATTGTTGTTTCGCCCGGTCAAAAGGGCCGCCCCATGGGCATCCCTGAAGAACCTTTGCCTGAGGGCCGTGCTCAATCATTCTTGAAACCCGCTCTACCGATGACTCCCCTCGTCTCTCCGAGGATCTTGTACCTGAAAGCCAAAAGGGAAATTGAATCCAAGCTCAAGCATCAACAAGCCGACGATTCGTACCTGGACCACCCGACAGACGCTGGCCATCAGACAGGTTCCGGGCTGGGGACTGAGCGCTCTGGTAAGAATCAAGCTCCTGGTGAAGACTCTCGTACGCGGTCAACGCTTGAGGGTGCCCGCAAGTTCCTCGCTACCCAGAGCATCAGCAGGACGGGAACGTGGTTCAAAGATGAGCATCATACTTTGAGAATAGGCCGCAAGCTCTTCGGGAAGGCCCCATGGCATCGGAAGACTTCCAATGACTCGGTCAACAGCGTTTCCAGCTCCATCCGGGCGGTTCTTAAGGGTCAGACACCTCCGGGGTCTCCCGCGACTCAGTGGATGAGACATACGAGTGCGTGAGCAGTCTTCCAAGAGCGACGAGAAATGTGTGAGAGTTAACTTGAGAGCTGTCAGATAGCTATAACATGTCCAATACCACATTTCCCGGAGGGGTAAGTAGCTCTCTGCGTGTACTCTCATATTTCGTCTTCTAGCCCGCATCAGCTTATACCCTGGTAGGAGGCCGTTCATGTCAGCACACCTCCCTTGGACGAAGACACGGCCGATGGCAGGCCTCGTGCCTTTTTCACGTCTATGACGCCCCCCTTGGCGGAAGGAGAAACCAATACCAAGCCTGCACCGCCCGCACGCTCGACAAAGCGCTACAGTGTCCATGGGAGGACCATGACATCTCAGCCTCGCGAGTGGTGGGAGCAGATGCCTCAGCGGCCAGGCCGCCGCGACCTCTCGGGGGCTACCGGCAACGCGGCCAACAAGTTTGAGTTCGACGTCCTGGAACATCTGCCTGGAAGCCCGTTGTGCCCTGCCGACAAACGGCACAAGAGTGGCGGCACAGGCGTGTGTGTGTATCACGGACGGAGGAAAACCGGGTCACACCTCCGAGACGAAGTGAGTAGAGGACAAGGGCAGGACTATTCGTCATCGGACCTGGCTTGACGGGCACGCCTGGGTTGCGCCTCGGCTCCCATATTTTCTTACAAGTCCGCTTCCCCTAAGATTGGATCAGTTCTTCCTCCTGTATGCACTTGTATAGGCTTTTTATTCACCCTTGAATTCATACATTATTGTATAGTTTTTCAAGATTATCTTCACGTGTTTCCAGCCAGTGGCCCCCTTTGATATTGCATCGTTTATACTATGTTGATGAATCATTGTAAGACAATTGCCTAATCGGGCATATGGTGAAGGTGCGGAACATACCAGATCGGTGCCATGGCGTTACACACCCAGCTTCAAATTATTGCCACAAAATATAAGCACTTTTCAAAGGAAGAAGCATATGAATAAGGTAGAATAATAGAGTACTGATAGCAGAGAGTAATAGAACAATAATAACAGTAGGTGAAGCATATAGGACGCCGGCTTCATAAGGTATTTGATAGAGAGCTGCCCGGCCCTGGCCAGCCAACTCGGTGATACAGCGCTAAATTAACGCGTCTGGCCACCCGGAACACGCGCCGCCACACGCGTGCAAATGTTAAGTGGCAGGTCTAGGTTAACCTCATCCCCAACCTCGAAACTCCAAGGGCAGGACAAACCATCTCGCTTTCTGGCACCTCAGCAGCCCTCTAACCAACGTGATGCGCCATACGTCTGCCTCATGAGTGCATTACTATTCTAGCTGTGCAATTACCAGGCGCTGCTTCTCGCCACAGGCCGAACAATGGAGCTCGACGAATCGTTGGGAAACCGGAAGCGATCCTTCGCCGAGCACGACCAAACCGCAGAGTCCGAGGCCGCCTACAAGAAGCGCCGCACTGATGGCGAGAACGCAGACGTGCCGGCGCCGGGCGCCCTGAGCAGCTTCGCCTCGGCCATCTCGGGCGTCTTTGGCTACGGCAGAAAGGCTGCGCCTGCAGAGACGACGGCGGGCGAGGCCGTCGAGAATGGCGCCGTCTCCGTGCCGAAGCCACAGGCGCAGCAGCAACAGCCGCTGTCCACGACGTCGGCGAACAAGGCCCGGCCCGCGATCAAGCTTGCGGCGCTGCTGGGGACGAAATGGGACACTGGGGATGCGCCGCCGAAAAGGGGGAGAGGGGGCAGGCGCAAGGTGATTCCCGTGCGCGACGCAACCTTTGTGACGCCGACGGAACCGGCGCCGCCGCCTTCAGGCAGAGGGAGAGGCAGGGGGAGAGGCAGGGGGAGCAGAGGCGGGAGAGGCAGCAGAGGAGGCCGTGGGAGGGGCGGCGCCAGAGGCAGGCAGAGGAAAGACAAGGACGAGGAGGACGAGGAGGAGGACGACAAAGAGAGCATCGACGTGATTGCTGAGGAGACCGAGCTGGAAGGTGTCGATGTGCCTCACGAATCGCCTTCGACGGTGCGCTCGATCAAGCGTCTCGACCTGGTGCCGCTTTCGAACGGCTTGCTGGACAATACGGCGGACGAACTTTCGACGAACGAATACCCTACCGTCGGCCCTCTGAGCAACCGGAGCCTGAACCTCACTCAGAGGCTGGTGGAATCGACTGGCTCGGCGGCGTCGACGCCCAAGGGCATATTATCGCCGACGAAGAAACGAGGGCCTCGGCCACCGAAGAATGTGTCCTTCGACAACAGCGACGATGCCAAGGTCTCTACTGAGGTCTACTTCGAGGACCTGCCCAAGGAGCCCAGCGCCCGAAAGAAGCCCGGACGGAAGCCCAAGCAGGCCGAGCCCGTCGCCCTCGCCTCGGACGAGATTGTGTGCGGCGTGTGCTCTAGTCCGGAATCTGAAGCGCCCAACGAGATCATCCTGTGCGACAACTGCGACTTTGCCGTCCACCAAATGTGCTACGGGGTGCGTGAGATTCCAGAGGGCGATTGGCTGTGCAAGTCGTGCGCGCAGGAAGATGCGTTAGGCTTGGCGAAGAAGCCGACCGAGGAGGGTTCCGAAGAGACCGCTGATGCTGCGGTAGCGGCTCCTGTCGTTGAGGTGCCGGACATTCCCAACCTGGACTTCCACTTGCGCGCCCTGCAGAGGGTTCTGCTGGATCGGTGTACCGGCCGGAGGTCGATTCGCATGTTTGGCCAGCAGGACCAGTACGAGAAGGCGCATCAGCTTATCGAGCAGACTGTTGTGGCGGGCGAGGGAAACTCCATGCTCCTCATTGGGCCGAGGGGGTGTGGAAAGACGACGGTATGTTTACGTATACGCAGGAGTTGTTGGCCTAGAGGAGATATGCTGACGAGATTCGCATAGATGATCAACAACATTGTCAAGGACATGTCGCGGGAGCATCGTCAGGACTTTCACATTGTTAGGCTCAATGGGTTCATTCACACAGACGACAAACTGGCGCTCAAGGAGATCTGGCGGCAGCTTGGCAAGAAGATGCAGGTTGACGACGACTTGCTGACGCGGGTGAGTGCCAGTCTCTTTTTCTTTCTTTGCGCAGTGCATCTTTTACTGATGTTGATGTTTATTGTCCTCCCACATACAGTCCAACTATGCGGATACCATGGCATCGTTATTGGCACTGCTGTCCCATCCCTCGGAAATCATAGGACAGGACGAGGGTGTCACCTCGCAATCCGTCATCTTCATCATTGACGAGTTCGATCTGTTTGCGACTCATCCCAGACAGACTCTTCTGTACAATTTGTTTGACATTGCGCAGTCGCGAAAGGCGCCCATTGCGGTCCTGGGGTGCACGACGCGCCTCGACGTGGTGGAGATGCTCGAGAAGAGGGTCAAGAGCCGCTTCAGCCACCGATACATTTACTTGTCGCTGCCCAAGAACTTGGCGGCCTTTGGGCAAGTCTGCCGGCAGGGGCTCATGCTCGGGGATGTTGAGCCGGAAGAAGAAGGGTTGGACCGGAGCGTCGAGGGATTCACCGAGTTCCAGGCGTATTGGGATCACAAGATTGAGGTAGGTAAGCATCTGTGTCACAAGTTGGATCAACCTGCTCACCACTTTTCTTTTTCTGCCGTACAGGATCTCTACAAGCAGCGAGCATTCCAGGATCTGCTGCAGTACCACTACTACACGACCAAGTCGCCGTCGGCCTTCTTCAACGAGTGGATCTTACCACTGTCATGGCTCACGGCGGGCAACCCAAACCTCAAGATCCCAGCCGTCGGCCCGGAGCTGACGTCGCTGGCGCCGCCCGACTCGCGGCTGCACCTGCTGTCGACGCTGTCGGAGCTCGACCTCGGGCTGCTGATTGCCGCGGCGCGGCTGGACATTGTGGCCGACACGGACACGGTCAACTTCGCCATGGCGTACGACGAGTACAGCGCGCTGGCCGGGCGGCAGCGCGTGCAGTCGGCGACGGCGGGGATGCTGGCGCAGGGCGGCAACGCGAGGGTCTGGGGCCGCGGCGTGGCGGCCGTCGCGTGGGAGCGGCTGGTGACGCTGGGCCTGCTGGTGCCGGCGGGCGCGGGCGCGGGCAGCAGGGGCCAGGGGCAGCAGCACGGGGGGCTCGAGGCCAAGATGTGGCGGGTGGACGTTGCGCTCGAGGAGATTCCGGTGGCGACGAAGCTGAGCAGCGTGCTGGCCAAGTGGTGCAAGGAGATATGAGTTTGTGCAGTTTCTATTTGGTTTGGCATTTTCTGTTTGTTTTGTTTTAGCATTCGTCAGTGGTCAAGGGGGGGAAAAGCATAAGCATGCGCTGCACACAAGATAACATACATAGCATAGAGAGGCCAAGAAGGTTTTACGAGGGAGCGGGCCGTTCCTGGGATGAGATGAGAAAGACTAATACACGGGATTACACGAGTTGCATTATTCAGACTGGTGGATGAGACTGCAGGACTTCTGTATCACGGCCTTTACTCGTCCAAAGGCTCGGAACATCAGAATTGAGATGGTGTGTAATGAGGCGGAGGATTAATTGCGTCTCTCGGCCGAGTGCTCAAGGTTAAGTTTTAGCAAACCCCCTGCCTGCTTCTTCACATGTCATTCTGCATCGTTCAGCCAAGACGAAATAGCATGTACTAATACTACTGGTGAAAGGAGAAGAAGGACGTCTGACAGTGCCGCGGCTCAAGACGGGAGCTGGAGGACGGAATGCAACCTCAACTCCCTACTAAGGGACCTTACCAACTTACCTACCTATCTAGAAGATACATGCCTCTTCCCTGCCAACAAATGCACCATGGATAGAGGCTATACTTTGTTACAGCGGATTTGAATCCGGCTCGTATTTGTTGAAATTTGGCATACTACTACTACTTGTCCCGAGTGGTGGGCTCGGTGCGGAGGAATTGATGTATCCATGGCCCGCAGCCAGAACCAGGGCCCCAAAGCAGAATCCCCGTTTGTTTTTTTCCTAATTCCAACGGCCTTGTCTATTTTGTTCGTTTTTAAGGTTGTATTAAGCATTCATCATGGGGTAGAAGATGAAGCAAGGGAATTGGCCGAAATACGAGCTGCTGGTATTTCTTTGGTTGATTTGATGTATACTAGTAGAGAAGAAATTGAGAAGTCCGAGCTTTGTGGAGTTCTTAGAGGAGGAGGAGGAGGCTAGTTAGTGTTGTGGACGCGGCTTGGTGAATGCTGCCGTCGGGGTAAATGGAATGAAAATGGGGACTGGGATTTCTGAGAGATGAGGATGCTGGAGACTTGAGTCGGGGCTAAACGGATAAGGGGAGGGGATTGAGACTGTGAAAAAGCAAAGAATGGGAAATTTGTCTGCTTCAAAGTGAAGCCCTGAGAAAAGGAGATGTTGAGTGAAGAGAACAAAGTGGGTGGGTGTGAGACGGCCGGGATGATTCCGGATGCCGACTTTGGTTCAAGCGAAATCATTACACTTGCTGTACGTTGGAGGTGCCGCTGCAAAAGAAGAGCCACTTTGGGTGCTACGTGATGCATGTAGTACGAGCATTGGCCCTGTGTGTGTGCAAGAATGGATGGGGAAATGGAATTACTATCGTGGGAACAGCAGTTGAAGAGTAAAAGATGCATGTGTGCCTCGGACTCGGATAGTCCACCCGACGACGACGACGTTCTGTTGGATGCAGCCCGCATGCACTTTGTACTTGTATGAGTAAACACCTTGTCTAGATTAAAAGCATTCCCAAAGAGGAATTTCGTATAACGGCTACGACCTTGAGGGACGCAGCTTGGCGGATGGCAATGGCCCGGCTGTCGCGATGCAAGTTGATGCTCTTCTTCGACATGCATAGCGTGTGTGTGTGAATGCAAGCAGGATTGCCGCAATATCCGCAACCGCTTCCATCCTTACAATCACCACGGAATCCCTCGAAGAACAGCTTGTCAGTGTCTTCCGACATCGAGGTGGATTGGAGGCTCAGCCGAGTTACACAGAACGAGAGAGAGAGAGATTGACAGAGCAGAAACCCTGTGGGCCCGGAAGTTGAGATCTAAGAATAAACGGCTGACTAAGGGCGAGGGCCGAGTTTAGCTTGATTTGACTTTGACGTGAGATGGGACGAAAGGACCGGGGGGCCGGACTTTTAGGACAATTGCGTACGAGTATTACTTCACTTTGGTAGGCTATCATGGGGGACTGATGGGAGTGATCAGATCCCACCACCGGCTATTCAAATGAAGAGAGAGAGTGAGCTTTCTAAAGGGTTGCACGGCTACTTTACCTGTCAGTGAGTGAGTATCTAATCACGTGCACTCCCACACCAAAAAGAATCCCATCCTCGATCTGCAATCTGCTTCAACCCGCCAAAAGCTTCTCCACCAATCAAACCCGCGAGCCTCGTTCGTTTCGTCACAGCCAGAAACAGAAACAGCCGCGGCGTCTCACCCTCGTCCATCGGACCCTGATTCGAATCCATCAGAACTGTGATTCTCGGGTGCAGCTGAGTCCACCTTGGAACGGCTACCTGTCTGCACCTGTATGTATGTCTTCCTTCCCCAACCACAATAGAACCACAGACCAGCTCGCTCATATTGTCAGAGCCTCATCAATGACAGATTCTCTCTGCCTACTATTTATACCCTTGCCGCGGCCAACTGGAACTAAAAGCCGGGCTGACGCCTGTCAGCAGAAGCGCCGCTCCAGCTACCTAGTTCAGTCATTCAGCCCAGTACCTACAGTACAACTACCTTACACAGCCGTCTCTCGTCTGTTCATTTCGGAAAGGACGTCTCCGGCTGTCGCAGCAGCCTGAACGGCCATCGCGGCTAGGAAACTAGCGCTGCTATTTATTGCACCTCTGCCAACGACGGCCACTCTTGCTTGATCATCCAAGTGTTTGTTACACAGCCAGGGACCGGGCCACCTACCACCTACTATACCTGCCTCGGCTCCCTACCTACCTACCCATCACCTCCTTGCATACTACTACTTCCTCTTCTTCCTCCTCCTTCTTCCTGATCTTCTTCGAAATCTCTCCTCCTTTCCGCTTCTCCCTTCTCGCGCTGTCGCTCTTTTGCCCGTTTAGCGTTTCTGTGTGGTGTCTCCTGCTTCAGCTCTGAAACGCCGCTTAGCCTCGCCCCCCCTCCGCCAGACGCCCCGCGCTTCGTTGGGCTCGTGATATCAGACGACCAGCACAAGGCCACAAGGCCAGGCCATCAGCCACGCTGTTTCTTTATATACCTGACAAACAGCAAGATCCGCGAAACACGGCGAACCCACTTGCATTGCTCTTGTTTTTGTTTCTTGCGTTTGTACTGCTTTGCCGACATCTCCCTCGTTTATACGGCACACACGCAGAACCACCACCGCAGACCAGCCGTCGAGACACAGACACAGACACAGAGGAGCATCATACAGCCAGCCAGACGGGCACAATGTCGAAGCGAACAGTCTTCACCTCCATCACGCCCCTTCCCCCGGGCATCTCGCGCCAGACCGCCATCGACTTCCTGCACAACCACCGCGACATGATCGACCTCAACCCTCTGGTCACCGACCGCCATGTCATCTCGCCTCCTCCTCACGCTCTGCCCGAGGAGCACGTCTGCACCTGGTACTCCATCACCGACAAGATCTCCTACCTCCCCGGCAACCTCGCCACCGGCGCCATCTCCTACACGGCCGCCTTCCACGACCTGCCCATGGGCCTGCAGACGCACTGCCACGCCCCCATGGGCGTCGACCTGCGCGAGAAGTGGACGGTGGGAGGCTCCGAGCCGGGGGAAGCGCCGGAACCCATGGAGCTCGGCCTGGGCGCGCCGCGGACGGGCCTGTACATTCGCGAGGACGTCGTCATCACCTGCAACGTCATGATGGCCAGCTTCATCAAGAAGACGATCAAAAAGGCACACGGCACCCTGATAGAGGCCCTCACTGCCAAGGCCGCCAGATCGAAGGATGCCCAGCTGGCGGCATCACATTCGGATCGGGCCCAAGCCACCACCACGCACTACAGGCAACATTCGCAACCACCGCAGCGTACTCTACACACGCAGGCCATGCAGCTCGCACAGGAGGAGCAGCAACTCCGGGCAGCGAGCAGCGAAAGCCTGCTGACCAAGCCGCTGCCTCCGCGGCCCGCGTCATGGCGAGCACCACCAACGCCGCCCATGGCTTCCCTAGCGACGGAGGCGTTTCAGTATCGCGATCAGGCGCCCGATACGACGGAGCTGCACTATGGCTACCCGCCCGAGGTCATGGCGCCCCGTGCGATGAGGACGCCTCCGCACGCATATGTCCCCGAGCTGCAGTAATATATGTTTTGCTTCTCCGCAGCCAGCAGGACTGTGCGGAGGTTGTGTTGAGAGTCGCGGTAATGACATGTTTGGAAAAGCATAGTGTCTGGAGTTTTCATCATGTGCTGGACAACATGACGGGTCTTGAGGGCCATAGATAGCGACACGGTTCTCCCTTGGGGATTTTGCATCTTTGTTGATTTGGATCGTATGCGTGGCGTGGCGTTGCCGGGAATGAGATTTGTTTATAATTCACATCAACTCACAGGACCGACTGATCCTGCAAAGTGCTCGATTGGAGTTGAGAAGCTGTTGACATGTCAGATTAGGTTCACCAATCAAGATTCATTCAGTCACCGCCGAGAGCATGAGCATTGAAAGAGAAACTCGCACTTGATACCCCTTCTATGCTGAATTAAAACAAGGAAAAAGAAGAAGAAGAAGAAGAAGACCCTGATACCATCCACACCCCGGATTGATAAAAGATAGGCCATAAGTGTTGTCAAAATCTATCCCCAGAAAAAAAGAAGGAAAGCCACAAACCACCATTCTCATCTCAAGAAAATGGAAAACAATGCGAATACAAAAGGAGAACAGCCGTCTCTGTCATTTTATCTCTCTCGTCACTACCCCGAAACTCCATCCTCCTCCCCGACATTTCCACAAATCCCCTCTTCCTATGCAACTCACACTCCTCACCACGTCTTTTTCCATGTTGAGGGAGCCATGAAGCTCCTTACAAGGCAACGACGCCAACGAGCAGGGCGCCAAAGATGGCAGCGCCAATGTGGACGAGCTTGTCCGCCGCGCCGCTGATGACGACGGGGGGAAGGGGAGCGGGCCTGCCCTCGCCGCCGTGGGGCTTGGGCTCCTCGGAGTGGGAGGGCTTGGGCTCTTCGCTGTGGTAGGGCTTGGGGACCTCGGTGTGGGCAGGCTTGGGGGCTTCGGTCTCGCAGGGCTGTTGTTGAGTTGAGTGTTAGTTATCTGATGCTGACGATGGGTTGTTTAGGGGGGAGGGGGGGAAAGGGGGTGAAAGCTTACCTCGACGACGGTGCAGGGGCAGTCGGTGATGGTGAGGGTGGTGGCCTCGGTGACGGTGAAGGTCTTGGCGTTGAAGGTAAAGGTCGTGGGCTCGGGGCAGTAGGTGGTGTACTGGGAGACGACCTTTGTGGTGGTGACGGCGGTCTGGTTGTGCTTCCACTCGTGGCCGTTCTGCCACTGGCCCTTGTTGCCCCACTCCTTCTTCTCGCCCTCATCCTTGTTCTCCCACTCCTTCTTCTCGCCCTCCTTGTTCTCGTCCTTGTTCTCCCACTCCTTCTTCTCATCGCCTTCCTTGTCCTTGTTCTCCCACTCCTTCTTCTCACCCTCGTCCTTGGACTTGTCGTCCTTGTTCTCCCACTCCTTCTTCTCACCCTCGTCCTTGGACTTGTCGTCCTTGTTCTCCCACTCCTTCTTCTCATCGTCCTTGGACTTGTCGTCCTCCTTGTGCTCCCACTCCTTCTTCTCACCCTCCTTGTCCTTGGGATCGTCCTTGTGCTCCCACTCCTTGGCACTCTTGTCATCCTCCTTCTCCTCCTCGCCCCAGTGCTTGTCCTCCTCAGGAGTAGGGTAAGCATCCTCCTTCTTCTTCTCTTCATCCTCATCCTTGCCCCAGTGCTTGCCCTCCTCAGGCGTAGCACCGTACGAGTTCCCCTCCTCCTTGTGGTCCTCGTGCTTCTGAGGCTGAATGGGGTAGTACGCAGGCTCCGCCGCCGGGTACGCGCCCTCGGACGACGACGAATCCACGGCGTAGTTGTCCTGCGGCGGGGGCAGGTAGATGCTGCCTGCGGCGGCCATGCCGACGAGCGAGACGAGGACTGCCTGGACGGTACGCATCTTGCACTGTTTCTTTTGTTCTTTTGTTCTTTTAAGGAGATGAGATTTGGGTGGTTTGTGGGTTTTGTGAAGAGCGAGTGTGTATGTAACAAGAAAAGAGAGTGAATGTGAGAAAACGAATGTTTTGAAGGGGAGAAAGCGAGTGTGAGTGAAAGCTGAATGCTGATGCTGAGAAAAGAAAGAAGTTCGACTGAGGGCATCACCACGGGGGGTTTATATAATTGAACTGCCTCGAGCACGAATCAACGGAAACAGCTTGTTTCGTCGTGTTGGTCGTCACATATTTTCCACTTGCATCAGAAACATCAAAACACACAAAAATAAACCATCGTTGGTATTCATTTGCGAGCGAGAGAGCACATGAGGAGCAAAGCATCCGTCTCCGTCTGGCGGGCGAGACATTCTTTCGCACGTCGCAGTTGCAAACGAAACGGTTCCCCAAGAATGGGTGAGATGGGGCAGAGAAAAAGAGACACACACATAACGGGTCACATTACTTACTACTACTGTAATCCGCGTTCATATTCGCCCATTTCTCGCCTCAGACATTCTTTTTTCCTATGTCGTCTTCCCCATTTCTGCACAAGATCGTCAGGGCCTGGGAAAAAAAAAAGAGGCCGCATTCCTGCCTGCCGCAAGCAAAATAGGGCATTGCATACCAATCCTGCCTCCTGCCCCCTCGCCGTCACCTTAACGACCGCAAAAGGCTTCTTCAAATATTACCACCAGCCTCTCATTTCCCGCTGCATTCCCCGGCAATCAGAGAAATAACAGAAAAGAGGAAAAGAGGGGAAATAGAATGTACATGGAGGAGAGAGAAAAACATTCGCGATGATGCCATGACTTGTGCCTCTGACGAATGGATTTTATCGGAATTGGGGCTTTCAAATCACGAAATGGCTGGCGAGCATTTATTTTGCTTTGGTTCTCATTTATTGCAAGTCTCTTGGACTGTAGCATACATACAAGATACTCAAACATACATGTGCCGGCAGGGCTTTCTTCTTTCAAAATTGTCCATCGTCAATGCCCATTTGCCGTTGCCGACGCAGTGTCTCACCGCAGGCCCGTTGCAAAAAAAAAAAAAGGGCAACGCAACGACGACTTGCTCTCCCTGCCTCGGTAATGCATAACGCGTCCCACAACGCGCGTCCAAATCAGCCCAGACTGTGCCCTCCTTCGTCGTGGCCGTATCTCGACCCCTTCCCCTGAGGACATGTTCCTCCACCCCAACGTCGAAAATGCAAAAGCCGACTGCAAAATAGGAAATAGATGAGTACACATAAAATGAAGCCGCCATGTTGTACCGTATTCGTTGCCATGTGACCTCTCTTCTATACCAGATTTCCGTAAACGCCTTCCACTCTTGTTTCTTTTGTTTTTCTCTTTTGTCCAAATCACAGATCAAAGTCAAAGGGAAATCTCAACCGGTCCAAGCAACCATTAGAATCCATCCTGGCGGTGAAATCAATGCTGCAAACCAATGCAAAAGTTCCAGTCTGTCGCGCGTGCAAATGCAGCCGTGAACATGGGAACGAAAACGGACCAAATGGGAGAGTAAATCGGGCAAGATGGGGGAAAGTAGTAGAAAAAGAAAAAGGGGAGGGAAAAAAAAAAGTGGCAAATGACACTATGAACACCGGTTCGATGCAGAGATGAGAGCAGAAATCTAGTAGGTATCAAGTCGTGCCGTCCTTTGACAAAGCAAATATGGCCAAACCCCTTCAACTGATAGGGTGCGGGAAAAAACAGATGGTAAAATATGCGGGAAAAGATCGAGTCATGTGCCGGTGAGTCGTCGCATTCGTGAGAGGCTGCGTTATAACGCGCCTGTCATCCGTCGTGAAGCATGCGCCCCAAGGGGCCATTACTTTCGGTTGGAGCGGCTGAGGCTCCGCTCGACGCCTCGTGAAGAACCGTCGAGGTTGAAGTTTTGCAGCTGCTGCTCGTATTTGGCGTTGCGCAGGAACTTGGGCACAGAGTCCTGGATTGACAGTCAGCAAGTGGGAAAAGGATAGAGAAGAAGAAGAACAAGAACAACTTACACTAGCCATCAGCTTGAAGACGGCGTTTTGCGCAGTCTCAAACAGGGAAGTAACTTCCTGCAACGTCTCAATCATGCCGTTCTCTTGGCCGACAGCCTTGGTCATGCGCGTCGCCAGGTTGTTGCGCAGCTGGTGGTCAATGTTGAGCTCGCACGGCGAGCCGGGAGCCAAGAAGGCGTTGTAGATGCCGTAGGCCTGGGCCATGATCTCCTTGATAATGTCCATCGAGTTGTTGGAGGGGGCGGTCTCGGCTTGGCGGATGGCCGTCTTACAGCTCTGCACAAAGTCGTTGACGTCCTTGTAGAAGGAGAGGTTCTCCTCACAGTGCGTCTCGCGCAGGTTCTCGCGGAACAGGAGGCGGAGGGCCGGGTCGTTGAGGATCTTCTCGAGACGCTGCGTGTTGGAGTCGCGGACGACGCCGTTGCGCTGGGAGCCGGTGCCGGCCTCGCTCTCCGAGGGGCGGCCGCGCGAGCTGGTGCCGTTGATGACGTCCTTTCCTCGCTGCGAGATCTGGTAGACAGAGTACTTGGTCGGCTGGAACAGATGGCAGCCCGGGTTCTGGAGCATAAAGGATCTGTCCTGGACCACCGTCTCTATCAACTCAAACTCGACGAAGAGGGACGCAATCTCAATGGCCTCTCGCTTATCCACAATGGTGCAGCAGTCCACCAGCCAATCGGCGCAGGCCTTGCCGGTAAAGGTATCCTTGTACACCTTGCCATTCACCCGACGCTCGCTGGCCATCTTGACGCCGGTGAGACCATCCTCGTAGTCGTGCAACGAGTCCGAGTCGGCCGCAGCCACGTTGGGCTTGACGTTGCGGCTCTCGGTGCCGACGAAGCGGCGGAAGATGACCTCGACGGTGCCCCGATCGCTGAGGATCTTGTCGCTGTGCTGCTCCCGCTCCAGGATGACAAGGGAACAGCAGTGGAGGTTGACGAGCTCGGCGACTTGCTTCTGCTGGATGCCGTTTCTAGCGCAAAATCGATCCAGAATTGCAACGCCCTTGGCCGTCAGCTGCCAGACGGAGCCCTTCATGTTGTAGACGGGCTGCATCTTTCCATCCGCAGACTCGATGAAGCGGGCCTCGACGAATCTCTGGCAGATGGAGCGAGCCATGTCCTTGGCCATGGAGAAGGTGGTTGTGGTAGTGGTGGTGACGATCCGTGAAGGATCCTTGGGGTCAGGCATGCGGTTGGACTGAGAGAACTTGAGCGAGCCCAGGTTGTTGATAGCATCCTCGGACAGGAAAGTGTAGTCCACCTTGGTCAGCCGCACTCTGTGAGAGCCAAGAGGCAGAAGGCTGACAATCAGTGTGGAGAAGAGATCCTTGAAGTCCTAATTTTTCAGGTGAGTCGACGTTTTTGCATGAATAAGCATGAGGAAGAGGAGGGTGGAAAGAAGGTGAAATGAGAAATTTCGTTGAAAATTCTCATAAAACCTTGATGGCATGCACTTGTGAGAGTAGCAGAGGGGAGAGGAAACGTGAGACGAGCACGCTCTAGATTTCTTTTTCAACGTACTCTAGTAAAAGGCCGGTCATCGTCGGTCATGCGCAACAAGCGCGATGATGTCTGATGCATCTTGCTTGGGGGTGAGGTTTCAGAAATGGGAGAGTGCAGGGCGGACGAGGCCGACGACGACTGCTTGCTGTCTCCCTGGGTGGACGACAGAGACTGGCTCGACGGGTAGTTGAGGGCGGTGGGCCGGTCAGGGCTGGCGGGCTCGTCCCTCGTTTGGTGCGAGGACGGGGTGAGCGAGAGGCGGGCGAGCGTCGAGCTGGACTGGCGGCTGCGGATCACGGGCTCCGAGATGCTGGCGATGGCGCTGTGGGTTCTATCCAAGGCGGCCGCCGCACGTGAGAGGATGCTGCTCGTGCGCGTGTGGCGAGTCGCAGGCACTGAGGCGGGCACTGATGAGGCTATCGAGACGGAGCTGGCGTGGCGGCGAGACTGCGAGTGCGACTGCGAGTGCGACTGCGAGTGCGAGTGCGAGTGGTGGTGGTGGTGAGAGGGTGAGGATGAGGAGGAGAGTGAGACTGGTGGTGGAGATCTGAGGCCGTCGAGGCGACGCTCTGCTGGGGCTGCGGCTGACGCTGATGCTGAGGCTGCACTTCGGGCTGAGGCGGTCGTGAGAGACTGGGCTCGGTCGGGTTGCTGTCTCGATGCAGGAGGCAGAGGCTCGACGATTGTGTTTAGAGGTTGCGACAAGAAGGCGGCCATCTGTGGGAACAAGAAGAAAAAGAGTTAGAGAGTTTGGGGAGATTTGAATAAAAAAAAGGTCAATGGTGACCTTAGAACTCCTATGGGGGTGTGTACGCTGAAAACAAGCCTGGAGAGGTACCTGTAGCGGGTACTTTGCAGCGGGCAGGGGGGGGCAAGGACCGCTGAACGCTGCACCCTCGCAGCGCTGTGGAACGACGGGGGGGGAGGGGGCGTCTTAGGGAGGGGCTTGGAGGGGGAGTGGCTCCAGCGCATGAGCCTGGGGTCTCTTAGCGCGGGTCTGGCGTACCAGGTACTTCGTCCTTTGCGCAGTTCTCCGAGAGCCCGTGCAGCAGCGGCCGGGACACAGGCAAAAATGGGCTGATGATGGGGGAGATTGAGCAAGGAGCAAAGGGAAAAGGGAACAAGGCCCGGGAGGAGCCGAGTCGTGAGGTCTCGAGATGGATGTGCTGGATGGAATTGACGGAGTGGTGGTGCTGTGCTTTGGCCTCTCTTGTTTCCTCATTCAACCCGTCCTGAGGCTTCAACTTCTTCTTTAGGGGAGCAGTGCGCAGGCGAGATGAGGAGGGGACACAGAGCATGGAGCGAACTCAGACTGGCGGACTGACGAGCTGGCCGATTGGGGAGCTGCCGTGTTTCAATCGGTGTCTGCGGCTGCGTGCCACTGGGCCAGGCAGATGCAGAGCAGCACAGGATGCAGGTAATGCAGGTAGAACTGCAAATGCAGGACACAGAAGCGTGCGGGAACAGTATCGTAATCAGAACGTTGTTGGTGCAACGAAAGCAGGCAGATGCTCGCAACGGCGCAGTTGTTCGTTTCGTTGGATCATTCAGGGCCCACGGGTACCTTGCGAGAAGAGACGACTCAAGACGCAGCTCCGTACAGCTCAAAGTACCTCGTACTTTTGCTGCTGCTGCCGTTGGAGAGGCGCGGGCGGGATGTGGGTATGCACTAATCCGGGCTTGAAACCCTCTGAAGAAAAAGAAGCAGCAGGGAAATCCACAGAAGCGCAGAAACCCTGGGCGCTGGTGGTGGGGCGCAGAACTTCGACAGCCCCCCCCCCCAAGCGCAGAGACCCGTTTGCTGCATTTTGCATCTCAATGCATTTCCCGCTGGGCAAAAGCCGGCGAGTCGTCGCACTTCTGCACGTCTCCACTGGGAGCCACGTTTTTGTGGGAAGTCAAAGGAACATGGACAGGGCCCGGGGTGGCAGATGGCGCGGTGCTCGTGGCACGTTATGTACAGAGTACAGGGGACTCGTACGAGTACGTTCGAGTTGCAGGGACAAGGGCAGAGGCAAGCAGGCGCTCAATTTCATGCCAGGGACTTGCAGGCCAAGCACAGAGTCGTACCGCGGCCGGCAGAGGAAGCTGATGATGGGCTGTCTTGTCGCCCTCGCACTTGTACATACCGAGGCTCTCCGCGACAGAGCAGCAAGGAGCAACTGCTCCAAGCGGGCATCAGGCACGGCACAGCGTCAACCATCGTCGTCGTCATCGCCATCAGCATCAGCATCAGCATCAGCATCACTCGTAGGCAATCGATACCTACATGAGGTAGGTCCTTGAGAACCCGTCAAGCGCTGCTAGTCCGCGCCACTTGCGTGCCCTGCAGCGACAGCTTCGGGCTTCCCAAGCGCCGGGCCGCAGGTCAACGTGCTGGCTGCTTAGTACGATATGGCACAGAGCAGCTTCAACTAGCATTGGCCAGAGACCGTGAATCCATTGCGTTTGATCCATTTGATCCATCTTGGGGGGGGGCAGCTGACCCCTGGTACTTGTGCCGTAGCGGTAAGGACGCTGCTAGCACCATGTACTGCACGTCCTGGCGTGGAGAGCGGGCTTTTTCCACTTGGAAATATAGTGAGGAAAATGTCCTGAACACAAGAGGCTAGACAAATGTTGCAGACTTGTGTCATGCCAGCGAGAATCATGGAACATGGCCTAGAAACAGCGTCAAGACCAATTTTTTCCTTCCTTTTCTTCTCGTCCGAGCGTTGGAGACCCAGCAACTAACCAGGTCTCTCCCTGTTCTCAATGCTTCCAACTGCCTTCTAGTTGCCTTCTTCATTTGCGAGTGGCGTTTCGGTGACTATCCGAGTAGCAAGTCGTCATCAGAAGCCTTACGGCCAGTGAGGCGGTCGCCTCTTTGTCATTCATGCCGCAATATGCCGCAATAGTAGATGATATACATGGACAACTTGCAACAAGTGATTGCTTCCGTCGAGGGACGGCGTGCTCCTAGTAACTTGAGAGTTCATGCATCTTCTTCCAGGGTAGCAGCACAAGCAGTGGCTTCCGTGCTGTAGCAGGTTTGCGCAATGTGACAAGAAGTGATGAGCATCAATGTCTTGTCTCGCATCGTCATGGGCGACTTCACCGCTCACGGAGAAAAGACAAAAAAGGGCAAAGGGGAAAATCCACAAGAGCCAGCTAGTGGCTGGCCACCCCGTAGTGTCCACAAAGAGGGAGGGGACCCCATCACCAGCCCTTTGGCGGCATTCCAAAAATGGGCGGACTCGAGCCATGGTGCGCCAAACTAGGAAGAGGAGAGAGAGAGGAGACAGCAGAAATGGATTCAAGCTTAGGTAGGGACTTTGCCACCTACAGTACCCGAGGATACCCAGTAGCACTGCTCCGTACAGTGGCTTGATGGTAGCACTGGAGAAGGGGCCGGGGCAGGGAAGCGGTGCAGAATCGGTGACGCCGGGATGAAGCAGACCGGCGCAAGTGCTCGAGCGGCTTCGCTGTGGCCGAATGCGTCGGTCTGCCAGTCTCCCTGGTCTGCCATGTTTCAGAGCGCCGATGCGGAATTGCCAATCGATACGTGTAAGAGCGACGAAAAAGAAAAGGTGAAGGTGAGACACGCGCGCCAGCCAAGCAATGCTTGCGGCCATGTATCGTAGTTGTACTGTGATGCGGAACGTGGCATACCTTGTCCTGTTGATACTGCATGTACCGGCCTGTCGAGTCTATGTATCGTCTGGGATCTCGCGTCTTATCAGCCATAGAGTTAGCATTGGCTCATCATGCAATAACCATGAACATTGGAGCTAGCCGGACGGTTTCACGCTCTCATGTGGCCGCAGGGAGACACCCCGGTTCCTGCTCGCGACGGGCCAATCATGAGTCTGTGCGAATGCCATCCATGGCTCTTCTAGAAGCGGACGCAAGTTTGAGCTGTTAGGGGGGAAGTAGTGATATGACATGTTCTCAATGCCGGGATGGCGATATGACAGAAGACAACAGTAAGAGAAGACGCTCTTATTCACCTCTATGACTATCGATCTTGAATCAGACACACGCCTCTCGTGCTGGTCCAGAGCCGGCGCTTTTTTTCTCTTTCTTTCTTTTTTTCTTGGGCTGCTGGCGAAAATCCGGGGTATGTTCTTGTTTGGGCAACAATCTCCCTACAATAGGTATATGCGACTCCTCCCTGCGGATACAGAGGCGTTCAGAGAGCAGCAGTAATGCTTTCGTATGTAGATGACCAAAGAGACGTCGGTACCCGTGCTTTGTTCCGGCTCAAAAGGCAGTTTCCCGAGGGGAGCAAGAGCCGAACGAGACCGTACCGAAGCGACAGAAATTGCTCGGATATCTCCTTGAGGCGAAGCTGGTGAACGTGCGTATGAGGTCAATGCGATTGGAATCGGAGGCGTCAAGCTTGGAATGTGTGAAGTGAAATTTCTGGGACCCGAAAGACAGGCACGGGCAGCTCAGGGACGGGTTTTTAGGGACTTTCGGAGCGAGCGGCGACTTGAAACGAAACAGAGCCCGGCACTTGGGAACAGTCCGAGGTGTGCTGGAGGCAACAACCAGGAACTCAAGTCAAAGGGGAGGCAAGGAGCCAATAATCAGCTGAGAGGCACGGAGCAGGCGGCGTCATAGTCGCGTTCCTTGATCCAGGGACAGCTTCACGTAGGCAAGTCCGAAGAAGGGGTCTCCGACAACTTATACGCCAGGCGCTTTGGGCAACCGCTGCTCATAACACGTACTCGTATCATGCAAAGCACCGCTGCCATCCTGTAGTAGATGACATACTACTACTCCCGTCCGTACTTGTGCTACTCGCCCTGCTGCGGTGGAGGATGGAGGATCATGCCCATTGATGATCTGGCAGCGGTGTGACGGGCCCCAGCCCTATCTGTGCCGGCGGCTGGCTGACTAGCCCAGCGCCGTTGGCTGCTTCTTCTCTTGGTCGTCGCTCAGCCAGCCAGCCATAGCAATCCTTGCTCTCGCTGGTGTTTCAGGAGGGTGTTGAGGCCTCGGTTCAGCACGTTGGCAGCCCAGCCCGCTGCCGCTGCAGATAGAGGTAAGATGCGTTTACGGGGTCTTGCTGAAGAGCACGCGGCCGGCCACGTTGCGCCAGAGGGAGGCTAGCTAAGCCTTAAGCACGAGATCGTCCAATTCTGCCGATCTGCCAAGAAACCCGGAGTCCAAGGCCAAGATCTTAGTGGTAGTGCTCATTTCCTGTTCTGCATGCTTGTACAGAGTACAGAGTACGAATACCCGTGGCACGTAGAAAGTATATGAGAAATCATTCCCATCTGGGACTGATGGATGCCGGCTCTTCGTACTTTGTAAGACTCATCAGTCACAAAACACGTTTGTTTGCATCGCGCTCATATTCCGTACATACGGATACTGCAGGCCAGGTTGGCCCACAAGCACATCATCCCGCGTCGGAAGCTCTGGCGTGTTGCAGCTTGCGCCCTACGAGTGCTCGCATGTCCCCGTTGACGGGCTGAAAAATAGGCCATGCAGCTTGAGCTCTTATTCCTGGAGTGGTGTTTGAAATGCGACGGGCAGTCATGCTAGCTGCTAGTACTAGCAGGAGTTGCTGGGGATGCCCGGGGCTGGTCAATTCGGGCTTTGGATTCTCCCCGATATTCTTTCCGCGTCTGAGAGGGATGGAATGCTATGCATTTGTCGGGGCGATATGATTTGCACTCCTCGAGCGCCACGCTCCGCACGTGGCGCGGACATGCCTCGGGAACTCATGATGTAGGGTAGCCCTATTCCGTTGATATCGGATTGACGACGACTTCACGTCTCGAATTGCCACCACTGGATTCATCGTTTCTATGGCAGAAGGACGCCGCGCGATCAATCGGATGCCCTGGATCAATTTGCCATTCGCCTTCATGGGTGTTTGGGTCATTTGATGTGCCACTTGCTGATGTTGGTGTAGTAGGAATAAGCTGCCTAGGGCTGTCTCCGGGGGGGATCACTTGGCTTGCCACTTGGCGTAGTTAGTAGGGAAACCGTTCTGCCACCTCAGAAGGCGCCGGGGGATAGTGACCAGCGATGCGCTCCCACCAGCCGTGATGCGCAACTCGGTACTCGTAGTTGTAATTCGTATAAGCAAAGCACAGATGTTGATGTGACGAGACTGCATTGCGGATTTGCGGGGTCGGCCAAAGTGGCTAGTCGTGCATCTGCCACGCGAGCTCTCTGCTCTGCGTCTTTGGGTTTGTCTCGGAAGAGGAGACGAGGAAGCGAGGCACCAGGGCGGCCAACAAACGTCTTCGGGGCCTGACTGTTGCATGCTAGGGATTGATCCTCCACCCCCGGTAGTTGGCCTTGCCCACAGCGTAGAAGCTGTCTGTCTTCAACCTCTCTGTCAGCCCGCATGCACACACCTGCAGGCTGGTATCTGGCATGATTTCCATCGCCAGAACGAGAAGTCAGGTGTCGAATGCGACCCCTTGCCTCCGCCGCGTCCGGGGCGGGCATCGGCCATACGGGCGAGCGGCCGACGACATTGACCTGCCATAAGCCCGTTGACGGCCGAGAGAGCGGCGCAAGATGGCTCCGCTCACCTGGTGCGAGCAGACGCAGGAGTCTGATAGTTGAATATGCAGTAAGCCGCCATCCATGACCATTGATTGCCAAGCAAGCTGACCATGAGCTTATTCTCTTGGCCGCGTCGCATGTTAGGGCCAAGCGGGATTGCATTCGTACGACGACACTGTGCCTCTCTCGAGAACCGCGCAACCAGAAGCCACGCACCGACAGCCGAGCCGAGGCCGGGGGCCAGGAAGAAGAATGGGCAGCGCAGAGCTAGAAGTCTGATGCTGAGACAATGGCTGGACGAGGGTGGATACGAGCGGCGCCTTTGACCGGCTCTCAATGGCTCCAGGACTGCATCTGTGCGGATGGCGGACGGGCGCCACCATATGCTGCACCTGCTAGGGCGCTTCCACAACGCCCATGGCTCCCGTTAGATGCAAAACCTGGCTTCGTGTGTGCGTTCCACGTGGCAGATCTCACAATCCTGCCACTTTCCGCAGAGCCTTGGCCGGTAGCCTCGATTCTGGAACTCCGAGGCGCGATAACGCACCAAGTGTGTGTAGCCCGTAGGTAGCGGGGATGCAGATGGACTACCTAGATTGGATAGATGGAATGACAAGAAGGATCCTGCTTCGTCAAGCGCCAGAGCAAACATTGGACGCACCCAAAATGAGGGGAACACGGAGGCGGCCCAAGCTCCCAGCTGTGCTTCCAACCCTCTTTGGCGAACATGAGGGTGCTGAGGGTAGAATGGCAAAAGCATCTGACATTGCAGGTGTCTCCGGAAGAGGGGGCTCTCGCTTGGCTATCGACGCCACTGGTAAATGGAGCAGTTTATCGTGAGAATCAAATGAGGAATGCATACCGAGTAAGGTATACCATCAATGATCAGAAGGAGAGTCCGCGGACGACGCATCACCAGTGGTTTGCAATGGAGATTGCAGTCACTCGAGACATGGGCGACCACTGCCGGGATATTGATTGTATGACGCAGGGTTGTGGCGGGACAAGGGCGCTAACGGCTTTCTAAGACAGTAGCGTCATATTGGGGCGTCTCTGTTTGGTGCAAAAATCCTGCATGCAAACGCAGTAACGAGGCAATGGAAGGAAGCACAGCCAGTCAGGTCGCCCTCTCCAGACCCACTATGTATCTAGGCGAGCCTTCCTTCGCCCGACACCGCCGGCCGGAAAAAAGCGGTGTCATGCGGCAGAACGGGAAAAGGAGCGGTGGCTTGAACTGGTGGATATGCCATTTTGCCACGTGTTTTGTGAAGATGCACCACGAGGCGCCATGACGGGGTTCTTGCGAGAAAAACGAGCCACCCCCAAACTGCAAATGCGCGTTATTCCCTGCTAGCAGGGGAGCCGAAAGAGGGGGAAAAGGAGGGGCGTGTCGACCGGAGGCGGTGCCAAGGCCAGGGAGCTTCGATTGGAACTCAGCTTTTGCTCTTGACTCTTTGCTCTTGTTGTGCTTGGGCTGACCTGTTGGGTTTTCTGCTTGTTTGCTTCTGCTGGGTGAGATTCGATGGCTCAAGGTATCATGTAGGTGATACCCTGATCCCGGCAGTACTGGGCATCGCGAGCGAAGGCGTGTTGCGTTCCATGTTGTGCTGCCGTGGCCGCCGTCGGTAGGTACATATGGGGACTCCGTTCCGCTGCCTGCTCTCGTGCGCCGTACTGAAAATGCTGCAAGTTGCATCGGCTCATGACGTCCATCTCAGCAAAAAAGGCGACTCACGATCAGCCCTCGGCGAGCAAAAGGGCTCACAACAGCCGAAAGAGGGCACCCGCAGCGCCAACGGAAACGCGAGGGTGGTTGCACAGCAGGAAGAGGAGGGCTGCTCGCTTCCCACATGTCTACGATGCATGTAAGCAGCAACGCGTGCTCCTTGGAACTGCCCGGGCTTCGGCTGTTCGTCAACAACCTGGTATTGCTGGTGCTTGAGTGGACATGCATGCGGTAGCATTTGGCTGCCAGCTTTGGTAATCCGTCGACAGCCCAATGGTAGAGGATTGGCGAACACGACTTCAACCTCGACAAGAATGCTACGAAGACTCCGTACGGTCCGTACACTTGCATTTCAGAGGTTGCATGGTACCGCTGCCTGCTACCTTACCTTACGGAGTACGAGCTGTTGCGTAGTTGTACTCTGCTCTGCCGGCCGAATCTCGCCTTTGCTCCCCTCTCTTTATTATCCGAAGATGGCCACATGGCATTTGCCGTGACACGTGCGATCTTCGTCGCACGCACATCCAACAGCCAGCCCATGGACGGGGATGTGCATCATCATCCACAAGTAAGTCCTCGTACAAGCTAACGCCGGACACGAAAGAATGTCTTGATGCAATATCTAGCGCGTACGACAGAAACAGTGGCACAATATCGCCAGCTTTGCTGTAATATACTTGCCTGTGGTAGGTAAATGCATGCCGCTGAGCACAGAATCACCCATCCTTTGCATGTACGAGTACTACTAGCATGATTCCCTCACGACGCTGACGGCGGCTTGTCAAAATCCTGCGGCATGCATCGACCGTTAGCCCAGCCGTCGCCTTGGGCCCGGATAGATGAATATATTCTATCACCCAGGCTATCAATAATCACATCACTGGGCATCCGCAAATGTGACATCAAATGCTTCGCCTTTCAGGAAACGAAATGGCGTGTCGATAAATAGACTTTCTGGGCTTATTGTGGGCCGCGGGCCATTTTCCTGCTCTCGAGTTCCATTCCGTTTCTTGCTCCCCCCTCCAACTCCAGTTGCCCATGGATCGTGAATCATTGTATTGTCGGAAGTGGCCTGATCGTTGCCGTGGTCTCGAGTCTCTGCCCAGTGGATCGCGAAAATTGCAGCAGAGGAGAGAGCAATCAGCAGGAAACTCTCGTGAGTCGGGTTTCACCTCCTCTGCCGGGTTTGCAAGACAGGCGCAATCGTCGATAAGGTTAGTAGAGCATCGATCGAAACACGGCTCCCCGTCTGCCTGGCTGTCTGCCTCTCTGCCTATCTGTCTATCACTACTAGCTGTCCTAATGAGCTCGTCCGGAGCATCCGATGGTTTCATCCATTGGCTCCGGTAGCACACCGCATCAAGATGCAATTGATTCGATTCAACCACAGCAGCAGCGCTAACTGCGATGGCACGGCATGACAGACAGCCTCGAGCCATCCATGCCCTGGCGCATTTCGGCGGTGAGCAACAACGCTCATGCTCGTCGGAGTCATGAGGTAATGGAGGCAGCTGTTTGTGTGCGAGTGTACGAGTACTGTACTCGTACCAGTGATTCAGGTGCCATGCAAGGCAAGGTCCAGTCGACACGGCGCTTGCAAGCCGCAGTATCACGTTAGAAGGCGTATGGTGGCTTCTAGCAGCTATGCATTTCGCGCTGAAGAAGATTATGGATCAAATGTCGAACGGTCGTTGGTTCTATTTATGGTGCCCGCTGTGTCAGGATCCATCTGACGCATCTCATCTGAAACGGCGATGCCAGCAGTCAGTTTGAAGCCGAACCGTTGCTTGTTAGTATGATATCCAGCCTCTCCCAAAGCCGCACTATTCGCGCGACAACCTTCTCCTCCAGCAATCTCTCCGGCCAAACAAGGCATACCCATGTTCCAACGGGCAAAAGTACACGAGACGTTGTGGTCCCTTACTGATCATCGCCCATCTGCTAGCTTCATACAGCCGCCCGAATGGCAGTTCGAGGGCCTGAAGCACTCGAGATCCGCTCCCGTGCAGCTCGAGTCTCGTGTGATTGTACCTCTACTTGGGTGCCTCTCCGAGTAGCGAGTACTTTGCCATGTGCTGCGCATGCACGCCTCTCCAGTCTCCCCCCCTCCAACCCATCGCGAAATAAAGCAGCCCAGCCAACCAAAACCCCGGCAACCCTGTCTTCTCGCAGAACTCGCCTTTTCACGCTCGCACGCCCCTGCAACGAATCAGTTGGCCTTCTTTTCGCCTTTCCAAGGCCTTCCAAAGGGACTTTGCCGTGCCAGGAGCCGACCGACCGATGCTTGGGCCAAGGACGGACGAGTGGAGAGTCAAATTCTGCAGCAGAGAGGAGCAAGGCAGAGGGCATAACGAGATTGGACCAAGAAAAGAGGCAAACGGCGGCAAGGCTCCTCTTGGCTTTTTCATGCCTTCTGTCGCCCAATGATCATCAGCTGTGATAACCTCGGGTCAGTAACAACGCTACGGCTCGTAGTGGTGATCAGATCCCATCTGCAAAGCTGCTTGATTAGCTATTCTATACTTTCGTCAACCTCTTTTTACACCCACACCCCCCTTGCTGGCCATGGACAGGACCAACAAAGGTACGCGATACTGGTTGTGCCTCTAGCACACGGCAGAAACCCTGCTCGGCTCTCGACTCAGCCCAATGCCCACGCAGTGGCTCCGTACGATAGGGCACAGGGAAGGACGACGAGAGGCCGTTTGCTAGTGACGAGTTTGCCTGAGTTTTCAGCGCGTTCCACGTCCGTATGTGGTGTACCTTCCTATCAACTGGCTGCTTGCTGGAAGTCGTTGGAAGACGATGTAAAGTTTCATCTTCATCTGCGGGATGACTGGCATTTCCTGATTGCGGCAGATTGACGCCTCTCATTGGCTGCGGCGTCAGAGATGGCGATGATGGAATGCATCCGAGCATCGATTAAAGTGCTGCAGAGCTGGCGCGATCTGGATCATCAGTCTACCTGGCTAATACTGCTGGCAGATCCGACGACTATGAGTACTTGCTTGTACGTGGATAGAACGCGCTCTTGGTGCAGTTCCACAGAACAAGACACGCTCTGCTAGTAGAATTACTACATAGCTTCGTCCGTGGCCGGCGTTTGCAGTCGCATCACTGGCATCGTTGAGCTATCTCCAAGTTTGTAGCACTTTCACCACTTGCTATCGGAGACGTTACGAATGTGTAATAACACCTACTTACCTGCTGCCGTTATCATTGTTCCCACTACTAATCTAGACTCGTACTTGTACGAGTTGCTGGAATTGCGTCAGCTTTGCTCGTCCGCTTGAACCGCCCACTTCCGCCAGGTTTGATAATATCATCTCTGCGGCTACTAATAACTACACGAAGGCAACCGCATAAATCAACTCCATACCCATCTGTGACAAGTCCCCACCTTCCTGACTCGACTATCAATCGCCCACCTTCTGCGAATAACCATTACCATGGCACTTGCCTTTGATTTGTTCCTGAGCCGCTAGGAGAATTCTCAACTCTTTTTTTTTTGTCTTGTCCCCATGTGGGTTTTAACCCCATTTGTCTTTTCCTTCTTCTTCCTCGTCCCTCTTCAATGAGCCTCAACTTTCAGCCATGCGAGATTCATGAGGCTTCGCACGTGGGGGCGTCGCAACAGGCGGAATGAATCGCGCCTCCATCGCGCTCGTCTGCATTGCCGCTTGTGGACGTGGTCCGGAGGTCGCATTACAGACGCCAGACGATTTGACGCACCAGGCGCCATGTGGCCGCTGTCGTCATTTGCAGCATGTATGCACTCCAGGCCTGGAACAGAGGCGGCCGGAGATTCGACATCAGCAGCATGATGCGGAGAGCTCGCATCGTGGCTCGAGCTTCCCCATGTTTTCTTCTGCTCAATGTTCTCTTCTATGCTGTGCCTTGTTGCTTTCGCTTCGGTGGCTGAAGAATCATTCGTCAGGACTTCGCCGACCCCTCTAGCCCCGACAAGAAGCCCCCCGCCCACTTCCCGCAACGGCTTCGGCTAGGGATGCTCGATTTCGCTTTTCTTTTCTGGGCATCAGGTATCAATACGGGGTACGGAGTAATGAAATGCCACGGAGCACCGCCTTGTCTGGTAGCTCCTCGTCCTCCGAATGGCATGTCCTCCGAATGGCATGACCTCCGCTCGGCACTCCTGGTACTGTGGTGTCCGGTACCAGCATACCGACTCGCCGTGTCTGCAGCAGAACCTGGACACAGATCTCCCCACGGCCAAAGCGTGACGAATGAGGCCGGAGTTGCCAATCTCGTTCGTGTGGAACAGACGGATCCATGCTGCTCAACACCATGGGCGGCTATGCCAATGTGATGCTGGTTTCCACTTGCCAGAACGAGGACGCGCCGCACGCTTTCGCACACCGATATGTCCTGCATGAGACGGAGAGCCAAGAGGCCTGGCCAGTTGTAATACCCTGGGCTTCGAAGCTGTCATGGACTTGCTGCAACGTCTCCATCCTTGTATGAAGTATTTTGCGCCGCACCAAAGCAGTTGACGGGCATCCATGTCCTTCGCAAGCTTCACCGTTTAAGCAAGTGTGCTGCTTGTTCCGGACGTGCCCAACATCCTGTTCTTGACCGGGCACGCCGTTGAAAACTCTCCGAAACCATCCAGATTCTACGAAACCTCCGGTTTACTATACCATTTGCTTCTGCTTTTGGCGCTGCACAAGACCAGCTCGGACCGTGTTTCAAACGCCTCATGCTTATTCAGTCTTGCTCGATGCTTTCCCTCGGCGACATTACAAGCCACTCCGCTCCGTCTTTGGCGGGAGAATGCGCAAGTTTCAAGAGACTCGGACGACAGTGTGGCTTCAGCCTTTCCGTAACTCTATCGCTTGTTCGCTCCCAATCAGCCTTGGTCTTCTCGTATACAGTCCAGACGGCGCGCTTTGCCAACGACGTGCTGTGCATATTCACTACTGAGACTATAACATGGCTGCATACAAACCGGCTACTGCACGATCCGTTTCAATCCAAGACCAGCCGTCAGATGCAGATCTGCCGCGGCAGTCCGCATTGCGCTTGCGTTGTTCTCCGTACCTACATGGCCCGGCTTATTACAAGGGTTAATCTCTACCACGGAATACTGCAGAATGCCATCGATATTCCGTGCCACTTCGATATTATCTGTCCTTTGTCGTCCGAGGCCCCCCCCTGGATACATGCTCTGAGCAGGCAAGAACAAGGACTATTGCGCTGCTTGCGAGTCCTGCAATAGGTAGGTAACTGACCTTGCTCTCCTTGATTCTGCCACCAAGACCATGATTATACCGGACAGGGTTCGCCTCAACGGTGCTCTAGTATTACAGCTACAGTAGAGGCACCATCGAAGCCCTTGATAGCGAATCCTCAAGCCGCACCAACATGACGTGCAACGAGAGAACTCGGTACTCCATGGCCATAAATTCTACTCCTACGTTGTACTACCTCTCACAGTACTGGCGTGCCAGTCAGTATGGGCCACCTACTCGTATGTATGCACGAACAAGAGACGGGAGGACCAGGCTTATCGAGATTGTGGAAACCTTTCCGTTTGTAGGTCGGACGAATGCACTTGCTCGCAACGTGGTTCGCGTTTCATGCTGCACTATCCCGGCATCGATGTCCATGGACCAGGGCATCGAATCACGCACTAATACACACAGAGACAGACAGATCGTGCCACAGTCTCCCTATAGGAAGCAATACGTGGAGCGATACCGCCTCGTTCGGCTGGGCATGTGAGTAACATCGGCAGTAGAGCCTCGACTGGCCGAGACTGTGCAATGACAATTCTCTGCGGCTTAACGCCAATATTCAGCGCTTCGTCCTTGTGCTACAAGTACTCCGTATACTGCTACTCGTGCTACTGGTATGTACAGACGACTTGCGTCAGGGGTCTCCAGCCGCCATTCTCTCTCTGGCATCATCTCCGTTCGAGGCTCAAGGGCGACGGACCGCTCTGTGATGGTACCCTACTTGCATGACACATTCCCACAGGTGCCACTCCCTTTCTCAATGGAGCAAGAAAGGAGGAGGAGGAAACCCATGGGTGGCCCGGGCCACGAGGCAGCAATTGCCGACAAGGGCTGCTTTTGCCAAATGTGAACTCATTCCAGAACCACGTAGGACACAGATGCCTAATGAGAGCACAGAGTCTCCGTTGTGTCTTTATTCTCCTGAGCCTAGCGTTGTGCGGGGGATGTCTATGACTGCAGCTGGTGCTGCAGGGAGCTAACAGACTCCGGGGGTGCTTGACGATAACTGCACATCATCAAAGGGTGTCCATGAAAGCTCAGTCAGGGGGGAACATTTACCCCAAAGGACCATTACATGATATACAATGAGCGGTGTCCTGAATCGTGGCCATGGGTGAATGGCATGATTCATGATGGCATCGACTTCGAAATGATAGTCCTAGATCCCAGTTGGTCACTTATGCTAAACGTAAGATAAGAATCGTATCGCGTCAGGGCAGTGGTCGAGAGTGGCCTTTTGCTATCTTCCTGTGTCATTGATGGCGCATCAATCAGTTTCCAACACAGGCGACATCTCGAGTGCGTGTTCGATCAAAATGCTCGCTTTTGAGGATAGAGACAAATGGACCAGATGGCGCTTTTGTTGCCATTGATCGGAAGACATATTGCGGCAGACATATTGGAGGGGAGCAAGAATTAGGACGATGCTGCTTGGGGGAGAACCGAACCCCTGAGCGCGCCCCCCCTTCCAGTTCAGTGGATTCCGCTTTGTGATATGCAGTTCCCCTTTGCCGTAGCGTCTGTTATACGGGGCACTGCGAGTGGTCAGAAGCTTTCTTCTGGAATCCTTTCGACTGATGGGAGTATGCTGTTATTTCATTGAGATTTGCAATCAGCCAGCTCATAGGAATACTTAGGTCAGGGGGGGCCGATTCAAAAAAAGCCTACGCGGCGGGGAGTGGCATTCTGAGCTATTATACGGAGTAATCATTGCAACTGAAGGTGTTTGTTTCCCATTCTATATGCATGAGTGAGTGAATAGAGCAGATCGAGCTATTACATCCAGGGACATCCACCGAAGTTGGCTGGCTGCTATAATGGGCTTCTTGTTATCGTGTTTTACTCTTCCAGAAATAAAGGATGAGCTTGAAAGAGAGGCTTAGCAGTCCGTGTAGTTTTTCTGGAGAAGGAAATGAGCTTTGGGACAGATGATTAATGAGAGTATATAGGAAAGGGTAGATGGATGGACTAGGCGGCAAGAGTAAACAGTACTTATCGTTCTCTCTTTCGATTAAAATTGAAGCTCGTCATCTCGGTATCAGGACGGGGGGCCTATCTGGTGTTGGGGGGGAGCGCATCTGACCGAACTGACTGCTGTAGTTATCGCATACAGCTTTTGGAAAACAGCTCCTACCACTTGTTCTCTGCGTTAAAGGGTTTCTTACGCTTGGAGCTGAACGATGGCATCTCCATTGCGTGATGGCCTTCAAGTTCAGTCTGATGATTGAGATGGACCGCATTGCGGGCTCTTTTGTCTTGTATTGGACCTCCCAAAGCGGGTGGTCTTGATAAACATGAGGAGCACTACTTGGTGACGTTTATCATGGCACGGTCTCTCATGATAGGATTTTGTCTTTTATGATACTGGCGGGTTATGAGCGGAGAGTTCGAGGATGGAGGGCTTCTTTGGAGGGCTTGGATGGAGCTGTAAATTGGCACTTGAGCTTAGCGGTGATTGTGCGATGGACATTTGGCGTTTGGCTGGATTCATGTATTTGTAATTTATATTATGGCGAGTTGCTTGCACTGTCTTGGAGTTTTAATCTGTGCGTAATGTTGATGAGTGAGAGAGAGAGAGAGAGAGGGAGTCTGAAAAGATTCGGGCTCTCCCCTGATGGCGCCAACGCAGTCGAACATTAGCGATCCCATAATGGGGGCAAAGGCGCTCTCCCAACATCCCCAATGGGCAATCTTTGGTTCCGTGTTTTCCTGACTACGATGATTTCCTTCCAAATTCTCATGATCAAGTGATATCTACTGCTACTATTGCGAGATCGGGCCATCTGCAAGTAGTCTGGGTGTAGGTTAGTAGTCTTTGGACATTGGATAGAGTGAGTTGGCCCAGCTGTGGCATTTGGAACGTTTTCCCAACTATTCTGGCTCAACAATCCGGTTATATACCTCTTATGATGTTTACCCCATGATGTCGTAGGTTTGAACATATGGGCAGGAGAGCTTGGATGGCCGCGGCTTGTCGCCTTCGCTCGAAGTTGAGAGGGAACAACGGTTCACTTCTGAAGAAAGAAGATGAGTTTGCCCTGAAACAACACAACGTCGTCTTCAAGACATCCAGCCGGCAGGCTGATTAGTAAATTGAGGGTCAAGTGCATCTGAGATTGCGCTCAGGTCAATCGGGAGACCTTGCGCGAGCTATGGCGGGCACATAGTCGGTACGTGTATGGCGAGGTACCTTGGGCCATTTGATACGTGTCTCTAACTGCTCAAGCAATCTTGATTTCTTACAACACTCAACATGGAGTACCCTGATTTATTCAACGACTACTGTTCCTATATGGCTGTACTCGCAGCATGACGGAACGAACTTTCATCACCCTCGTGGGCATATCCTATCACAAGCACCGAGTTGATATGCACATTTGCATCATCGCTGCGATTGGCATGTGATTGGTTGGCTACGTTGACTTCATCGATGCCTATTATCCGAATCTAAGCACCTCTTCTTCCATACATACCACCTACAAACCTCTGTCAACTGACATGAAATCTACAGTATTATCCTTGATTTATCAGTACTTACAAACAAAACAACAGACAATCCCCGCGAATGGCTGCCCGCGGCACAGCGGCTCTTCAACTCGGTATTTCTCGGCTCGGCTCTCCAGCTTTTTTCTCCAGCGGCCCGGAGACCCCACGGCCCTGAAAAGCTCCCCGCCAGAGTGACCTCAGAGGGACCCCTAAAGAGCCCTTGGCCAGGCAGGGCTCGCGGGCATGTGACGTGCGCCCTCGCAGGTACCGGCCAGGTACCGCCAGCTACCCACGGGCGCATGACGTCTCCGAGACTTTGGGGGTTGCCAGTTTCTTTTCTTTTCTTGGTCCCCTACAAGCATCCGATTCTCCCCCCCTATGTAGACTAAGCAGCTCGGCTTGTTCCTCGTGGTGATTGACGAGTCCTGTTTCTGTCGCCTTCTTTCGCTTCTTCTCCTGCATTTCCTTTTTACCTTTGACCTTGTTCAGACACCGCGACTTCAACCTCTCGTTCGAACCTCTGCGGGCATGTCTCTTTCATAGAACTGAGAAAACCCCCCCCAAAAAAAATCCGGACCATCGCAAAACCATCCGCCACTGCGCCGCTATGCCATCCGCCTATGCGGATCATGGCTCGATGGCCGACATAGCACGCGACAAGGCTCGACAACATGGCGCGGCTGCAGCTTCGACTGCTGCTCCGCGAAGGATAGACGCTGCCGCCGTTTCTCCTGTAAACGATGTGGACGTGACGTCGCGCGCAAAGACTCGTTCGTGGGATTACGTCTGGAGATCCGGTGTCGCCGGAGGTATCGCGGGATGCGCTGTGAGTTTTTCTTCCAGATGACATGAGCTACAAGGCGACGGGCGGTGCTTGAAGCCGGATTCAAGGACGGCCATTGAGCGATTCCGGCGTTGTGTGCTAACCGCTTCCTGGACAGGCCAAGACGACGGTGGCACCCCTTGATCGCGTCAAGATCCTCTTCCAGACCAGCAACCCTCAGTTCGCGAAATACTCGGGCTCCTCGTTCGGCCTGCCTTCCGCGATGAAAGACATATACCTTTCCGAGGGCGCCAGAGGGCTGTTCAGGGGCCACTCGGCCACCCTCCTGAGGATCTTTCCCTACGCCGGCATCAAGTTCCTCGCCTACGAGCAGATCCGCTCCGTCATCATTCCCGACAAACACCACGAGACGCCATTCCGACGGCTCATCAGCGGCAGCCTTGCTGGCGTGACCTCTGTCTTTTTCACATATCCCCTAGAAGTTGTCCGAGTGCGGCTCGCTTTTGAAACCAGGCGGGATGGCCGCTCCTCGCTGACATCAATATGTCGCCAAATCTATAATGAGCACCCCATCGAGAAGACGCGGACTGCGAAACTGCCAAACGCACCGGGCGCTGCGACAGTGGTGGACTCTGCGGCCGCGACGGTTGAGTCTGTTGCGCCGCGCGTCGGTCTCGTCAACTTTTACCGCGGATTCGCGCCCACCATGCTCGGCATGCTGCCGTATGCTGGCGTGTCCTTCCTCACTCACGACACCATGTCCGACCTGCTCCGTCTTCCTTCCATCGCCCAGTACACGACTCTGCCGAAGAAGAAGAACCATCCGGAAGGAAAGGCCGCGCCTCTCCGGTCCTGGGCCGAGCTGACGGCCGGAGGCGTCGCAGGCATGATCTCACAGACAAGCTCGTACCCCCTGGAGGTGGTCCGACGGCGGATGCAGGTTGGCGGTGCTGTTGGCGATGGCCACAGGCTGCGAGTCGGTGAAACGGCGGCTATGATCTTTCGGGAGCGAGGACTCCGTGGCTTTTTCGTCGGCCTCACGATTGGATATGTCAAGGTGATACCCCTGGCGGCGGTGAGTTTCTACACTTACGAACGCATGAAGCTTGTTTTTGGAATATAAAGGAAGCGGAAAAAAACAAAGGCATGGGCTGTACCGGCGTTTTTAGGATTACTGGGGAGCATTACTTGTGAAGCTTTCTCGACGACCTTTCTGTTTGTCTTTCTTTTTCTTTTGTACTCTCTATACATGATTTACCTGGTTCATTGGGGCTGCACGGGTACCTCAAAGGGACGGAGTTGCTTGATGCTGCTTAGAAGGTTGGACTTGTGGGTTTTGTTCCAGTCAATGTAAGAACACGCTCAGAGCGCTGTAGTGGGAAGAAAGAGATGCATCATCACGCAAATACAAGAAGTAGCAACTACAATTAGTTTATATCTCGCTGTCATATAGGTGTGTCAAAAGAGACGACTCGGTTCTAAGTGGCTTTCAACAGCATTTTGGTGAGTGCAGCTTCAGCTCGCAGTGCCGAGCACCAAGCCTCAGCCTGATTGGTCGACACGGCACTGCAGCTTTTTAGCCTCCCTCAGCCTTGCTGCGCTCAACCTCTCTGTACCAATTTGACTCCAACAAACCATCGCGACTTGTTCAAGACTCATCGCCCGCGGGCCTTTTCTCTCCATTGCGACACATCAAATCAATCTATCGAAGCTCAAACCTCGCTGCTTCACAAAATACTCGCTTCCTCTCAATTCCTACCGCCCGAGCTGCTCTTCACTCTCAGCGCTTCATTCCCTTTTCCGCGCGCCTCCCCAATCATGGCGCCCACCGACCACGACCCCCTCCTCGTCCTCCGCCAGTCCATCTCCAGCGGCCAGTCCTTCGTCCCCAGCGCGTCCGACGATGCCGCGGCCCCCGAAGTGCCCCTCTCGCAGGCCACGCACCTGCAGTTCACAGCGCTGTCGCTCGCCCTGCCCATAGACTCGCCCACGCGCTTCATCTCGAGCGACAAGCCCGTCGACCTGCGCAGCATCTACTTCGCCTGGCTCAACCGCGAGCTGGCTATCCCCGAGTACAACGCCGCGGCGACGCGGCTGAACGAGGATCTCGCCGCCGCCGGGTCCAGCGCCAAGGTGCAGAACCTGGGCTTCATCGAGAGGCTCGACCTCATCACCTGGCTGGAGGGCGCCAGCGAGGAGAGCGAGTACATCAAGCCCCTGGCTGGCGACGCGGGCGCGGCGGCGGCGGGAGCGGCTGCCTCTTCCAAGACGGGCGCTGCGGCCTTGGCGGCGCAGGCTCGGTCCGGCAAGGGGACGATTGACCCGCGGCTGGCGAGCGTGTATGATGGGGAGCGCCGGATGGGCGACCGGAACACGGTCCTGAGGGGCATCAAGCCGACGGTAAGTTCAAATAATACCTCCATACGACATAAGTTGTGCTTCTCCAATTCCCCTTCATCACTCGACTGACGCGATGCTCTAGGACTTTTCTCACGTCCGAAAACTCGCCCTCCCCTTTATTCAGAAAAAGTCGCAGTCCTCTTCCACGCTTGGCGCAACCCAGTCCCTGTCCATCAACCAAAAGGGTCCGGCTCGCCGCCCCGATCCCATCATCCTGCTCTCCCCGTCTGCCTCTTCACTCCTGCGCATGTCCAATGCGCGCTCCTTCCTCGAGGACGGCAAGTTCGTGCCTCCCGATGCCGGAGCGTCCACGGCCTCGATGCTCCACGTCCAGCGCATCATCCCCGGCATCGATCCCAACCGTCCCATGCGCTTCATTCTGGTCGAGGGATCGGAGCAGTTCAAGCCGGAATACTGGAACCGCGTCGTTGCGGTGTTCACGACGGGCCAGACGTGGCAGTTCAAGAACTACAAGTGGAGCAATCCCAACGAGCTCTTCAAGCACACCATGGGCGTATATGTTGGATGGAGAGGCGACCTGCCGCCGGATAACATCCGTGGCTGGGGCCACCGCGTCGTGAGCACGAGCGTGGACCGCTGGCGAGGCGAGGACGACGTCGCGTCTCGATTCAGGGACAAGGAGGTTGTCGAACACATCTGGAAGTCTATCGAGATGAACATGCGGAGCAAGGGCTGGAGGAAAGACGCTGCCCCGACGTCGATATAAGCCCGAAGGGGCTTACAACTCGATGGTCAAAGTTGGAAAAGGGGGGGCGTCGACACGTCATGGAGTTTGATGGGGGTCGAAGAAGTTGGGTAGGGATGAGGTGCAAGATGCTCTATCAGAGCCGCATCGTCATGATGTAGCCATTGGTCGCTGAGGGAGGGTTCTACGACCGACCAACTAACACTTCCTGCATGCATTTTTTTTATATCTCGTTTTAAAGCGACGGCGTTTTGGTTTTTTATTTATCTTTCCTTTTCTTTCCAGGCGAGGGCAGAAAAGAAGACATGGAAAATTAAGTAGAAGGGCAAATAGGTATCTAGTAATGGGAATACGGAGATTTGTACAAGGTATGCGTTTGCTGTCGACTGGCTGTGAGTGTCAAGCGTTTTGTGACCGGTCCAGCTTTATTGGCCATTGGAGGAGCGCTATAGTAAGGTAGTTTCTGGTAATTGGTCCAGTAGTAATTCGCAGCTCATTTGTAACTGCATTGAGCGTTTATCATCTTTCAACGTCATCCATCACCTCGAATTACTCGCATGTAACTCAGCCTTGGCGATTAACAACCGTGAGAGCTCGTACACTCGCGATAACCCGAAAACCAGACTTTTCACTGTCAACGACAATGTCCATTCCCCTGTCCAACGACCTTGATGAAACCAGACCAGCCTCATCATGATATCCAAACCCACAACTGCGGCACCACCACCACCACCACCACCACCACCACCACCATCTGACAGCCCATCATCATCATCACCGTGTCCTCCTTCAACGCCCTCATCATCAATCCTCTTCCAGTCCGATGGAACCACCCTCATCGACATCCCGCGCTCCCTCGAAGAGGCCCAGGTCCCGCCCGGCCACCGGCCCCGAGCCCGGATCATCTCCGGCCCTCCGCCGCGGACGCCCTTTGTCACGCCGGAGCCGCGCCGCCGGGGCAACGATGCTGCGTCCCATGCACGATCCGCGGGAGCGCAGATTGCGGAGCTGATGGCTGCGGCGGCGGCGAGGGGGGCGCTGGAGGAGATTAAGAGGGAGTATTCTGGGGTGTTTTGCTTGCCTAGGGTTGGTGGTGATGCCGTGGGTATTGATGATGGTGGTGGTGGTGGTGGGATTGATGCTCTCCGTATGGGTGAGATGAAGACTGAGAAAGCATCGTCGCCAAGCGTCAAGATTCCTCCAGGAGCCGAATACCTGCACGGATCGATACAGGACCTGCGTCAAGCATTCGTTGACTTAGCGCCGCAGTTCAAGCTCATCGTTCTCGACCCCCCGTGGCCCAACCGGTCTGTCCGGAGGAACCAGAAGGCAAGCACCACATACAACACCGTCTCAACCATGTCCGATATGCGGAATCTTTTGTCCAGCATACCAGTGGCGTCGCGTCTTGCCCCCGACGGCTTGGTAGCGGTTTGGATCACCAACAGAGCCAGCATCTTCGACCTCATGACGTCCTCCAAGGGAGTATTCGCTTCGTGGGGCCTGGAGATGGTGACGCAGTGGACGTGGCTCAAGGTTACGGCCGAAGGAGAACCTATATTTGACATTGAGTCTGAATGGAGGAAGCCCTGGGAGACGCTTCTCATTGCGAAGAAGCGGGCGGGGGGGAAGGTGCCTCTGAAGCTAAAGTCGCGGGTCATTGTGGCGGTCCCGGATGTTCATTCGCGGAAGCCGAACCTGAGGGCCTTGTTTGGGGATGTTTTTGGAGAAGGGGATGGGGAGGAGGAGGAGGAGTATCGGGGGCTGGAGGTGTTTGCGAGGAACCTTACGGCTGGGTGGTGGAGTTGGGGGGATCAGGTGTTGCATTTTCAGGGGGCGGAGCACTGGGTTGATGGGGCTTGATTGCTGAAAGAAGAGGATATTCAGGGCTGAACGAAGGTTTCCTTTCTTTGTTCAAGTTCAGGAGTAATATACAGATACATAGATACATATGCTATGCCGTCCGAGTTCATCATACACTGGCCGGCTGCCATTCTCTTCCCGTTCCTTCTATACACCAGGGAGAATGCTTCTTCCTTTTCTGTAATCCATTTTCCATTTTTTTTTTTTTTTTTTAATCATCGTTTTATAGTATCTCATGAGGTCGTCGTCGTCGTCGTCTCCGTCGTCTCCGTCGACTTCCCGGCCTTTTCCCTCCCCAGAATCCGATCCCACTTCGGATCCAGCACGACGTTGTTCTCCCACTTGACCTCGCCGCTCAGCATCTTCTTGGCCAGCTCGCCCAGCTGCTCCCGCTCCTTGGGCTTGGGCTGCTGGCTCTTGAGCGGGATCTGCATGCGCTGGCGCGCTAGCTGCTCCTCGTTGCGCTGCTCAATCGTCTCCTCGCGCATGCGCCACAGGTCGTGGCTCCAGGGCTCGAGGTCCGCCGGCGGCTCGGGCCACTGGAACGGCCTGGCCAGCTCGACCGTCATGATCTTGTGCGGCTGCGGGCGGTACCACGAGCGCGAGCTGGTGCTGCGCTGCGTGAGCGGCTGCTGCTTGACGTAGGACCGCACGGTGGTGACCTCGACGCCGTAGAGGTTCCAGAGGTAGTCCCTGAGGTCGAATTTCGTGAAGCGGAGGGGCACTTTGAAGCAGGCTTCGTTGGGGGGGAGGTGTTCTTTTCGGAGCATCGTGATGACATGGTTTGGTCTGTATTCGATGGAAGTCCTTGTATGAGCATCGAGATCTTGTTCTGGGGAATCAAGGTGGGAGCGTCAATGGGGGACGTACAGAAAGACTTGCTTCTTGCCCAGTTTAAAGGCGGGCAACTGGCGCGCGGCGGCGGCTTTGACTGCCTCGGCCATGGCTGCGGCGGCTGTTTGTTGTGTTGTAAGGCGATGCTGATTTTGATGCTATACGGACATGAGCCCGGCGGTCCAGTCGCAGATCGGATTTCAGCAGTTCCAGAGTTTTGTCCAAGTGGGGTCGGAATTGGGTTAGCATACACAGTAAGTTATTGCGCAATACACTGTGCGAGTTCTACTGTAAGACATGCCTTGTAAGATGATTGATTGTTGGCTTTCTTTTCGTCTCTTTCTTTTTTTTTTTCTTTCCAATCAGCTGTACAATGCATTGTTCTCTATCTATGATCATGTTATCTGGATTCTTGTCCAAGTGGCCATGGTGAAGCTGGTGGTACAATGAGCCAATCATGACTCTCATATGGGCATGAGATATCCCTCCCCTTTATACACCAATAGCAGCCGTTCGTGATGGCCATGTCCTTGCGCTTCAGACACGAAGGATTCGACGGTTAGCATAAATGGGATGTCGCTCATGACTGGTTGCAACCTCTCGACTGTTTTCTTATATCAGCCCTCAACGTCCCGCAGAAAGCTGCTGTTTCTGCTCACTACCTACTGGGCAGAGCCATCAGAACAGACGGTTTACTCACAAATACAGCACAAATATCCTCTTCGTCTACAATGGCCGCTTCAAGTGCTGAGCCTGAGGTTGTCTTGTACGATCTGGCTTGTGTCAAGAACGTCTGCTTCTCGCCCACTGTCTGGCGCATCAGACTGATGCTCAACTACAAGCGGGTTCCGTACAAGACTGTCTTTCTCGAGATGCCAGACATTGAGCCTACGCTCAGAGCGCTGTAAGCTCGATCCCTTCACTCTCTTGCTCTCCTCCTGATACGCGACAGGCAACGCAAGAATATCAGTTGACATGAGATAGCGGCCTCCCTCCCCATGACCCAGCTTCTGGAAACAAGAGAAACTACACAGTTCCCGCCATCCAGCATGTGCCCACCAACAGATCCATCATGGATTCGACGCCCATTGCGGAATTCCTCGAGTCAACGTATCCGGACCCTTCAGTTGCGCTCGCTTCAGAGCTGGGCAGCGAAATTGAGCTCAAGCTCCGGACCCTGGTTGCCCCAGTCCTGTACCGCTCCATCATTCCGCGCGAGGTCAACATGTTCTCGCCGCGCGCCCAAGAGTACTTTCGACGCACTCGCGAGGCTCAGCTTGGGAAGAAACTGGAGGACTTGCTGGCTGGCGAAGAGGAGCGATGGGAGGCGGCAGATGCGGACTGGCGCGCTATCGGCGAGCTGATGAGGCGGAACCAAGAGGGCGGACCGTTTATCCTCGGTGAGAGGCCGTCGTACTCTGACTTTTTCATTTCTGGGTCTCTGCAGTCTGTGAGGATGATTGACGAGGGCTTGTTTGCGAGGGTTGTGCAGTACCCTGGCTTCAAGGAGGTTTACGAGGCGTGTGTGCCGTATATGGAGAAGAGGGACTGAGGAGCCTTGCTGCTGGATCGAGGATTCACTCGCTGGGATGAGGATTCGTGACTGCTCGAGCGATGGTGAAGCATCTCGGCGACAGATATAAGGGGGAGAGGGTCCCTTTTTTTGGTTTCTATAGAGAGAGCAAGCATCCGACTTGTACAAACGCCTCTGATCAGATAACTGCACTTGATTGGCTCCGGCTTCATGCTTCCGTCAGCTCCTTCACAGATGACTCTGAGGCTGTATTTTTCGAGGTTCATGAAAGACGAGACGGACCGACGGCGAAAGAAGCTGAACAGAGCTTTTCCAAACCCCGAGCTCTTTGTTGCAGACGTCCATGCTCTGTCATCGGCTCACCGAGTGCGCGACGAAGCCAACCGGCCCCCTTTCAGTCGAGAAACGAGGAACAAAGAGAACTGCGACTCCAATCTGGCAGTGAATTCACCGTCAAAGGCCCTTCCAGTCTCATCTCTCGACCCGTTTGGGGCACTTCGGCTTGCGACAACATGCAGCCTGCCCGATGTATCCTGTACCGGCACCTGCGCGCTCCTGCAGTTATTGCAGCAGCTGCCCAGCAGTGCCGAACTGCCCTTCCACAGGCTCCATGGCGCCCTGTAATTGCTAAGACCCAGCAGAGTTACAATGTCGTCGATACTTGAACAGTTCCTGGCCATCATCCGCAAACGCTCTGCACTTTGTCCGCCTTCCTTCTCTCCCTCTGCAACCGGCTACTTAAAGGACTGGACTTCATCTGCATTCCAACGGCGATGCGCAGACCTCCATGATTTTCCTCTACACTTCGATGCGATTTAGCCATGGAGGCGAGGACAGAGATAAGAGCCAGCGAGGCTTCGCCGCACAAGTCGCGCAGCAGCACGCCTCGGCGCCGCAAGAATGGCCGATATCGTCGCACGTCTTCCAAGAGGCACACTCCCTCCAGCTCTAGGAGACACACGCCCACGCCTCACAGCTCGCCCTACCGCAAGTCCAAGTCCAGGACGCCTCAGCGGGGTACTCAGTCGCCCTTGAGGCCGCGGAGAGGCGAGCACCGCGACGAGAGCAAGCACAACACCGCCAGGGACGAAGACACCATCAATGGCAAAGGCGAAGATGAGCACAACACCAAAGACACAGTGCTGGACGGAGCAAGGGAACAAGTTGGACCGGTTGTCAGCGAAAAGATGCTGGCCGACATGGAGGCGGAGAAGAGGCACTACCTGGGCACCAACCTGCGATGGGCACCGCTGGAGGAGCGGCTGTTTGAGATTCTGTTTCTGCGACAGGAGATCCCGCTGCTGCCGAGCTACTGGGAGGGGTACTTCCCGACGGTTCCCATGCCCGAGGCCTGCTATTGCTGGAGGAAGGACATGAATCCGGTGGTGTATGCGCATGCGAACAACACCTTTCGAGGTGGGAAACATCCCAACTCCCCCCTCCCCCCCTCTGCATGCGGTGGATCTCGAGATACTGACGAAGAAAGATTGGCAGCTACCGCAGCACTGACGAGACTCATCGACCTCACCGCAGACATTCGCACGACGTGCCAATCTGGCCTACGTGACAAAGCTCCTCAGATGATCAAGAAGTCTTTGGACAAGTTTCTCAACTGGGCTGCCGAGGACGGCGGCTATCGCCACTTGGAGTACCTCCCCAACATCATCGTCGAAATCGTCGACAAGCACAGCAATGGTATGCCTAGAACGGCCTTTGTGGAGATGCGCATGAGAGACCTGGCGAGGAAGCACCGCAAGATGCTCGCCATCAAGCCGGACAAGGAAGACGGTGCGGCCGAGGGGGATGTGGACATGGAAGTCGAGAGGCAGATTATGGGTGAAGCAGAGGCGTCGAATGAAGAGCGGCAGAAGCAGGCCACTGTCATTAGGAGTCGATCGTGGAGGCTACTTGGGTCGAGGGTGATGGACAAATTGTTTCGGTTGATAGGGCGGCGGCCTGTCATCAAGCCAGAATATCATGGGGAAACATCTGTTATCGAGAGCGATGCCGATGAGCCGATGACGACTGAACAGGGTACTCCAGCAAGGGATCCAGTACACGTCAAGCAAGAGGACGACGAAGACGCGGAAATACGAGTCGCTATCAAAAGGGAGCTGCACAGCGAGTCAGAAGACGACATCGCCATGGCAGACATTCCTCTAGCTTCAGCTCCAACAACAAACTCTGCGTCATCGCCGACGCTGTACCGCCGCCAGCCACCCGTCATCTTTGGCTTCTTCATCATCGGAACGACCGTCATTCTGCTCACGGCCGACTCTTCCAAGGACGAGGCAACCATGAATCTCACGCCGCAGGTCGAGCTGGATTTCGTGGACCGCAGCTTGGGCATCTGGAATGCCCTGACGGTGGCCATTGTGGCGTGTCTTGCGAGGGACGACATGATGCAGAGGACGGAGGACTTTGAGGAGGCGAGGGTTGTTGAGGAGAGTGATCCGGACGCTTGATGAACGGGGGGGTTGTTGTCGGTGAAGTTGAGGTTGTCGATGTTGAACGAGTTGATGTTAAGAGATTGAGATTGCCTGGGGATTTTCCATTGTGGGGTTGGGTGGGCATCTATGTTTGCTTTATACGACGGTTTGTTTGCATTGGGCTGTGCGCTCTTGATCTTGCTTGAGATACCTTTTTGTTTTTCGATGTCGATTTTACAACCCCTGTTCAACAAAGGTATCAAAAACAATAAAGCCTCCCCTATTCGTAACACATGCTCTTCCCCCCCCTGGACCACGAACATACTCATACAGTTGAACTCTCCTCATCAGGCAAAGACAAGTTGAAATGAAGAGGTAGTAGTAATAACACAAATGTTGGGAGATTTTCGGCACGTAACCATGTCCATCCCATGCCCCCCTTCTCCCCTTACTTCTATCTATATCCATAACCATATATCAAAACACAAAAATGCCAACTGTTTCTAATGGTTTTCTTTTCCCTCTCCCGTAAAACGCCTTCATATACACCCAAAGTTTGACCGCGAAGCCCCCCCCCTTCCCAAAGTCCCCCCCCTTTTCATCTTTTCTTATGCTCAAAAAGTCTTTCGTCTAGTGAATTCTGTACAGGTTGATATCGCCTTTCCCCCTTCTGGATATCTGTCAACTCCTTTCTTCTTCTTCTTTCGTCTTCGTCTTCTTCTTCGCTGCGACGCTCGTTTTGTATGTCTTTGCATCGCGATGCTGCAACTGTCATGTACAAACCGAAAATGGAATAATTACCCCCCCCTTTCCTATGAGAAAGCAATCCCTCTTCATCATCTTGTTTTTCTTTTCCTTCTTCTTTCTTCATCTCCCCCTCCTCACAACGCTGCTTCGGAATCGGAATCGGGATTGTCCAACGGCATCCACACCTCCAGCTTGTGAAGCAACCGCTGATACAAAAACAGCATGCACCCGCTCTGGATAAACGTCCACACGCCACGAGGCCCCACGCCGCGGAACCAGCCGCCCACGCCCTCGGTATGGTAAATCACCCGCAGGCCGGCCAGGACGGAGGACGTGTTGAGCGCGATGGCGCCCGGTTTGGGTCTGTGCGTGCTCGGAGACGACGTGGATATCAGTCGCTTCTGGGGATTCGGGTCTTTCGATCGATGTGAAGAAGGAGAAGGTTCCGGCTCGGCGGCTGCGGGCGTGTTGACCTGCGTCTGCAGACGGGTCTTTACGACGTCGAGGGGACACGTGATGACGCCGGCGAGGCCACCCGCGGCGGCGCCGGTCAGGAGCTCCAGGGGCACGCCAATGTCGCGGCTCTGCTTGTAGACGCGGGACCAGGCCTGGAACTGCTCCCAGAACATGAACTGCAGCGCGGAGAAGGGCAGGTCGCGGTAGAGGGTGGCCTTGTAGCCGTAGAAGAGGGCGGAGGCGCCCTCGGTGCGGACGATTGTGCGGGCGGCGTCGAGGGTGCCGCGGTAGTTGTAGCCGGAGGCGAAATGGGGGTTGTTGTAGCGGCCCTGGAGCTGCAGCCGGGTCTTGAGGACTTCGGACGGCACGTAGACGATGGAGGCCGCGAGGTCTCCGAGGAAGCCTGTTATGAGAAAAGGGGTTAGTTGGTCGTTGAAAGGGAGGGGCGAGAGATGATGGGTGTGTGTGTGTGTGTGCGTGTGCCGGCGCAGCGCATACTCACCTGCTGAGAGATAGGCGAGATGGTGCTGCAGCCCGTGGTCTATCAAGAACCGCTTGCTCCATTCGTAGGTGCCGAAGAAGAGGAGCGTGCCCGGGAACGAGCCGCCCAGCGCCGGGATCCAGCCCCCGTACAGACCCCTCGCGATGCCCTCCTGCCGCCAGATGGTGTAGTACGAGCGCCCCAGGGACGAGTACTTCGGCGGGAAGTGCGGATCGCCCTGCTGTCGCGTCTTGACCGTGTCCAGCGAATGCATCAGCATGTCGCCCGTCGAGCCTCCCACGCCTCCCGCAATCATTGCCTAATATGGAGATCCCAATCCCAGCTGTCAGCAAAAATTCCAGCTCAAGATCGAGGCGTTGCCGTAACCCCCCTCATTGCATGGGTAGCAAGAGGGCTTCCCACCGGAAGACGCAGCGTCATAGGCAAGGGGTGAGACCAACGTGGATATATGGCGGCCGGCCCTCGGCCTCGATTTCTTCGCTGTGCATGGCGTGGTGAGGAGCGTCAACGGGCTTCACGAAGTCACCATGACGAGGCTCCAGGGCAGCGGCAGAGTCACGGCCTGCCGCCGCAGTCGGATCGCTGGGCGTCGCGCTGTTCGGCTTTGCGGTCGCAGGGTTGTAGCCGGCGAGGGGGAACTGCGAGGAGCTGGAGAGGCCTTCGGACATTTGGTAAGGAGGCGCCCAATGGAGGAGGGAATGCGACTTGCTGAGGCGTCTATGCGAACGGAGATTGTGAGGGAGGAGGAGAGAAGGGGTCCACGGAGGAAAGAAGTAAAAAAAAAGAAGTAAAGAAATAGAGAACCAAGCCAGCGCAAAGCAGCGCAGCGCAACAAGGTCGCAATTCTATGAGCAGCCCGTCTCCCTGTCCTCTCTGGTTCTAACAGCAACAGGACGGCTAGATGGTACGACAAGAAGAGAGAGAGAACAGAAAGAAGACGACATCAGACCGTCTTCAGCGTCTCTCGATGCCTTGAGCGGTCGCGTGGGCTCCCGACGCTTTTTTCTGCGAACTTTTTGCCCTGAGGCTCCTGATAGGCCGTTGAGCCCCGGCGTTTTGGGGCTCAGCCACATGCGTCGTCCGCATTCGCCGATCCGCTGTGGCGTTACTTGTTGAAATCACCGTACTGTAACTATTACTTGCACTTTATGCGGAGGAAATGGCTGTTGATATCGTGGGATTCATGTTTTGTGAATAGGTAGCCAGGTTGAAGTAAAGTACAAGTATATATCGATGCAGTGTCCCTCTAACGGTAATGATACATCTACCCAAGACGCCCGACTATGCAAATGCACCCGTCCCTATCGTACAATCCCATCTCCCTCCTCCTCGCCCACTCACTCACTCACTCACTCCACCAACGGCCTGTCATGCTCCCACCACTTGACCGGCCCAAACTTCCTCAGCGGATACACGATATGCGTCACCCTCCCCGTCAGCAACCTCTTCGAAACGGGCCCGTACGTGTTGCTGTCCAGGCTCGACCCCGGCGGCCCGTCTCCCTCTACCCAGACGTGACCCTGCGGTATCCTCACCGTCGAGACGGGATACGGCTTCTTTGTCTTGATGACGTCGCCTTCTACTGCAACGACCCTCTTGACGGCAATCACCTCTGGATGGAATGGGCTCCTGTGAATTGATAAGTCAGAACCAGCTCGATATTCCTCTCATGACTATCCACTACACAGCCCTCACGCAAGAAAACTCACCTCAGCGTCACCACCATCCCCCGCTGCAAATCCTCCTGCGGCGCCCACTTGTAGTTGAGCACCACGTCCCTCCGCAGCGACGAGTCCCGGTCCGCATTCATGAACGGGTACATCGAGTTGCCGTCCACGACCGTCAGCTCCGCCACGTGCAGGTTGAACCACGCAATCACCGGGATCCAGGTCGCGAAGCCGATGAGGTTGAGCGCCGTCGTTCGGGCGAGGCTGGGGGCGCTGCTCCCTCCTGCTGCTGCGCTACCTCTGATTCGCGCCCATAGCGAGTTGAGGGCCATGGGATTGTTCCCCGGCAATGTTGGGAGTGGTTGACAGTTGGTTCGAGATTTGCGATACTGATGCGAGGAATTTAGTATATCATATCATTAGACATTGATCGTTACAAATCCAACGTTTGATGAAAAAAAGAGGGCTTCTTTTAAGTAGTGGTGGGGTTAGCTCATGCCACACAGTACCTTAAGGTAGAGCCTCGGTGAGTGACCACTGCAAGATGCGACTTCAAAACCCCGAATATCACCACATCTCAAACTCAAGCAACTTACATACTACTCACATGCGCAAAAGATGGGTGACGCGATTCATTGAGCAATTTATGACTTTTTTTATTCTTCATATCATGTGAGGCCTTGCGCAAGTTCATACGGGCCTCCACCAAGATCTAACCCCTCCAGACTGCCGATATTGCACGGCTTTTCAAGTCGCCATCCCTCACTCGCAAAGACGCCATTACCCACCGCCAAAGCTTCCTAAACCAAATTCTAGGCTCATGCCCTCTTTTATCACGAGCGCTAACGGCTTGTTCTCTTCCCCCAGCTTTTTTGCCCCTTGTAAAGTCCTGACAGGCTCCGGTACCGCATTTTGAACCACAAGTCTCCTCGCTTGCTGGCATAGAGTCGTGAGACACGTACAATTAGATCGTCTCGGGGATGTTGTCGTCGCTGTCGCTGACACTCTCGTCGCCGCTGACCTCGGCGTTCTCGCGCTCCCTCTTCTCCATCAGGGCCTGCAGCTCGGCATCGTCGCTCTCCGTAACGGCCTTGGGCTCCATCTTGACGGTCAGGTTGCCGCCGGCGGCCTCGATGCTCGTCCGGATGTCCACAATGGCCTCCTCCAGGCGGGTGATGCCCTGCGCCTTGTCGAGACACGTGCTGGTGAGCACATACAGGGGAGGTGAAACGAGTCGGACCTTGACCTGCATGGACTCTGTGTTCTTGGCCTCGGCGGTTCGCAGAGCAGCCTTGACAGCGTCGATGCCCTCGTAGCCGAAGCAGGTGACCTCGACGTCGGCACGGACCTTGGTGGGCTGAGGGGTGAGTCGCTTGCTGATGTACAGCTTCAGCTCGTCCTCGACGACCTGGTTGGGGAACTTGATGTCGTCCCACACCTCGGGGTTGCTGCTTCGAGGTTAGTCTACCTTTTGCGTACATCACAACTTATGAGTCAACGGCAGCCACGTACGTGATGGACAGCTTAAAAGCGTCAATGGCATGGCCGTACTTGCGGTTCAGAGGCCAGGTTATGCTCTCGTATAGAGACTCGATCGGCGTCTGCGTCTTCTCGGCAACGTGTCGCATGATGGAGTGCACCATCTTGCTCTTGTTGTAGCGCTCTTCGCACTTGACGATATCCTCGGGCGAAACTCGTCGTTTTGACAGATCAATGTATCCTGCAATCCAGTGTGAGCAACCTGATCATTCTCTCTCCGCTGAAACTGTTGGCAACCCACCCTTCTCCTTGTCGACACGGAGCACCACCACAACTTCGTTGCGCCCGACTCGGATGAGCTTCTGGATACTTCGGATACGTCTTCGGGACAGCTCAGAGAGCAGAATCATGCCGTCAATGTTGTCATACTCCAGCAGCTTGACGTAGGCACCCATCTCGGCGATCTATCCAGCGATCATGATTTTGTCAGAATCTCTGTTCGTTTTCCTGCCCACTCCTTCCCCCCTTTACAGCCAAAAGTGAAAACACACCTGCTTGACATTGACCATGACAAAGCTGTCAATCTCCGGGTACTTCTCCTCATAAAACCGGCAGTTCGTTAAAGACATCTTGGCGGTATTTCTTCGACGTTGGTCGGGAAAAAATGAGTGTCGATTGGTGAAAGGAAGATGGTTGTTGAGGTGGGGGTTGGTTTTTATAGGGCCCGAATCGTCCTTGTCGTTGCCGCTCACGCGAGTGTCAACGTAATCGGTTCGGAGTGGCTAAATCGTTTGGAATCGACGGCCGGAAAAGAGTCTCGGTACTGGCGAAACTCGCTTGCTGTCGGCTCGTAGGTAGGGGAGGGAGAAAAGAAGTCTGTATAAGCTACGTTTCTAAACGATTCGAAGTGGGATGAGGAGTCACAATTTTGATGGTATTTTGCGCTCGAGCCAGACGTTGGTGGCGGGGTGTGGCTCATCCTAGGCGGTCGATAACGGCAATTTCTCAGCCACAGCCACGATTGCAGCTTATCGGCACGTGATGCCCCAAGTAAACAACCAAAGCTTCCCTTCTTGGGGCAACGGCTGCATATCATGACCAAAGCAAACAATGGCTCCAGGTACGCTGAAATGGCTCTATTTTGTGATGTTCGAGTGCGATTGCAGACGAGGATGGACTGACAGACGCACCAGCAACGCAATACGAGCTCTCACCGCCTCCCGGCGACGCGGTATCGGCCATCGCATTCGCGCCCGTCTCGGGGACGAAGCTCCTCGTCTCGTCATGGGACAAGAAGGTGTACCACTATGACATCTCAAACGGTCCCGAGGCTTCGAGCCTCATCAACACATATGAGCACCGCGCCCCGGTTCTAGACGTCTGCTTCGGCGCGGACGACAATGAAGCCTTCACCGCGGGCATGGACTGGACGGTCAACCGGTATTTTGCTACTCCCATGAACCTGCGGGTTTGTCGACACAGCTTGAGCCCCATCCGCTGACCGTGGGAAAATGACAGCCTCAACGTCGAAACCGGCGAATTGACCCCCCTGAGCAAGCACAACGCCCCCGTCCGCCGCGTCGTATACAGCAAATCGCACGGCATCCTCGTCTCGGCCTCCTGGGACAGCACCCTCAACCTGCACAACCTCAACGACCCGTCCAGCAACCCCATCACCATCGCCCTCCCCGGCAAGCCCCAGGCCCTCGCCGGCAGCCCGACCAAGATTGTCGTGGCCATGACGGGCCGCATCATCAACATCTACGACGTCAACGCCATCGTCGAGCTCTTCCGCACCGGCGGCACCGACCTCAAGCCGTGGCAGCAGCGCGAGTCGTCCCTCCGATACCTCACGCGCGCGGTCTCGTGCATGCCCAACGACGCGGGCTACGCCACCAGCAGTATCGAAGGCCGCGTTGCCGTCGAGTGGTTCGAGGACACGGCCGAGTCGCAGGCCAGGAAATACGCCTTCAAGTGCCACAGGCAGGCTGCCCCCGACGGCGACGGAGACATTGTCTACCCGGTGAATGCGCTCGCGTTCCACCCCATCCACGGAACGTTTGCGTCGGCCGGCGGCGACGGCACAGTGGCTTTGTGGGATGCAGAGGCCAAGAGGAGGTTAAAGCAGTATCAAAAGTTCCCCAACAACGTTGCCGCCTTGGCGTTTTCCAACGATGGGAGGTATCTGGCCGTCGGGGTGTGTCCAGGGTTCGAGACTGGGCAGAACGACTACAACGGTGCTGGACAGACGTCGGTCTTTATCCGAGAGCTCGGCGAGAACGAGGCAAAGGGCAAAGGCGCTAAATAAGAAGGGATGGTCATTCGTACGGCAGCCCAGTCCGAGTCGGCGTTCTGGTAGGATATAAGGAATTTGTATTTGACGACAAGCCATGTGATAGTTGATATGCACAACACCAAAGCAGGTAATGTAGATACCCATTAATACAATGAATGGCTACCACTCTCCTGGCACTTCGTTGAAGTTTTGTAGGAACGGTCATGCAGATGATGGAATTGAAGCAATGAACTTTCTCTCATATTCCAAGATAAGCCTATGTTCTTCTACTACCCGCCGAACAGCTCGGACCCTCCCAGCAAAGTTGTACGCAGCTCAAGTCCGTGTGCTATTCAGCACCTGTCTTCCATTACTAGAAACCCGTGATACGAATTCCGTCAGGTCCTAAGGCTGTCTCGCTCTTCTTTGCTCGGTCACCATCCGACGCCGGCTCCAGTACCGGCACCAGCGTGCATGCTACGATCATAGTAATTGTGCTGGTGGCTGTGGCGCTTTGGTAGCCATCTCCAGCACGTCGACCGGAAGCGGACGCTCTACTCTCCTATCTTGGTCGGCGCGATAGGCTGCAAAAGAAGAAAACAGTTGTCAGCGCTCAAAAATGATCATTTTGCTTTCGGAAGGGAAGGGAATGGGGGAGGGGAAGTCAAGCACATACCTTGGTGAGGGGGACATATTCAAAGTGGGCAGCAGCTTCAAAGAGCCAAATCTTCTGCGGCGACGCAGCGGGCTCTTTACCTCCCCACAGCATGCTGTTGGGGAAGCCAATGTCGAACGGATACGCGCTCTCAATCTCCTCAATGTCCTCCTGGGTCAGCTGCAGGGTGAGCGCCTCGATGTTGCCCTTGAGGTGGTCGATGGTGCGGCCGCCGACGATGGGGAAGACGTAGGGCGTCTTGTGCATCACGTACGCCAGCGCGACGCTCGTGAGGGCCGTGTTCTTACGGAGGGCAATCTTCTCGAGCACCTTGCTGACCTGAATGTCGGTCTCGGTCAGCTGCACCTTACGGCCGACCTCCGAGTTGCGCTGCTCCTCCGTCTTGAACTTGCCGGCGCCGAGGGCGCCCCAGGGGGCCAGGGCCATGCCCTCGTCCCTGCACATGGGGATGATGTCGCGCTCAAAGTCGCGGTTGGCGGCGGACCAGCGGCCCTGGTAGACGGAGAACTGGCGGAAGCCGTGGTTGCGGGCGTACTCATTTGCCTTGCTGTGTTTCGGCGTCAGCCAAGTTGGAATGCAGATCGTGTCACGGCGTGGTCAAGGGGTTACCAACCTCACCACCCAGGCGGGAGCATCGCTGATGCCCAGATACAGGACCTTTCCGGACACAACAAGGGCGTTCAGGGACTGCATCAACTCGGGAATCGAGGTGGCATAGTCCCACCAGTGCACGTACAGCTAGGTATGAAGAGTCAAGATATGGTGACAACTCATTCGTCTGGTGTGGCATGTCTCACCAGGTCGATGTAGTCGGTCTGCAGCTTCTGCAAGCTTGCTTCAACAGACGCGTGAAGGCTTTTGGTTCCGTTTCCAGTGAAGTTGGCCGCGATATGAGGACGAGCGGGTCCCAGCTTGTAGCAGGTGGTGTACTTTGTCGCAATCACTATATCATTCAGGAGTGGTCAGTTGTTGTGCACGAGCTGGCGATGACGAGACATACCCATCTCATGGCGGTTTCCTCGCTTCTTCATCCATTCACCAATGATGGCCTCCGATTCCTCGTACTGGTAATTGTTTGCCGTGTCGATGAAGTTGCCTGTCAACGATGTCAGCGATGCTCGCGCCAATGCATCCATCAGTACGTCGACAAGACCGCAACTAACCTCCCTATCAAGAATGTTAGTACTTGGATAAGATACTCTGATATAATAGTTGAGGAAGAGGAAAAGAAGCTCACCTGTTCGTAGAAAAAGTCCAAAATGGCCTCCGAAGTTGCCTTATCGCAATCTCCCATGAAGTCCTTCCTATAAGTGTCGTCCGGGCCATCAGCAATCACTCTTTTGTCTCCACGTAGTTTATAACATAGGAAGAGAAGATGGGAGAGGACTACCATGCTGAGCCAAAGTTCATGGCACCCAAACACAGCGGGCTGACTCTCACCGAGGCAGTTGGCGAGAGCAAGCGGTAGCGGTTGAGCGGGCTCACGGGAGCAGGAGGAGGGGGAAAGAGGCTCATGGTTGCGGTTTTTGTAAATGTTCAAATTCTTTTCTTCTTTTTTATCCTGGGACCTTGCGGTGGGAGTGGTTTAGAAGAGGTGCTCTTGTAGAGAGGATGAGGTGATAGGAAGAGGATAGATGTTGGGCGAGAGCTGTGCCCTTTATAGCTGCAAAGCAGCGAGGCATCAAGGGAGAGCAACAGAACATTCGAATTGCCTCGAGTCGCATCATAGCGGACTTGTGTTGCCTTGCAAAACAGGCAATCGCACTCCAGACATGCAATCGAGTTGTTGAGGCAATCCACGAGTGGTCATCAAAATATTGGGCGGGTGCCAATTGCCGCGGTACAAGTGCCTTCCGCATGGGGGTGCCTTCTAGGCGGACGACACACACAATCGCCCAATCAGAGGCGCGCAGACATGCGACGCTTTGTGCCCTGTACTAAAACCGACGGATATAGTCCACGGATATGCTCCACAGGAGAGAGGCGCGGTGCATATCGCAGAGGAAATTGGCACCGCGAAGTTGGCACCATCCTCGGCCACGATGTTCTTATTTCCATGCCTTTCAGCTGTGTCTAAAGTCCGAGTTAGAAGTGCAGCTTGGTGAGAAGGGCATCCCTGATGGAGACTGGGTCCGCTATAGGTCGGAATGTGGTGAATTGTTCGGCTTCTAAGAAGCAAGAAGCGGGGTTGGCATGGGCGAGGCTTCGTATCGAATCTCGATGCTTCGCTTGCTGGATATGGTTTGCTATGCTGGGGAGACTATAGTCTGTGGCTTGCTATCATCCGGCCCCAGTATGCGTGGTCGCATTGCGGCAACCTCAGGGGAACCCCGCCGTTGAAGAGACTATTGCGCATGGATCGAAGAGATGATGGACTTGATCTGGCTTGTCTTTTCGTCGTTGAAGCGTCAGACACCATTGATATCATGTCCGTTCCGTTAGACATCCATTCCAATAGACTTTGACACTCGAATCATCCAGCCAGGTATTGCAATAGAGCTACAAGGTTCCCTATAAGAACGACAGGTTGAGTGATAATCAAAGCCTACAGAGCCCTATCATCCGCTGTCTCTAGACGCGTATGGTGTGTACATCGATGACGAGACTTCGTGTCCTCGAGTGTGATCATGGTGTGACAAGCAGCACAACTGCACACTTACCGTATAGAAAAGCCGGGCAATCTCCGTGGGAGCCGAGGTTCTTACTGACAGGGTGGTGTGAACCTGGTGTTCTATCTATGACGACAGGCAGTGTTTAACAGGAAATAGTCTTGCTGGTTGATACTGGGGATGGAGTGAGCCCAGGTGGTATTCCATGTACTATCTTTGTTAAGTCCGTGGAGAGGCAGCCAGACAACCGCCGAAAGGCTCGCGGCTGTAAGACTTCTGCAACGAGGGGCGAGTCATGAGAAAGTCCGCTGGCGGAGAAATACCATACTACTATAAGTGGTTTGCATGGCATAGACACAGCTTTTGAGAGAGCCCACTGATGCTGATGACCTTGCAGATTTCCTGAACTGGAACATTGATAGTTGAGACGAGTATATACTTACTAGGTATCTTGTATCGCTTCTCTCATCCTTGCCCTTGTGGGCATGGACTATAAGTTGGCATGTGAGGTACTAATTCGGAAGCTCAGAAACGACACCAAGTGAAGGAGTGGAGAGAAGGAGAGTCTTGCGGTATCTGAAGCAGCAGATTGCATTTCTTCAGGTTTTCCTATGTCAAACAAGCTTATCGTCTTCTATTCATGCTTAATCTCTATATAACGAGTAACTACTATAAACCACTTATAGTTCTGCTAAGCTATATTACGGCTTACGGCCCATCTACAGATCGTCTGAGCGGTACGTACCGATCCTCCACCACGATGCCATTTCCAGTGGGAAAAGGTTGGCGGGGTGAGACCAGGTACGTACCTCCCACAGCTGAATTCTCGCCGGCGAAGAATAGCCGAAATCTTCTCTCCATCATGCCATGGCCAGAAATCTTACGATAGCTCCGTCCAGCACCAAAGCCGCACTCCCACCACCGTGAATGCGCGCATCCTCACCGACTTCGACATCCAGAAGCAAAGCGGCAGCTATGGGCGGCCGTCGACATGGCCTCCACCCCCCCCGTTCCGTCTAAAGCCGCGCTCAACGCCCTCCGCGGCGTCCTCTTGACGACCTCGTGCTCCGTTGCCTTCCTCGCCGAGGAGCGCCGCCGCCGGCTCAAGATTGCTCGCGCGGCGATTGACAATGCGAGGAAGCTGCATACCGTCAAGAGCAACAGGGGCGCCGTTGCGCTGAGCGAGAGCTGGGATGATAAGCTTGGGGATCTTGGAGGCGACGTGCTGTCGCTGCCGGCTGGGACGCGGCCGAAGAGTTCGTATCGGAAACGACGGCGCGGCAATGCCTCTACCTTGTTCGCGGCTGGGGGTGGCTTGGATGGAGTTTTGTCCGAACAGCATGACACGACTAGGGGAGGCACGACAGCCGATGGGGAGCAGAGAGATGACCAAGAGACGCAGATATCGAACTTTGGGCTGGATGCGGTAAAAATGATCTTGCCATTGGCCGACAGCCGTCTTCCGGACCTCTCCATTATGTCCTTGGCAGCTTCTACATTGCCCATATTCTCACACAATCCCAAGGAGAAGAGTTCTGAGGTCGGAAATGGTGTTGATTCACGGGTCAAGGTTTCACTACACAAAGATCACAACTTAACCATGCGGTCCTCGAGTACACGAAGTGGCTCGCCATCCTTGCACGATCTACTACAGATCGACGCCTCTTCTCCGACCCGGCTATCTCTATCATACACGGCAACACAAGCCACCGAGATGGACAAGGTTGTAAGGCTTGAGCAGTTGATTAAAGAGCTAGAAACCAGCCATTCCTCTCAGACTTTGACGCCCGAAATGGTAGATTTGGCCATCGGCGAGCTGCAGAAGATACCAATATCAAGGCCTGCAACCCCCGGATCTAGCGGCCTCGTCAGATCGAGTGGGTTGAGATTGCTGAGGCTCATAGTCGACTCTGAAGCGACCAAGACGACCACTGTCCTTGCGGCCCTGCTCCCACACTTCAAAGACCCCATCCAAGCTCTGTCACCTTTGACAAAATGGCTATGGGAGAAGAAGGATAAGAAGGAGTTCGAGCGACTACTCCAGTTCCTCTCTGACGGCAAGCAATCGCGATTCTGGATGCAGGGCATGACGATTTATCGGGTTCTGTCTGGTCTTGACGAGGTATTGGGCAGCTTCAAAGACGTCAAACAGCTGTATCGTCTGCTCCAGAGCGCTGGCTTGTACCAGGCAATTGCCGCATCCCCCAACATCGAGTACAAGATACGCCGGCTCATGGTCTCAAAGGCCCTGAAAGCAGGAGACGATGCTTTTGCTCAGGAGGAAATGAGCTACCTTTACAAGTTGGACGCAGATGCGGCAAACGCGGACGTCAAGCTCCAGAGCAGGCTAGTTGTGCGCGAGGCCGCCCTCGGGCATTGGGAAGCCGTCCGAAAGGGCATAGAAGCGCTTGAGGATGCAGGCAATGCGAAGCCAAGCGATTTACGATACATGATCAGCAAGATTACCGACGTATTTGTGCAAACCTGCTCATCAGAAGGCCTCGAAGCTTTACTGAGGAGGTTTGTGCGCAGCTACAACATACCTCTGAGGTCAAGATGGGTCAATCTCGTGCTGGACCAGTACGCGAGCCGCCACGATCTGGACTCGATGTTCTCATGGCTGCAATTCTGTCAAGATGCCGGATTCAAGATGGACGACTCATTCGTGCAGCGATTCTACGCTGGATGTCGCAAATACTGGAGCTTCTCCAACAAGAACATTACAAAGTTACACCAGAGCCTCCAAGAGCTTGCACCGGCCACGTCGAAGCTTACGCCAAGCAAGCCTGAAGGAAAGACGCTCAATGATACGCCGCCGGCTTCGCTCGAGTCGAATCGCTGGCTGTCTGAGGCGGATGCTTTCGAGTGCATGGAGTGGCTCTCGGCTCAGAACGAGTGGGAGCGTGTCTGTGCGGCGTACAGCCGATTGTTGTCGAGCGGGTTGAGCATTTCAGTTCGCTGTCTTCGCCTAGCAGTCTTGGGACAATTGAAAAGGCCAAATGGGAGCATTGACGAGGCGGCAGCGCTTATTGACGACGCTCGCGGAAGAGGCTACGACGTGACGGAAGCCTTGACCCCTCTTTTACTGGCAAGACTCGAGAAAGGAGACGACGCCGGCGAGTTGATCAAGCAGGCTCTACGCCGGGGCAGTCGCATTCACGACAGCGTCTACAACAAGGCGGCACAGATGCTCTCGGCCAAGGGCGACTTGCACGGAGCTGCCACCATGTGCGAGGTGGCGGCAAGGGAAAACGGCAACGGAGAGCTCCTGTACAGCGAGTACAACTTTTCCAACCTGGTGTTTGCATACACGGGCTCGGCCAGCTACAGCGCCTTGAAGTCGATCCTATCCAAGTTCACGTCGGAGGTGCAGTGGTGGCGCGGCAGCCGGGCTTGCAAGGAGAGCATCAAGCTGGCCATGAAGACGACGGCGATGCGAGCGGTGGCGGATGCCAGAGAGGACAATGACCATCGGGATGCGCTGTTCAGGCTTGATGAAGCGCTCCTCCACGTCAAGAAATGCCGCTCGACTAGGGAAGATCGACGAGCGGTGACGGAGGCGTTTATACGGGTGGTTCGACCTGCGGTTGCGGAGGCCGAGCAGGATCATGCCGCGGATGGGCGCCGGGCGAACCTGGCTACTACTACTACGGGGGACGAGCCGCTGTTGGAGATGGTGGAGGCGAAGCCGTTTCAGCGATCGGTGATGGGGGTTCGCCAGGGACTGGCGGCTGCTGGAGAAGCGTGAGCGGCGAAGATGTCGATGTGTACAAGTTGTATGATGCAGGTGTAGATGTACATAGCTTGTGAAGAGCATCAACAGCATTCCTAAAACACCCGATTGCCACCTATTCTTGTTTCCACTGTGCCTCCAGTCTGTCCTTGCTCCTCCGAAGACTTCCGCCAGGTACAAGGGGCCTCGGCCTGCATTGCAGACCCCCAACTTGTTCGTCATTCCCATGGGGGACATGCTACTAGTAGTAGTACCAGTATGTAGTAGCATTTGGACCACCTTAAGTTCTCGAGTGAAGAGAGACGGTGTCTTGTTGGCCTATCTGGAGCCAGGGACAGAAAACACGCACATGTCAGACATCAGGACAAGAACAAACAAGAACCCCCTCGCAGCATCTGCATTGTTTGTCAAGTGATGTCAAGTTGCAGCTCCCCTTACTCTGCCTAGTCCCATAAGGTGTGGTTCGTGTGTGTGCGCGATCCCGCAGCACGCCGGTAACGGGCACGGCGTTGAGGAGTGAGGTGTATTACGATTGGACGGGCAGGACGGAAGAAGCGAAACGCAATTGAATCTTCAAATCGGGCGGCGGGTGGCGTCGAGCCAATCAGCGTGGCTTGCTGTCACTGATTGGGAATCCGTGATGGGTGTGTGAGATTGATTGGGGGGATCTTGGAGGCGTTTTGTTTGACGTTGACGTTGACTAGTAGAGCAAGCTCCGGCGTCGGTGAGGAGGGTGTGGCCGATGGTGTACGAGTAGTTTGTAGTACATACAAATCTCATTATCAATTGGCTTTACTCTGAGGTTTGGAAGGGTGTGGTGGCTTGGGGCGATTTGGGTGATAGGCGTGATTGGGCTTCTTTTGAGTCAGCCGCTGTTCATTAGTTATTGATTGTATTAACGCCATTCAAGGGATAATCACTCATTCAACTTCACCCATTCCAGTCCCTTGTTCATTTTATGTGAGGCGGCACTTGTTTTCGGTCTGCCGCTCCCATCTCTTTGGAACGTGGGGTTTCATTCTGGTGCCTGTATCCGGAGAGCGACAACGGCCGAGTTCGGTCTCCGTCCAATTGGGGCGTATCATCTCTCTCTCTCTCTCGCTCCGAGAACTTGAATTGATACATGTAATACCACATACAGTACAATTGAATGGGTTTTGCTTTGGGCCTGGGGAGATCATCCCATCCCATCCATCACATCCCCCATCCCACGCAACCCCATCTAATCTAATCGAGAGCGATCTTCGGAGCAAGCCCAGAATTTTGGCGAACGGGTGTGGCTTGAGGTCTTTTTTTGCTCTCTTTCATTTTGGGGCGTAACGTGGCATGGGATCGGGGAGATTTGAGAAAACGCCGGGGTTATTGGTTTGATATGCTGGTTTGTTGTTATCTTTGCTTTTCTTGGCTTTAGAGTTTGGCCGAGGCGGCGAGGTTTGTTGGTAGTAGTAAGAGCAGGATGACCGGATGGAGGATGGATGGAGGGTTGGTTTGGCGAGCTGGGTATATAGAGGAGGTTGTTTCCCCCTCGTGCTGTCGTTTCTGGTTTCCTCTCTGTTTCTTGTTTTCTTGTTCCATTCGTGATAGACGTGTGACAAAACTCGATTTATATACACCTGAGTTATACATCTGTACACCTTGAGGCAGTCAAGCACGCGACACACCAACCACCACCACCAAATACCCAACAACTCACCCCAAAACTTCGCCATGTCTCACCTCCCCTCCGAGCCCGAATTCGAGCAGGCCTACAAGGAACTGGCCAGCACCCTCGAGGACAGCAGCCTCTTCAAGGAGCACCCCGAGTACCGCACCGCCCTGGCCGTCGCCTCCATCCCCGAGCGAGTCCTGCAGTTCCGCGTCGTCTGGGAGGACGACAAGGGCCAGCTGCGCGTCAACCGCGGGTACCGCGTGCAGTTTAACTCTGCGCTGGGCCCGTACAAGGGCGGTCTCCGGTTCCATCCTACCGTCAACCTGTCCATGTAAGTCTCATGATAGTTGCTGGTATCTTTTATGAAGCTTTGGGCGGGGGGCTAACAAACGGGGGTGTACAGTCTCAAGTTCTTGGGCTTTGAGCAGATCTTTAAGAATGCCCTGACAGGCCGTAAGTCTCTTCTCTCGCAGCCGAACGAGCAGAAAAGAATTTCAGGAGATCATATATAAGCTAACCCAATGTCAAACAACAGTCAGCATGGGCGGCGGCAAGGGCGGTTCCGACTTCGACCCCAAGGGCAAGTCGGACAACGAGATCCGGCGCTTCTGCCAGGCCTTTATGCGCGAGCTGTCGCGCCACATCGGCGCCGACACGGACGTGCCCGCCGGCGACATTGGCGTGTCGGGCCGCGAGATCGGATACATGTTCGGCGCGTACCGGCAGGCGCGGAACAAGTTTGAGGGCGTCCTCACGGGCAAGGGGCTGAGCTGGGCCGGCAGCCTGATCCGGCCCGAGGCCACCGGCTACGGCCTCGTCTACTACGTCGAGCACATGCTCCAGCACGCCGGCCACGGCTCCTTCGCCGGCAAGCGCGTTGCCATCTCCGGCTCGGGCAACGTCGCCCAGTACGCGGCCCTCAAGTGCATCGAGCTGGGCGCCACCGTCGTGTCGCTGTCCGACTCCAACGGGGCGCTGGTCGCGCCCGAGGGCTCGTCGTTCGCGCCGGAGCACATCGCCGCCATCGCCGCCCTCAAGGCCGAGCGCAAGCCCCTGACGGAGTTTGCCTACGGCGACCGGTTCAAGTACTTCCACGGCGCGCGGCCCTGGGTCCACGTCGGCAGGGTGGACGTTGCGCTGCCGTCGGCGACGCAGAACGAGGTCAGCCGGGCCGAGGCCGAGGCGCTCGTCGCCGGCGGCGTGCTCGTCGTCGCCGAGGGCTCCAACATGGGCTGCACGCAGGAGGCGATTGACCTGTTCGAGGCGCAGAGGAAGGAAAAGGGCGCTGCGGAGGCCGTCTGGTACGCGCCCGGCAAGGCGGCCAACTGCGGCGGCGTCGCCGTGTCGGGGCTGGAGATGGCGCAGAACAGCCAGCGCCTGGCGTGGACGGAGAAGGAGGTCGACGACAAGCTCAAGGACATCATGAAGAACGCCTTTGACGCCGGCTTGCAGACGGCCAAGAAGTACGTGCCCAGCAAGGAGGGCGAGCTGCCGAGCCTGGTGGCGGGCAGCAACATTGCGGGCTTTGTCAAGGTTGCGGAGGCGATGCGCGACCAGGGCGACTGGTGGGCTTGAGCTTTTTTGCTTCTTTTTTTTTTTCTAAATCTTTGTGTTCTGCCGGTTATAAAAGTGTTTGTCTTTGTTGGGCGTTTGGGGATGGGTATTGGTGGGACTTTTGATATCATGTACAGCGAGTGGTTGAGATGTTTCAACATGAACTCTTAGAATGCTAGATAGTTATGATATCTACAGGTAAGGTATGATAACCAAAAGATCCAAGTGATGTCGTATGGCCAAGATGTAAGTGATTCTCGAGGTAGATTATATGACTGAAAGTCTACGATGCCAAGTAGTAGTATAATAGCTCAAAGATATGAGTGTAGCCCCTAACAGACAGGCATAGAAGCGATGATCCCTAACAGACAAAAGATAGAAGCGATATTCAATACTCACGACTTCTGCAAAAAACGTCGACTCCATGACAGTCTAATGGGTATCTAACAGTCAGCTGCACAAACCAAGCGCAAAATCCCCATCCAGCATGCCCCCCAATTTCACTCCTCATCAGCCGACTCTCCCGCCATAAGCTGCTCCTTGATCCGCCGACTCGGCAGCCACCTGTCCTCGGGAATCCACCACCACGACAAGACGGCGAAGATGGTCACCGCGCCCATGATGACAGGCGCGTAGTTGAGCGTGTCGCCCGTGACGGGAAAGACGTACGGCGAGAACAGCACCGCGACGACCCAGCCGTTCCACAGCACCGACACCGCCTGGAAGGGCTTGCTCCAGCGGCCGAGGCTCCACGCGGGCTTGGGGAACGTCTTGGGCGTCAAGAGGAGGCGGCCGAGGCAGATGAGCCCGTAGGCGGCGGCCGAGGGGACGCCGGCGGCGGAGACGAGCGACGTGAAGGCCACCGACGAGGGCAGGATCGTGCAGGTGATGACGGAGGCGACGGCCCAGACGACGATGACGGCGTTGCGCGGCTGGCCGTCGGAGACGCGGGAGACCCACGAGGACCAGGGGAGGACGCCGTCGCGGGCCACGGCGAAGACGAGGCGCGAGGCGGCGAGGATGGCGATGGCGGTGTTCTAGGTGTGAGTGTGAGTATAGTTGGAGACAGATAAAGGAAAGGGGGGGGGGGCAGAGCAACTTACAAACCACAGGGCGACGATGCAGATGACATTCATCACAATGTGGCCGCCCTTGCCGAGGAGCACGGCATAAAGGGGCACAAACGGCTGGACACTTCCATACGAGAAGAGGGTGTCTGGGTCGGGCTTTGAATAGTGTCAGATGCTTCGTCCAGACTCATTAGGCATGCAAAACTCACAGTGCAAAAGAGAAACAGAATGACGACGACGAAACCCCCCAGTCCGCTCACAACGGTGCTCCAAAAGATGCCCCGGGCCGCAGTCACGCTGGCGTTGCGCGTCTCCTCGGCGACGTGCCCCGACGCGTCGTAGCCGATGAGGATGCCGGCCGTGGCGAGGTACGACAGGCACCAGTTCCAGCCGGGCGACGCGCCGGTGCCGTTGTACGTCGTCATGAAGGCGTCGTGGGCGGAGCGGAAGCCGATGGTGTTGGCGGTGCCGATGGGCAGCCAGATCATGTTGAGGACGAAGTCGAGGAGGACGAAGCCGGTGGAGAGGTAGAAGATCCATTTGAAGTATTTGGCTATGCGAGATGTGAGTTTTCTTTTGTCTGAAGAGGATTGCAATGACATGGACATATACTCACGGGACAGCAGGTTCCAGATTGCAGCCAGAGCGAGGAGGACTTCGGTGCAAATCCACTGGACGGCGCGGAACTTGACGCTCGACGGATCCGAGGGGAAGTCAATGTTGAAGACGACGATTTCCTATCGGACACCCAGATCAGCTTCCAAAATTGCCCCTTTTCTTCCTCATGGATACTTTAGATCCCAAGACCGTAGCTCAGGGGAGCTACGGAATAGACCTGTGCCGAGACTTACCGACAGCATGTAGTTGACAGCTCCCTGCGTGTTGCCTGTTGTTTTCATTCCCTCCAGTCAGCTGCTCCGACCTCTTCTTTCAACTGTTCACTCTAGTCAACATGAATGCACAAACATACTGGCACAGAAAGTCGTCCAGGCCGTAGTACTCCACCAGGCCACGACATATCCAAACAGCCGTCCCCATCGCGGTCCGCCGGCTTCAGCCGCCCAGAGGTAGATGGACCCGGCAAGGGGCAGCGATGAGCAGATTTCGGCAATGACGGCGGCGCTGATGAAGCTGAAGACGCACGTCACGATGAAGCTCGTCCTGGCGTAGAAAGAGCTATGAGTTTTGTGTACCTAGCAAAGACGAGGGTCATCATGAGCGTGGGAGGAGATTGAAGCTCACCAGTAGGCAAGATTGCCACCTGCGGCGATGCCGGTGGAAAAGGTGACGCGGACGCCGCCGATGAAGTAGAGGGCGGCTGTGTCTTGTCAGCATTCGGTTCCCGGAATTTGAGCAGAGATGGAATGGGAAGTCTCACCAAATGTGGTTGAAAAGTTGTGAAACAGATTAAACGTCCTATGAAGCACCTGCAAACAAAGAAAAGAAGTCACGATGAGAATCAGGCCATTGGAGTCGATACGGGGTCCTCGAGACGCACAGGTTTGTAGCCAAGTTTTGTCTATTCCAGAGCAATGTCAGCAACCACAGCTTTGCTTTCTCAATTGACTCTCTCATTGACTCACCAACACGCGGGTATCTGCAGATTCCTCCACGACGCCCTCGACATCGTGCGCTTTGGAGTCTCTGGGTGGCGCATTGGCCTCGCTTGCGGCGGGAGGTGCTTCTTCAATCATTGTCGCTGCCAACGAGTCACTCTTCTCTGCAATTGAGCAGAAAGGAGAAGGGAGAAGAGAGGAAAGGAATCGTCGCGATGCTTACACGACGGCAAGATGAAGAATCGAATGTTGGTTCTGCGCAAATCCTCCACTAAGAAAAAACAGAAAAGAATTAGACAGAAAAATAGCTCGCCATCGACATACCTTGCTCATAACCCAGTAGTGAGTGACATACGATAACACGGCTCGCAATCAGCCAGCCTCGCCTTTTGCCTCGTTTACTATTAGAGTTCTCACTATCCCACGTGGATCGGCAAAAACGTTCCAATCTTTGTTCCAATTTGTAGCCGGCAATTAGACGGAGGAGACACCGTTTCGATTTCGCTGCGTTTTGCGCGGCTTCAGCCTGTTTGGGATACCGAAGACATCAGGAGAGTCGATACCTGTCCGTGTTTCTCTCTCGCCAGCTCTTCGTCCTTTATTTTCTTTGTCTCAGCCGTTGTTTCTTTTACTTGCTTGCCTCTGCTGTGATATCTTCTTTTATTCTTCTTCCAAACTACCTACATGTGGCCTGGATTGACTTTGTCTAGCGACCTTTGGCGCTTACACTGATTTGCACGCCATCATCACGCATCTTTTTCGTCACCCAATGACCACGGCCGCAACCGTTTCTAGATGCGCCACCAGTTGAGCAGTATCTCGTTTTGTTTTGGTCACGGATTAACACTCAATTAAGCCTTCTAACCACTCTTGATTAGCAAATGAAGCCTTGCGCTAATGCGCCGATTTGAAGTGCAAAGCTCCAGGGTAGCCCTATGCTACTGCATGCTACACGGACCAGACTCAAGACAGTTTATCAGGCAGCTCAATATGTCAAACGATACTAGACATTGCTAATATCGACCTGTTAATTCTTTCTTTTGTATGTCTAATTAATCTTGTTAAGAAATAGCTATCCAATTTTGTGCAAGTCGCCGTTGACACATCTCGCAGGAGAAATAAGAGAACTACACACAACTCACAAGAGATAAGGTACTCAACTCGCGGTAGGCGTCTTCCCGGGCATCAACACCAACCAAAGCGTCTGCGTCTTCAACTGCAGCATCGTCCCCTCATCGACCTCGAGCCCAGCTACGTGAGGCTCCAGCGCCCTCATCTGGCTCGCCGCATCGCTCTCCTTGGTCTCCCACGCCATGCTCAGCATGCTATCCAGCGGCAGGCCCAGGTGATGCGCCAGCCCGGCGGAGTCAAACAGGTGCGCGTGCAGGCCGCGCATGTGCAGCCACTCGTCGTTGGCCACGGCCGCGTACGTCGCCGCCCTCTCCTGCGGCGTCCGCGGCTTCTTGGTCACGGCGCCAATGGCCTGGCCCGGCAGCGACAGCGTGGCCCCGACGATGCCCAGGGCCGTGGAAATGGGCAGCGAGATGGTCCCCCCGATGAGGCCCACGGCCGCGCCGACAATGTTGCCGCGCTTGGCGTTGTCGGACACGTTCCTGCCGATGGACTTTGCGTGGGCGGCGACGTTTTTGCCCAGGTTCTTGGGCGCTTGGCCGATGTGGGCGGCCATGTCGGTGGCGTGCGACAGGGCACGGTCGGATACCGTCGCCGTCAGGAAGGCCGAGATGGTGGCCAGGAAAGACCGCCACGTCTCCTTGGTGATGCCGTAGCTGAGAAGGACAGGGGCATAGGCCGGGAGAAACGGCGAGTCCTTGTCCGGCTTGATCTGCGGAAAGGCAATGGGCCGGGCAGATGCAGAGCTGCTGCTGCTGGCAGCGGCGGCGGCGGCGGCGGCGGCGGCGTCGTCGTAGATTGGCGGAGCGGCAGAGTCGCCTTTGCCTTTGCCTTTGCCTTGGCCACTGGTAGGGAAGTTGAAGGGCGAGGTGATGGTCGGGACCAGGGCCGACGTCGGCGCGGAAGCCGATCCTGACGCTGAAAGCTGACGGGATGCCGCGGGCGAGGCCGAACCTGACGGCTCCGGGTGTGACTCTTGGTATGCTGGCACCGGATCATAGGGTATCACTTCCTGCGGCATGTCGGCCGATGCCTGGGCCTGAGCCTGAGCCCTTCTCTCCTCCTCTGCCTCCTCGTGCTTTGACCTGCTTCCACTGCCGTTGTCCATGGCTGCTCGATCTGAGGTCTTGAGATGCCGTCAATGGCTACCCTCGCCTCTCAGGTTATGTGTTGATAGATAGCCTGATATTTCGGTGGTTACGTCACTGCAGCTCCAATGTTGATTCGCCGGCGTCGATGGCGTTTTCTTTCGAGACCCAACGCAATGGCGACGAGCTCAGCTTTTTATCATCAGCTCGAGTGAACCTCGACTCGCTGCGCCACAGAGACTCTCCTGATCCCCTGCATCAAACTACCATGCACGATCCTAAGCGAAGGATGAAGTTCTACTGGGCAATTGGTTCTCTCAGAAAGTTGAACGTCTCCTCAATGCATTGCGAATGCTGCCTATTCTGGATTTGGGGTAGCGGCTGGATGTGGCGCGGCACGACTGGGCGAGGCTTTGCATTGCTGACGACGAGCGTAGTGGCTGAAACTGATGATTCAGCCTGGATGTTCGTCATCCTTCAGATTGCTGAATCGCGACAGCATCCGCATCTCATTTCCCATGATGATGATTATGATGATGATGATAGTAGCTTGGCGTTCAACGTCGTGTTGATTCTCCCAGCCGATGGCAGCTGTTGGTCGGATCGGGTCTTGGAGACGCGCAAGTACATGTACATGTACACCCTCCACTGCCAGCAGCACCTCACTGCGACAGCCGCCCCCAGGCCCTATCAGTGGACCTCTCTAGAGCCCCTTTCGGCATTTGCAGCGCTGGAGCTCGCCCCCGCCATTGGCTCAACCCCGGAAAACAGCTCCCCAGCCGCACGTCCCAGTACCTCAACTACCTTACCTTACCTTACTTCCAAGGTTGCCGTGCGTGTAATACACAAGTCCAACCCAACTTCAACCTCTCCTGGGCCTGACCCCCAACTTGTCCGCCCACATTTGCAAACAGCCTTCCATCGTGAGTGGCCCGCTCCCAGGCTTCTTCATCAGGCTGCGCCGGCGTCTTCCCTTTGTTAGCCACTTCTGCCGCTGTACAGCAACCACCTGCTGGGAGGCACCATTCACCCACCATCCCGCAGGCCAAGGAGCTGCTGTCTCTTCCGCTGCCGGTAGTTCCGTGGAGAGGACAATCAAGACCAGCTACTACCTACTTACGTATTTGGCTGGAGGAACAGAAGAGCTGAGCCGATCATCGACGATTATAGCATTTACCGCGACGACATGCTGCATCGGCCGCTTCCCACCTCCACCTCCACCCGGCCGCCAGCCCTACCGCCAGCCCGGCCCCCCTCTGGCTTCTTGGGCCCCAACCATAACCATGGTTCAAGCTCCTCCTCCACACCCAACCGCCCGCCGGCCATCAAGCTACAGTTCATCAACACGGCACATCCTCGCGAATCGACCTCGGCCAAGCGTATCAGCCAGATCCGGTCTCACGTGGCCAAGGACTCCCACGCCCGCCGCCGCCAGCGAAAGGCCGGCAACACTGGCAACAGCAGTAACAATGCCTGTGCCTGTTGCGCAGCCTCGTCTGCCGCTTCTCATGCACCAGCGGCCGCTCCTGCAGAGTCTTCCGCCTCGTCCGAGTCGCCGGACTCCACCTCCGCAGGCAGTACAAGTAGTACTGCTGCTGAAGACGAGGGGCTGTCGAGCTGCTGTCCAGGCTTTCGGAGAATAGCCCCGAAGACCAGAGTCCTGGAGCGGAGTGCAGCTCTGCCTCATCCCAGGAAATTGATTGGCGATACGAAGACGGATGGCTGGTCGTTTGCCTGGGAGCTGTCGTCCGACGAGTGCAAGACCTTTGATTTTTGTGAGTCCAGATGCTTTTTCGCTGTGTATTTTATTCGTGACCCTGTTCTCTCCATGCAGATCTCAGATCAGATCTCAGATTGGGCATTTGCCGATCTGCCATGCTACATGTGGAGCACACCCGATGTTACACAACATGGAATCTGCTCCTACTCATACTCCTACCCCCTTCATCGCTCTGCCATTGTAAATGGCTGTATCTTGGTGCCAGTGGCGGTATCAGTGAGGCCTTGGGTGCAGATGCTTGCACTCTGTTATATCGGATGCTGCTCATCACGAACTGCTGAACTAACACTTACTGACGTCTCCTCCCCTCTTGAAGTCCTAGACTGGGTCCTCACGTACGGCTATGAAATCTGCTTTCCCCGCGAACAGGTCCCCGTCGTCATGGGCCGTATGAAGACAACTTACGTCCCCTTCGCCATCAAACACCCGTGCCTCCTCTCCTGCATCTTCTACATCTCCTACCATCGGCGCTCTCTCAACACGGATGATCCCGGAGAGGCCACCCAGTGCCACCTTAAGATGCAGCGCTACCGGCTGGCCTGCATAGAGATGATGAAGAGCGCGCTTGCGGCGGAAGAGAAGCCCTCTGCGCAGACCATTACGCTGGCCATGCAGCTGTGCTCGGAAGCTGTGAGTCATCACTCGTCCTGGACCGCTCTCATATTGTCGACCTGAAAATCTGTTTTCTAAAAATCCATGTCTCGTGCATGAGTAATTCACGGCGATTCGCTAACACGGGAGTCCATCGCAGTTCTTTGAGGGAAGCCCAGATGTCTCATATACACATGCGCACGCCGCCAGGGCCTTGGTGTCTGCAAGGGGCGGCCTCGGGAGCTTCGACCAGGCCGGCGTCGATGCCCTCCTCTCCTTTCTGCTGGCAACGTCCGTGTACAACGGGAACTACTGGTTCGTTCCCGGCTGTCCCAAGGCTTACATAGATTGAAAGTCGCACCATATAAGCAACTGAGGGGACTGCAAAAAGTGACCAGATCTTTGTAAATCGCAAGTATGATTTTGTAGATGCGAAAGTTGGCATCATTGGGTAAGTTTCGGGTTTCGTATAATGTCGTTGTTGTTCTCATCATTATATATACAGGTTGCCATTCAAACTGGGTCCTCATGCGTCATGCCCTTCTCGTTCTGCTCCTCACTAGCCATGACCAAGAATATAAAACAGAAGATCCTCCGGGTATCAAATCATGCTCAGAATCTCGCCCGACTCGTACCCCCACTCCGCCTCAAGGTCTTTCAACCGCCACACCGCGCCCCATCCCGTCGTCCTGTCGATAATCTTGAAGATGCGCGCCACCTCAAGGTGCTCCCTGGGGTGCGTCAGCAACCTGCCCGCGATGTACAGGGGTTGAATCGCGTTGATGAGGTTGCCACGGTGCGGGTTCGTCCACGAGATGCCACAGACCCTCTGGGCGTGCCAGATGGCCGAGTACTCGAGCGTGTTTGGCAGCGTCTCGCCGGGGGGCCGCATCTCGAGCATGACGATGCACGCTGTGTGGTAGAGCTGATTGCTCGAGATGGCGGCCCAGTGGGCGTAGAGAATGATGGGGAAGATTTGGTTCTCGCCGGCCTCCGTCGTCATGATGGGCAGCAGGCACTTGGGCCGCGTGTCGCGCCAGAACTGCAGCTCGGACCAGAGCCGGCGCCAGCGCTCGGCGAAGGGCCGGTCGTCGGCGTCGTCAGGCTCGCCCAGCTCGACGAGGCGGACCTGGCGGTGCATCAGGTCGCACGACTTGGCGCACAGGTAGACGGCCCAGTTGGCGTGCATGTCGGGCGTCTCGCGGCCCTTTTGGTAGAAGATGCTCTTGACGAAGTCCTCGGCGTGGGCGCGGGTGGTGCCGAAGCCCTCGGGCACGGGCGGCACCCACTTGTCGAGGGTCAGCACGGTGCTCTCCGCGCCGCCGGAGATGATGGCGCCGCAGAGCTCCATGCGGGCATAGCACCAGAAGACGGCCTGCAGCAGGCCGCCCGAGAAGCCGGTGACCTCGTAGAAGGCGAAGAGCGCGGCGCAGCCCTCAATGTGGCGCCGCCAGTTGCGCGGGCTGCCGGACATGAGCTCGAGCACGGCCAGGATGCAGGCCGTGACGAGCATGTTGGGGTCCTTGGCCTGCAGGCCGGGGGCGAGCAGCCGGATGCTCTCCTGGTAGAGCTCGAGGCTGTCGTGGCTGCTGTCGAGGCAGGCCTTGCGCTCCATCTGCCGCGCGGAGAAGGCGAGCACGGCGTAGAAGAGGCCCGGCGAGCTCTGCGCCATGAGGGGCACCTGGATGCCGAAGTGGCGGGCCTCGTCGAACTTGTCGAGGTACGGCGAGCACTCGGTGACCCAGTTCTTGAGGTACTTGACGAGCCTCATCTTGGGGATCGACACCCGCGAGAAGTCGAGGCTCTTGGATGACGGGACTGACGAAGGTGACCGGTCATGGTCTACTGCTGCTGCTGCTGCTGCTGCTGCTGCTTCGTCGGCGGCGGTGGCCGGCTCGGGGGATGCGCTCTTGCTCGGGGCAAGGCTGGTCACTCCGGCGAAGAGCAGGCCTCGCAGCTCCTCCTGAAGCTCGATATACCGTGGGTTCGCGGCGTACTCGTCAAAGGGAGAGAGCGAGTTCGGGGACATGAAGGTGTCCCCGTCAACATGGTTGGCCGTGGCATCGTCCATTGCCAGAGGCCATGGAGAGACGGGAGCACCCGCGTCTCTCGCTCTCTCTGTCTGTGTCTCTCTGTCTCTGTCTCTGTCTCTGTCTCTCTGTCTCTCTGTCTCCTCTGCTTTAGTTCTATGCTGCTCTGCTCCCCTCCAAGGCCGCTTCCCTGCAAACCTGGTTCTGGTCTGATATCGGAGGATTCCTGACGTGACTTTGTGTGCTAGAGGCTATAACGCTACTGCCTAGTACATGTAGTCTTGGTCTTTTCGTCCCCGCTGGTCAGCCGTTGAGTCTGCTGAGAGGACGAGAGCCGAGAAGCCGTTCCAGCACTAGGCAAATACGTCAATTACACGAACTAGCGTTTTCGTAACACGATGAAACTGGACGAAAAACAGGAAAAGATGACAATAATGGTGTCATGAACAGATTGAACAAAATCGAGCCATTACCAAGAAGTATAGGAAAAAGAAAAAAAAAAAAAAGCCTTTCGGCTCTCCACGTGGAGAAGGTTGGGGAAACTTGGGGGAGAATCAGCTCTAGTGGACCGAAGACTTGGGATGTTCGATGCATGGAGGCGCTTCCGTCTCCGCAGTTACGCGGGCCGGGACTTGGAGCTCCGGCCAATAGACTGCAGGATTCGCTGAAGGAAAAGCCCGTATTTGGGTGGCGGTTCTCGAACCGAAGCAGTCGACGTTCTGCTGGGGCCGGCACATGACATGATATTGGACTGATGGAAGGCTTCTGGTGCGGCGAGTCAGTCCGGCATCTCGCTGAGGTGGTGGTGAGCGTAGGCTACGCTGCCGCATTGGGAATGGTTCATCTTCCACCTTTAGCCGCTTTGGTGCCGCAAGCCGCTGAGACGCAGGGCCGGGCAACCCCCGAAGGCGTCTGCAGCCAATCGGCTCCCAGCTCGGCACTCGCGCCAGTTGGCGCCGCTGGGCCCGCAAATGGTTACCTAACAAAAGAACCGCGACTGGAGGACCGCCCCAAAACACGCACACTAGTACTACTACCATGCGGCGAGATGGCAGTGCTCATATGACAGATTTGGTGTGCATATTCATTCTGCAGTCCTCGGTCTTTTCTGATGCGAACCGCTTGCCCCAAAACAGGGGTCGGAGCCTACATACACCACCTTGATTCGCGCACAACCTCAACCAACTTCAGAACATGCGGGTATCCACCCCCGATCCTCAGCACGGCTCCACCGCCGCCGGGACATGATTCGTATGGAGGGGGAACTCCAGGTTTTTTACGACTGCGAGGGTATGGCAGCTTAAAGACTGGAAAACATGGGGTAAGACAGGGTGGGAAAAAAAAATCTGGAGTACGGGGACGCGGTGGCATGGACTGGCCTTTAAAATCCTGGGGTTCTCCCCCCGTCCCTCGTGGTATTTGAACCCAAGCAAGGCGATCGATCGCTGTCCCTCACCAGCTCAGTCCCCCTCGCTCAGCACCAGGTCTCATCAAAGGGTAACAGCCGACACAAGAGTGACATACTGCCGACTTCTTTCCGCACCGGCACAATGTCCACCGGATCGGATATCGAGACTGCTCCCAGCGGCGTCGCTGCCGTGGAGCCGGCTCGCCGTGTCCACGAAGCCCAGAAGACCATGTGGCAGTCGTTGAGGAACAACCCCAAGGTCCTCTTCATTGCCTTCTTCGCCTCTTTGGGTGGCTTAGAGTACGGCTACCAACAAGGAGTTCTGGGCCAGTCCCTGGTCATGACTCGCTTCAAGGACAACTTCCCGGCCGTCGTCAACTCGTCCTCGGCTACCGGCTGGCTGACGTCCGTCCTCCAGCTGGGCGGCATTGTCGGCTCGCTGTCCGCCGGTGTCCTCGGCGAGATCATCTCCCGCAAGTACACCATGTTCATCGCCTGTATCTGGGTCATCCTGGGCAGCTACCTCTACGTCGGAGCCCACGAGGGTGTCTCGTCGCTTCTGTACGCCGGCCGATTCTTCACCGGCCTCGGCGTCGGTCTGTTCAGCGGCGTCGGTCCTCTGTACAACGCCGAGCTGTCGGCTCCCGAGATGCGAGGCCTGCTGGTCTCCTTCTACCAGTTTGCCACCATCCTCGGCATCATGCTTTCCTTCTGGATCGGATACTGCAGCAACTTCATCGGCGGAACCGGCGAGGGCCAGAGCAACCTCGCCTGGCGACTCCCCTCCATCATCCAGGGAATCCCCGCCGTCCTCCTCGCCATTGGCATCTGGTTCATGCCCTTCTCGCCCCGATGGCTCGTCAAGGTCGGCCGCGACGAGGAGGCCAAGAAGACCATGGCCTGGATGCGAAAGCTTCCCGTCGACGACGAGCTCGTGCAGATCGAGTACCTGGAGATCAAGGCCGAGAGCATCTTCGAGAAGCGTGTCTTTGAGCGAGACTTGCCCAAGCTGGCGGCCAAGAAGCACAGTGCCTTTATCGAACAGTTTGCCCAGTACGCCATGTGCTTGAACTCCAAGGACAACATCAAGCGAGTCCTGACCGGTTTCTTCATCATGTTTTTCCAGCAGTGGAGGTAAGATGATCCATCAGAATGTCACTATCTCATCATATGCTAACAAGCCATGTAGTGGAATCGATGCAAGTAAGTAGCCCCTTTTTCACGCACTTCCCGGATACCTACAACGCTTTTACTAACCTGCTTCTTAGTCATCTACTATGCTACCAACATCTTCATCACTCTTGGCTTGACTGGAGGCACCACCGCTCTACTGGCTACTGGTGTTACCGGTGTCGTCTTCATGGTTAGCACGGTGCCCGCCATGGTAAGCTGCCTCGCGTTCCCCCTTCTTCTAGCCATTATCGGCTCACTAACCCTGTGCTGCTGCTGTAGTTGATCATTGACAAGGTCGGCCGCAAGCCCATGCTCCTCGTTGGCTCCATTGTCATGGCTGTCAGCATGGTCATCGTTGGTATTATCGTTGCCAAGTTCGGCCACGACTGGCCTCACCACGTCGCCGCCGGCTGGGTCGCAGTTGGTAAGTCACGGACAATATCGGGAGGTCTGAAAGCGTCTTGCAAATAGCTGACCAACGCTTCCTCACACACAGCCCTAATCTGGGTCTACATTGCTGGTTTCGGCGCCACCTGGGGCCCCGTCTCCTGGACCCTCGTCTCCGAGATCTTCCCCCTCTCCATCCGAGCCAAGGGCGCCTCCATCGGCGCCATGAGCAACTGGCTCAACAACTTCGCCATCGCCTTCTTCGTCCCTCCCATGCTCGAGGCCTGGGCGTGGGGAACCTACATCTTCTTCGCCGGCTTCCTCGTCGTGGGCATCTTTGCCGTCTGGTTCTGCCTCCCCGAGACCAAGAACGCGACGCTCGAGGACATGGACCGCGTCTTCAAGAGCCGCACCGGCGAGATTGACGCCCGGCTGATGAGGGAGGTGCAGGAGGAGGTGGGCCTGGTGGCTCTCGTCGAGGGCCGTGCGGCAGCCCAGTACGAGAAGAAGGAGATTCACGAGTCGCAGGTTGAGAAGCTGTAGATTTGGGACAGCTGCTGGCAGGAGAGAGGTACTGTAAGAGTTGTAACGGCTGCAATGGAGTAAAGCCAACGATACCACATATGAATAACTCGTCTTAATATTATGCATTTCTTTGTTCAAATATCGGGGAGATTGATCTTGACTGCTAAAGGTGTAATGACGGACGTATCTTAACGTATCTTAAAGTGACAAGAGCTTCTAGAAGGCAGTCTTCCGTCTCACTCTCGTGATATTACTATTGCCCTTTATATCAGCTTGCCCTACATGCTGATCTAGCCCAACACGGCAACAAGGCGCATGCACAGCTAACGGGGCACCCCCACAAAAGTCTGCACCCCATTAGCGGGGCGCTAGAGGCGCTCGCCTTCTACCTCCATACGAATTCCTGTATACGAAGAATTCCATTGCAAGCCAAAACCCGACTATTGAGCAGTAAAGTAACCTTTACTTCTCTCGTTACCAGCTTCATCCCTTCGAAGCTTGCCTTTATCCGCTGTATCTCCGCCATTGACATGCAGGGTGGCCAAGGCTACGATGCATATTTACCCCACTGAAGCATAACGGGTGCCTTCCGCTGGGATATGCGGATACGATGCGATGCCCTCCATTCGGAATGTCCCTGACGCGAAGAGGAGGGTTCGGACGGGATGTCTGCCGTGCCGAAAGAGGAGACGAAAGTGTATGTTCTGGTGACTTCCATGAGCCCTACACGTATCCGACTGCGCTAGAGATACCCCTGAAGAATTGCTTGCTCGAGAGAGAGAAAGCATCTAAGCCTTGAGTTGCATGCTGACTGGCTCCCGCAGGTGATGAGCGCAAGCCTCAGTGTGGCAGCTGTCAGGAGAGGAGCGTCGTGTGCAAATATCCGGAACTCACTTTCGTCATAGGCCCCAGGCTCGGTGGCCAGGAAAAGACTCTTCTTCGTCCGGACAATCCCTCGTCGTCTTACCCAAGTCTCAGGGTGAGTCAGGCCTTATACTCTCCCTTTATGAAGTGAGAGGGAGCGGCTATGCTTACACGAGACGCTGCTAGTTTGTAGATGGCTCTTCATCGACAAGGCCTTCGGCATCGTCAGCTCCAGTCCCCCCATCTTCTCAAGGCGACAGGCTGCCATTACATGTCGACGAGCCAGAATCTCTGATCGGACCTGGAGACGATACCGTAGACAGTCTCATTGAGAGCTCGCGTCTTCAGTCCAAGACCGTCTCTCATATCCCGCAATCCGAGTGGAAAGACTACTTCTCTTCTTCCCACGCTGCGTCCGTCAAGAATGAGACTGCGAGACTGCTCCACTTTCAGTATAACCTCGCGCCCTGGATTGAAGCGGGAGATCTAGGCTCCTTGTTTTGCACCGAGCTTATGCTACTCGCACAGAAAAGACGGCCGATCATGTCCGCAATATCCTCGGCTGCTTCCAGCCAGCTGCAAAGATCTGATCCGACATATAGAGCCTCTACGATACCTCGGCGAGACCCCGGCTCGTCTTTTGACCTTGAGGAGCCGCGAGTTAGACGGATTGGACTTGCCTTGCTCGCCGTGGGAGAGCTATTCACTCTGAGTCCATCTCAATGGAGAAGGCTCTCTTTTTTCCAGTCGGGTGAGCTATCGAGAGATGACAGCAGCTTTTCGGGGATTGGGGAGCCGCTTGGAACCCTGTTGCTGTTTCATTCCAGAGTTGGTCAGTTGGTCTTCCTTGACTCACATCGTAAGGAGAAGACGAGCGTCAAGACCTATTTGGCTAACATATTTTTTTTCAACAGACCTCGCAGCATCATTGTTGACTGATCAGCCACCGCTGACATCTCTGGATCTCATAATGACTCGCGACCCAGCAGACCGTGCCTTGCCACCGTCAACCAAGTCCATCTACAACGCTTGTCTAATCCAGCTTGCGAGCTGTCTCCAGCTGCTCAATGGCAACAGCATCGCTTCCAGCTCCCCTCCTTTCTTCACGTCGGCGACGCAGGAGACATTGTCCCCAGGGGCAGGCTCCTATTTCTCGTCTAAATGGTCCTCACTATGGTCGAGTTGCCAGCAGTGGTACCATGGCCGCCCCGTCGAAATGCAGCCGATTCTAGAGATTCGCAGCGTTGAAGCCGGCCAAATCGACGCCGACAACGATTCCTCTTTTCCGATCCCCGTTTACACGAGCTCGATTGCTCTCCAATGCAACATTGTCTACCACATATCATCACGCCTCCTTTTGCAGCGCAAACCTCGGCTCTTGCGCCTCTCTAGCCGACAGCGCCATCTTTTGTCGTTAAGCTGGCACGCTCAACAAATCGCCGGAGCCGCAACGCGCAACGAGTTTGCCGAGCAGTGGGATCCCATCCTCATCGTCGGGCTGCTGTGGATCGCCAGGGACATGACGCATCCATCGCAGCAGGAGTCGCTCATATCGTGCTTCCGCCGGATATCATCCACCATGGGCATAAAGCTGGACGAAGAAATCCAGGCGCTGAGAGCGAGATGGAGCAGTTCGCAGCACGCCAGGGGCTACCAGTTCTCTGGCTGACAGGATATGATTCCACGCCAACCTCTCCACCTTCATCCTTACATCCCAGATACACCCAACCACTCTGTTGTTTGAGCGACTCTTTTCTAAACGAAACTGGTACGGCTCCTCTTCAACCCAACTTGCTTCAAACTACAACATCTTCTCATGAGTCGATCTCATCCGAATACGGTACGATGCTGATATGAATTTAGATACCGCCTTCTCCTTGTGGAAGCCCGGCGGCGGCTATTACCCCACACGCTAAACCTCGGCCCGCCGCATCGGGTCTCAGCTCATCGGCTCAATCTGTGACAAGATGTAAAAGAACTTCGACCATGACAGCTCAATGAGAGCAACCCGTTCTCTTCTATCGACAGCGACAATGGCCTCCGAACCTCCGTTAAAGGGCATCAAAGTCCTGGAGTTTGCCGGCCTTGCTCCTGGTATGTAATCCCTCACTGCCACGCATCTCATCTTCACCTCCCACCTTCACCATCGCCTCATCCTCACTCTCATATCCATTCCCTCATCTCGCCCACACTAAATCATCATCAGGCCCCTTTGCAGGCCTCATGCTCGCCGACGCAGGCGCCTCCGTCCTCCGCATCGACAAGCCCCCCTCCAACGCCGAGCGCGCAGTCCCCTCCCCCGACCTCCTCGCCCGGCACAAGTCCTCCCTCGTCGTCGACCTCAAGAACCCCCGCGGCGCAGCCCTCATCAAGCGCCTCGCAAAGCACGTCGACGTCCTCATCGACCCCTTCCGGCCGGGCGTCCTGGAGAAGCTCGGCCTCGGACCGGACGCCCTGCTCGCCGCCAACCCGCGCCTCATATACGGCCGCCTGACGGGCTTCCGCCGCGACGGCAGGTACGCAAACATGGCCGGCCACGACATCAACTACCTGGCTGCCTCCGGCGTCCTCGCCCTCCTGGGCAGACAAGGCGAGAAGCCGTTCCCGCCGTGGAACATCCTCGCCGACTTCGCCGGCGGAGGCGCCATGCTCGCCCACGGCATCCTCCTCGCGCTCCTCGCCCGGACCTCCTCAGGCAAGGGCCAGGTCGTCGAGGCCAACATGGTCGACGGCAGCTCCTACCTCGCGACCTTCCCGCGCGTCGCCCTCAAAACCCCCGTGGGCAACAGGCCCCGCGGCAACAACATCCTCGACTCGGGCTGTCCGTGGTACGACACGTACGAGACGGCCGACGGCGAGTACATGTCCGTCGGCGCCCTCGAGCCCCAGTTCTTCCGCGCCCTCCTCAAGGGCCTCGGCCTCCAGGATCAAGAAGAAGAAGGCTGGGAATCCAGGCGGCACGACACTTCCCTCTGGCCTCGCCTCCGCGCCCTCTTCACAGAGACGTTCAAGCGCAAGACGCGCGCCGAATGGGAGGCCGTCTTCGACGGCACGGACGCGTGCTGCGTCCCCGTGCTGCACTACCGCGAGCTGGAATCGCAGCAGCCGCCCGCCAGGGAAGGCGACCAAAGGGCCGCGGTGACGCTCGCCGCCACGCCGCTCTACGCGCCCGCGGACTACGAACAGGGAGGGGGCTACGCGGGGACGAACCTTGCGCCCGGCGATGGAGGAGAAAGGCTTCTGGCGGAGTGGGCTGGGTGGGAGCGGGGAGCGCAGTATGATCTTGCTGAAGGGGGAGCGGCGGTTGTTCTGAGAGAGGAGAGGGACAAGTCTAAGCTGTGATTTTGCGTTTTCGGTTGTTTGGAATTCTTTTCGAAACTTTTTCCTTTTGTTTCTGGACATAGTTGTTATGGTATACCGATGAGACGGCACATTGATGCATTGGTCGATTCGGTATCATATCAGCGTCTGATGTATCAATTGCTGTATACTTATTTTCTACAGTGTAGATACCATCACGAAGCCACACAACGCAGGATGTAATGAGGCACTACGCACATCATAATGCCACGCATCAGGAGGTAAAATCAAGCAAATGGTTATTCTAATTTCTCATGCTATAAGCCTAAAACAAGTGAAACCGTTCTCCCCAGCCAACCAGAAGCACAAGCCGGCAATCTCAATCTCTCAAGAATCCTACTTCCAATCCTGAGGAGATAAAACGAGAAAAGAACCAGCTCCGCCTCTCCAAAATACTCCGCCATCCCGACGAGTTAATTTTTCTACCCTGATTATCCCACATGGCCGACACCCCAGACTCTTCCCCTTCTCTCCTGGACAAGATTCTCATTACTCATTTACTCTAGCCTCCGGAACAGCCGTTGGTATCGAAAAAGAAGGAAATAAAAAGGGAGGTTTTGAGGGGAAAGGAGGAAAAGGGGGGGCGAGTCATTGTGCGTGCCGTCGTTGCATCTCATAAGCCGTAAGTCGCCCAATTCGTTCTAACACGCCAATCTAGAATGCGCGTCTGGTTTCGTCTTCGTCTACTGCACTTGGCTGACGATTTCGCTGGCCTTGCCGAGAGACTCGACCATCTGCTGACACTCCTTCCGCCTGCGGATGGTGAAATCGCTCTCTCGCAGTAAGTCGTCGATGCTGTCCGTCTTGTACATGTTCTCCAGGAGTTCACGCTGCATGCCGTCCTTGGTGAGCCTGTGAAACGGTCAGTACTCGGTTCTCTTTCTTCAAACTTCTTCATCTCGTCGATACGTACTGAACGAGGTTGAACATGATGGCCTTGGGGACCATGTCGGCCATGGTTCGCTTCACAATGTTGTAGTAAGAAGAGATGAGCAGTTCTATCTGTAGTCAGCAAGGACGCATTCTCCGTTGTTCGCCAAGCAATCGACTCACTAATGACTTCGACCTCGATAACCTCACGCTCTGACAGCGTGCCTGAGGCCTTGAGGCTGGGTGGCGGCGGCTCCATCGCGGCGGCCTTCTTCTTGTTCTTCGCCGCGAAGAAACTGCCGAAAAATCCACCGTTTGAGCTTCCGTCCGCATCAGGAACTGTAGGGCTGGCAGCTCGGGCTGGCGTGGCAGATGACAGTGCCTTGCCAGTCTTGGGGTCAACTTGAACGGGTCTGGCAGGGTTATGGCGTTCATTGACAATGGCCATGGCCTAGATCGTGCGAGTCATGCTTGTTAGTTCTGCGAGCTTAGAAACACGGTGAATGAGTGGAGAGCAAAGGAGAGGGGGTGCGCATACGCGGTGGCCATTCAGGAAATCGGGATGAGCCGTGTTGATGTAGCAGGCCTCCATCGAGACCAGGTCTCGGACCAGCTTGTTGGTGGGCTCCATGGCCTTCTTGAAGAAGGCAACAACGGTGCTATGCATCTTCTCTTTCAGGGCGGGATATCGGCGGTACAGCTGCTTGGACAGCAGCTGGGACAGGATGCGCACCAGCTCGTCGTACACCAGCGACACGCACTTCAGACTCGGGTCTTCCATTCGCTTGATCTGCTGCTTGACGATCAGCTCGAAAGCCGTGGTGCCGACGAACAAGGCGGGCGAAGGACCCGACGAGTTGTACAGGTAGGTTCGGATATCCAGGTCCTTGACGACGTCAAAGGGGTCCAGGGCCTTGACTCCGTTGGCGTAAAGCTCGTGGAAAACGAAACTGATACGGGCACCGCCGGACAGCTCGGTGCTGGACAGCTCGGTATTGTTACCGTCCAAAACCGTGCGCCACTCGTTGGTAAACTCGGTGATGATGTTCAGCACGATGTTGGAGCTGTTGCCGAGCATGGACGGGCCCAGGCTCTCCAGCTCGGCGCTGTACTTTTGCAGGGAGCTCGAGATGCGCGCCTTGATGTCCGGCAGCGTCTGCTTGATGTGCATCATCAGGATCAGGTTCAGCTTGCGAGCGAGATAGGGGGTACCGCAGTAGGAGCTCTTGTTGCGGTACGCCGCGTGGTTCTCGAAGAAGTTCTTTTCCGCCTCCAGGGCAGCGCCAATGGCCTTCTTGTTGTCGATATCTCGCTGTCCTCGGTTGACAACCGGAACGTAGCCCAGGCGCAGCGGGATGATGCGGTTGGACAGAATGTCGATGACGTCGGTTCCCTCTTCCATCAGGTCGACCTTGGTGAGGACACCAATGGTGCGCTGGCCCTCGGGGTCGACCTCGCGCGCCAGCTTCAGGCCATCCGAGTTGGCCAAGTCGATGTTAGCTGCGGTGACAGCCAGGATGATGGCGTTTGACTTGGAAATGTACTTGAGCACCATGTCTCGAATCTGGCGCTCAATGTCGCGGGGCTGGTCGCCCACGGGGACCTTGGTCAGACCGGGCAAGTCGACCAGCGTCAGGGTGAGGACATTGGGAGAGTAGATGCGCAAGTTGATGGGAGCTGCAGAGATGCCAGCGTTTCGCCCAACCTTGGCTTCCGTTTCCCTCGAGATTTCCTCCCTGATCTTGGAAAAGTCGTAGAACTTCTGACCCGGCATGTGAAGGAACTCGCCCCACTCGTCCGGGTTGGCGGCCTTGTCGGCGCCGGCTTCGATGTCCTCGTGGCTGACGCCGTTGGACTGGGCCGGGCGGTTGATGAGCTGGAGGACGAGGGGACGTCGCGTGACGATGCCGGTACCTCGGGGCAGACTGCAGTCGAACTATTAGCATGGCTCGAAGGAAATCGAGATAGGGGAAGCTGGTGGACTTTTCCCCCACGGCAGCTACTCACAAATCACGGCCGACAATGTTCTCTAGCACTGAACTCTTGCCGCTCGACTGGCTGCCGACGACGGCGATCTGGGGGAGATCAATGGGGTTGTTGACTCCGACGGTTGCGAAAACATCCTGAAGCTTGTTGACGAGCCTAGAGGGATGAGAGAGAATCGACGTCAGCAACGGCGGCACCACGACGGGAGGGGCGTGACAGAGGCAGTCGGGGCTCACTGGATCAGGGCGGGATCGGTGATGCCACCCGTCTGGGTAAGCGAAGAGCCAGAGCCGCTCATGTTTGCGCTGGTGATGGCACGAAGAGGAGATGTGCGGCGAGGAGTCGGTGATCAGAAGCTTCGTCGATTAAGGGGGGAAGAGGCTATCGCGAAGACGGCGGCGGTCGAGGGAAGTGGCGGGGTGCCGTGTGTGATAAGCCGGTAAGACGGTGAAGAGAGTCTTGCCGGTTCGAGCGTGGGGACTTGCACCAGACGTGGCTCTCCCAGAAGGCGCTTGCAGCTGTCCTGAATTCGCAGAAGGGAGGGAAAATGGCGGAGAGCCGCGAGCAGGCTGAGGGTTGAGAGGATGCGAGTTTATGGCTGTGATGGAGTTAGGAGGACTCGCATGGAAGAGAGAGCCTGACTGGGAAATGCCACTAGGCGGGTTCAGGGAGTTGTTTTCGTGTGAGCCACGTGTGGCGATGCAGCTGAGAGGCGGCGGGGTACCGGTACGAGATAAGTGCCCTGGATGGGTACATCTAGCGTGGGACTACTACCTGAACAGCGGTGCTGGTGGCTCGTGGCTCGTACCTGTACTTGATGCGAGTCGGGCTCCCTTCACGTGAGGCTGGTGCGTTCGCCGGGGAGGCTGCAAACCCAGCACATGCAGCCTAGCAGGGGCTCACGTCACTCGATGATGTGGACAAACAGCGGACGCTCCAGCGGTTTCACGAGGAAAAAGCTGAAAGGAAGAGAAAACTCTTGGAAAGACGAGCACCTATTGGATAGAACGGGGAACCATGAGAAGAGGGAAGAGGTTGCCAGTCACGGCCGGGTTTGGGCGCCAGCCAGCGGCAGCCAATCGATGTAAGTCGGCGCCGTGTCAGGTATCAACCAACTTCACCCTGTACTGCCCACATATCGTCACTCATGCCCGAATACCCACGAGGCTGGATGACGAAACGAAGGGTTTTGCAGATGCTGAACTGAAGGAAGGAAGGTCAAGAACAACTATAAACGCATGTAAGCCGATTCACGAGATGCAGTATTGCTTCGCAGATGTCTTTCACACCTGGTGGGCCCAGGCAGACTTGTTTCGTGTAATTGTTAATCTGGAGGCACATGCACCTCTGAAGCCATCAGGGTCTCGAGGCAGGGGAATCTGGGTCGGGAGCCACTCAAGAGGCGCGGGTCATGCAGCTGGATACTTGCAGCCCAACCAACGGCGGCCGTCAAGCATGGAGGCGGAAACAGGGCGGGCGAAGTCGGCGCCTAACGTCGTGAGGTGCGTTGAAGCAGCACAATAGAAGGGTCGAAGGTGTGCCTTTACGGAGTACCAGAAGATACTTTTTGGTTCATCAGATCGGTATATCACCCATGCCTAGGTTACCTAAGGTATGTAAGTACTGAACTGAGCGGATAAGAAGCCTTCCATTGGATTTATCGTCATCCAGTTAATGTCCAGAGTCGTTGCTGACGGTTACTTGTGCTTGATGTAAAACTCCACCACGAGAGGCCGCAAGCCCTCATCGGTGCAAAGCAGCCGCCTTTGAAACCTTCTGTGACACGATTGATGCTCCCTTGATAATCCTTGGCTCTGAGGCAAGCACAGCAACTTGCAGTGTCTGGGACACTGTCGTAGCATCAAACGCTCAGCTCTCAATCAAGGCGCTTGGTAGCGGCTGTAGCTTGTCGCCACGGGCCGCTAAACCGTCGTATTGCCTGGACGAAGGAGCATCATGTCATTGATGAAAGTATGACCGCCTGGACACGCTGAGATGAGTGAGGCTTGCCTTGGTAGATATGAGTTCAAGAAGCGAGTATAGGCTGTGTTAAGAGCGAGCTCTCAACTCTCCACGTCTGCCCATGCACAATCGAACATTGACCATACCTTAAGTTATCCCTCAATTCAATGACAGCCCGGCACACACTCCAGCGCCGCCCTCCAGTGCCTGTAGCTCTCGCCTCTCCAGCGCGGCCACAGCGCTCCAGCCACTGAGGCGGCGCTGAAACACCTCCATGACGGGCTGCCAGCCGAGCCGAGTCCCAGAACAGGACAGCACTGGCCCGAGGCGCCGCCTTGACCGGAACCTTAATCCTCCACAACCACCTCCACTGCCAGCCATCTGGACATTCAACCCCTCTGACGACATTTTCCTCATCCCGCACACGCTGCAAACGACGAGCCTTTTCTTCCTCCTTCTTCCTTCTCTTCAGCCGTCTGCTTCCGGCATTCCAGCAGCATCTCCGCCACGCATCTGCTTGGTGCTTGGTGCCCGTGCCCGTGCTTTGCTTCCCTCGTTCTGTCTACCGCGGCGAGCCCCAGAGTCCGCCTTGCCAGGCTGCCTGCCGCTTGCACGAGTCCGCCCGAATTTCGTCACTTGGCGGTGCCTCGCCATCCGGAGCTCCTACGCCCGCGTCTCGACTTCCTCCGAGCCCGTTGTCGCCTTCTGGCCGCCGGCCAGCCTCGCCTCAAGCTCCCCCTCAGCTCTCCTCCGACTTCTCCCCAGCTCCTCCTCCCCCATCGTCCCGCGGCCACCTGCCGCCTAGAGTCGACGTGGACCAACTCTTGAACCCTCGTGCCCTCTCGGTTGACGCCTCCGACGGCCCTGGCTCTCCGCCAGCCTCTCGGAGCTCCTCTGATAGTTCATCAGCGGCACTCAACGCTCCTTCTGTCCCGAACCCCATCGACACTTCCGCCTCTTCTTCCACCAGATCCCCGGCCACTGCTGCGAATATAGCGTCTTCTACAGCAGGCCCAGCTGGTGCCTCGACCTCGCTTCGGGCTCCTCCGCAGATTCTAGGCCGACGACGACGAGCATCATTAGACCACCCGCCAGAAGCCGAGTCTCACATTTCCCTCGCTGCTGCGGACGCTGTGCCTGCCGCTGCGGACACAACTGCTGGGAGGCAACTCAAGCGAAGGCGACGTGGCGGCGCAAGCATCAGCATGCTGTCAGACGGGGGGGACTTGGCCGGGACGTCCAACGGCTCCGGCGTTGCCCAGTCTCAGTCAAATGGCTCCTTTGCCGCGCCCACAACCCAGCGGGATGCCGCGTCTTCATTTGCTGCCAACGGCAGCCGAAAAGCCGGCGTCGTGACAAACGGGTCGTCCAACGGCGACAAGCGTTCAGCCTCGCAGCCAGCAACGTACTTTGGACATAGCCGAGAGGAAGTCACGCGAATATTGATCCAGGCCCTCAAGGACATGGGCTATCAGGCGGCAGCCGACAGCGTCAGCCAGGAGAGCGGCTATAGCTTGGAGAGCCCAACCGTGGCGGCATTCCGCTCCGCCGTGCTTGCCGGTGCCTGGGCAGAGGCTGAAGAGCTATTGAGAGGTGCAACGGTGGCGGAAGAGAATGACGACGGAGGTAACGGTCTGGTCCTCACATCCGGCTCGGACAAGAATGCTATGCGCTTCTGGCTCCGGCAGCAAAAGTATCTAGAGCTACTGGAGCAGCGAGACACCAGCCGAGCGCTGACCACTCTCCGGGGCGAACTGACACCCCTGAACCACGACAGGGCGAAACTTCACTTCTTATCGAGCCTGCTCATGTGCCAGTCGACGGAGGACCTGATGCGAAAGGCCGACTGGGATGGTGCCCGCGGACAGTCTCGAAGAAAGCTGCTCTCAGAATTATCCAGTTGAGCCATCCCCCAGCACAACCCCTTTGTTCTAGTGCCTGTTTTGCTAATCTATTGACATATAGAACGCATCTCGCCATCGGTCATGCTGCCGGAGAACCGGCTGGCGATATTACTTCAGCACGTCAAGCAGAGCCAGATTGACACATGCCTCTATCACACGGCAGCGTCGTCTCCGTCTCTCTACTCCGATCACCTCTGTGATCGGCGCAATTTTCCCTCGGAATGGGCAGTAGAGCTAGGCGAGCTTGGAGGAGAAGTCTGGTCTGTGCGATTCTCTCATGACGGCACGCGCCTAGCAGCCTGCGGGAGTCGGGAGCACGTCAAGATATGGGATACCCATACCTTTTCCGTCACACATGTCCTCCCGAACCATGGAGGCGAGGGCGTTGGTGATATCGCCTGGAGTCCTGACGACTCCATGATTGTCACCTGCTCCTTTGACAAGTACGCTCGTCTGTGGGATGCCAATGTAAGTGACCATGGAAGCCCCTTTCCCGATGCTTTCTGTTTGCCCAACCAAGTCCCTGTCGCATCAAAAGGATGTTGCTAATATTTGGGATCCAGACTGGTACTTTGATCAAGTCTTTGAAACAGTTTGACGAGCCGGTGAGTGGCTGTGTGTGGTCCTCCGACAGCAGGTCGTTCGTAATTGGCAGCCTCGATAAGGTTCATGGCCTCTGCACATTCAACGTGTGGGACGAGGAGACGATCGAATGGGGGAAGAAACACAGAGTGCAGGACGTCTGTGGTTCCCCCGATGGCCGTCTGCTGGTGGCAGTGGACGATCTGCAAACCATTCACGTGTACGATGCGATCACGCGGGAGCTGGAGTACGACCTGGAGCTGAAGGCTCGGCCGACCTCGGTCAGCATCAGTCAGGATTCTCGGCACTTGCTGGTCAATAGGCAGGACGGTGAGGCTCAGCTGATTGACCTCACGACAAGAAACTCGGTGCACAAGTTTCTGGGACACACGGGGGGCGAGTTCATGATCCGCAGCGCCTTTGGCGGAGCGAACGAGAGCTTCGTCATGAGCGGGAGTGAAGACGGGAACGTGCTCATCTGGCACAAAAACATTGGCGCCGCCGTCGAGCGGCTGCCCGCCCATCAACCGCGTTGCAACGCAGTCGTCTGGAACCCGACCGATCCATGCATGCTGGCGTCGTGCGGCGACGACGGCCGCATCAAGATGTAAGTACCAGCCGCCAACACTCGCGAAGCGCGTGCCCCCATGACATATGCTAACAATGAGTCGCCAGCTGGACCAGCAGGGCTCGCGCCGCTGAGCTTCGGGCAAGACATGCTCGGGCATCCAACGACTGGAGGAGTGCGGTTGACGAATCGTAGGACGAGACGGAGCGTTGGTTGCCACGCGCTCGCCCCCGACCTACCTTGACGGGGCCAGTTGCGACAACCCCGATGCCGGCGCCTCCCGAGATATCTGCAGCACCGCCAACCTCTGCACCGTCTGGCATACCTGCGAGTTCTGTGATGCCTGCGATACCTCGGAGGCGTGTGACGCCTGCGGTGCCTTTGATACCTCCGCGGTCTGTGATGTCTACGAGGTCTGCCACACCTACAACACCTGCCGTGCCTACAACACCTGCCATGCCTACGACATCTGCGACGCCTGCCGAGCCTGGCTGGCCTACCCGGCCTCTGACTACAATGTTTTTGTTTCCCGAGATTCCTGCGCAGAGTAGTGCTAGTGTACAGGCAGAACGACGGGCGCGGATGGCGGCACGATCGACAATGGCACAGCCGTCGATGACACAGCCGGCGAGGGTGCCGCAAGAAGCCCACGAGTTTCTCGAAAGATTGCTCGACAGTTGGCCTAGGCTTCCGGCGGGGAATAATGCGGAGGTGACGCCGTTGTCGGATGGCTCTTCCGCCGAGGAGGACGATGCAGCTATGGAGTCCTGAGGTCAAGCGGAGAGGATTCGGGGACAGAAGCGAGCGCATTGCTGCTATCAGGCCGCCGCTATTCAATATGAGGCGAGATCTTCTGATTTGGCCTGGAAGACCGGCTCGCAGACCCTGTTATTTCTCAGTCAACCTGCCGGCGTTTTCTTCTCTTTTCCTTTCTTCTGCCCACCTTTCACTTTCTGTTTTGTCCAATTGGGAGGCGTTTCAAGAGGCAGCGGCCCATGTACACGGACTTTCGATGCTACGGGCGGTTCTAATCACGTGTAGAAGTGTTGTCTTGTTGTTGTTTGTTTACATGGGCATCTTGCAATAGCCCCTCTATGTGCGATTGGCTCCGCAGGGTTGCTGCGGGTGACGTGTAAGAGGCGGCGCGGAGGTTCTGTGTAGAGTATGATAGCGAGTCTATACTACCTAATAGCGTTGACTGTGCTCCTCTTGAGTTTCCATTCCGTGGGAGGTGTACTTGGTACGGTTGACAGGTAACATTTCGTCGTCGAAGCAAATTGTTCCATGCGCCTACCTACCAGGTAGTAGGCATTAGTATGTTAGAACAACGCATCGTTACAGCTGCTAATGCAGAGGACGAGTCTAAGGCCGCGTCAATCGACCCAAATGTCCTTTTGTTCGTCGTACAGCAGACTTTTCTTTTTCTCTTGCCGTCTGCCTCTTTGATGGTCAGATGAAGTTAGGGGGTAGGCATGAGCGTGTTCCTCGTATTACTATATCATACACGCCCAGGAGACACCGGGGCAAGCAGACGAGATGCATTCAACCCCAAGGTGGCTAAGAATAACCAAGTAAAGTCCGACGGTAAGATAATAAGTAAACAAGAAGGTCACAGTCGTAGTATGTCTTGGGATTAGAGGTAGTATCTGGTAGTAGTAGTAGAAAGGCATGGTATGGTAGGTAGGACAAGGCAGGCCGGCCGGCGTACGCCGTTGGGGTTGTACCCAAGCCTGTAATCATCGAGGCCCCTACCAACCACATGCCAAAACGAGGCAGTCTACATACATAAATAGAGCTGCAGCGAAACGAGCAAAGCAAAGGACGGGGCAAGGGGCAAAGACACGTCGTAGACAGAAGAGTAGAGAGCGACAATATGATTCCAACCTTACAAGCACACGTAGGCATGGCAACGGGCGAACGTGTCGCGTGAGCAGAAACCGCCAGACGAGGATAAAAACCTGGGAGATGTTTCGGTGTTCAGTTGAGGATTACTAGCAGCAAGACCGGGGGCGAGGTGGTTTGGCTTTTTGGTCCCTGGACGGAGGAAATGGTCTTGTTGCCCTTGCATGCATGCCTGCATAATGCAGGTTAGGCGTGTTTCTTTGTTTTTTCTCGTGCTAGCGTTTTGTCAGAACGTTCTTGTTATACTACCTTGGCTTAGTAGGTAGGAGCAGTGGCTTATTGAGATCTGGGGGTACTGTAGATAGATTGAAAGCCAATGCGTTTCATTGCTGGGGTGAGGTGTAATCCTCCGTGGTCTGTGGTCTCTGTATGGAGCTGTTGTGGATAAAGAAGCATTTAGCAAGAACCAGCAGATGACAATAACGATGGGCCAAGTGTGTCTTGTATGAACAAGTTGAGATGTAGTCTTTGATAACTAGTTCTAGAACGGCGATGTTGTCGTGGAACGTTGCCAGGTATCATTGCCCTATGCGATTGACAATTCAAAGAAAAGATGGTACTGGAAATCCACAAGTAAGACACCCACGTACCTCGTCAATGGCACCGGCTGCTGCAATATCCCAAGGCAAACGTCGATTTCTACAAGTACTCTCACTGACTACTCTGCGAAAGGATCTTCTATTCTTACCCAGCCCTGTCGTCTGGCCGCGTAGGAACGCGCAGGGACCAGTGACGCCGGGACTCACACAGCTGGTCGGCATCTTACCCCTTTCTTCCTGGCAGGCTCGAGCGTCTGTCGACCAAGGGCTTGACAATCGAGAGGGTGGTCCCCTCAAGTCATCCGTATGTACGAGGACAGAGGTTGATCTCCGAGTGTGGAAAGCTACCAGGGTTGCCCGAGGCTTCCTTTTTCTTTTGCCGCATTCTTCGTCTTTGCTTTTTGCGGCACCGTCATAGCCTAGGCGACTTGTCGAGATTGGCCAGGGGATCGAAGGATGCAACGAAATCGCAGCATGTCCCCACTCGTAATCCGGGGCATCTGTGAGGGGCGACGGAGCCGGTTCGTTCGTTTATCCTCGTCTAGACCGCTACCGGCAGCTCTGCGACGCCCACGGAGCTGCTGATAGAGCCCGGAGCGTGTGGCCAATATAACTGTATACGAAGTATTGACGCACTCGATCAAACACCAGTGTAGGGGCGAGCTATCGGACTGTACGCGTAGCCATGCGAGTTGGTACCGAGTGCATCTTGGATACCCGATATGGCCTAGAAGAACCACGGTTAGAACGTTAGCCGCAGAATAAGCAAATGACAAGAACTCCTTGAAATCTTGCCGTCTCATATCACAGACACACTCGCAAATGCTCGCACGAATGAGATGAGCGAGACGACAAGCCACTTGGCCGATCCATCGGTGGTGTCTCTCTCTCTTTGCTCCCGAAAAAAACCTCAACGGTCCAAGTGCCAAAACCTAGGTATGTAGGTATGGAGTCTTTGCCATCTCACCGGTCCGGCTTGTAGAAACCACCTGCGCAACTAGGTATACATAACCGTTGGCACAAATCCAGGGCGATTTGAAGTATTCTTCACCTCATTGTCAGCCGGAGCCGGATTCAGCAGGCTTGCTCGCTATCCAAGTCTTCGCTTCCACGGCGTGCAGGGCTGGTGTTGCCGGTGCAGACTCTTCCTTCTATGCCAGGGGGGCATGATGCAGGCGCTTTGACGGTATTCTAGCGATGGAAGCATCCGTGTTGCTGACATACATGTTCTCTGCATGCGCGCGCTCGCTGACCCTGTACTCAGGAGAAGTTTCTCGCCCAGAAGTGTGTAGCAATTCACCGACAAGGCTGCAAAATCACGCCTGCCCTGTTATACTTGTAATGCCACCGCCAGGCTCGCGCGGACCTCTACTTGGTAGGTGGGCATTTCATCCAAGAAAGAGACGGCAACTGTCTCGGCGGACCCGGATGAAGCTGTAGGACAAGCAAAGGGCCCAAGGCATACGGAGGTACACCCGTTCAGGCTGCCCTTGGTCTGCTTTGGACGTGGCACAAGGCGACTAAGGATCGACGACATGGACGGTTTGACCATCAATTCAGTTTCCCAACAGAGTGTCAGACTGTCTTACCTGTCATATTACCCGTTCGCTCTTTCGGTATTATAATGCTGATGACGACTTGCACAACTGAAACTCCTTTCTATCTTGAGATTCAAGGGAACACAAGGCGACGCCATACCAACTTGTGTAAGACCAGCATTCTGTACCTCGTAAGCATGGCTTTGCTGGCCAAGGAGAGGTAAGATATGCAAATGTGGCTTCCGAGACCGCAGTGTATATGACAGTGAATCGTAGCAGCGCCATTGCTCCGTGGCATTGGTAGGTTCTTAGAGACGGCTGTACTGTGTACTCAGTCCGGAGTACGAGTGTTAGATGCAGTGACCAGGCCGGCAGCTACAATATCGCGACAGCCGATCTTGATGCCCCGGCCCACAAGACAGAAATAGTAATCACTTGTCTTTCAGACGAGGATCGTGCCTTGCCTTCGCCGTTTCCCTCTCATATGCCGACTCGCGGGATTGGGGGACGTCTCGCCGATAGCGTGATTCCGCGCCACATCACAATATAGACGTCTCAGCGACCGTTTCCATCGAGGCTGCTCTATCAGATACCGGAAGGAAGCATGGGCGTATGCACCAAGGCACACTCCTTTCATCTTAGTTCCCTTGGCGGATGAGAAGACAAGGCGGTGCTGACAGCGTTCGCATTGGAGGGGGGCTAGTGCCGTAAGGCGTTGGAGCGAGGCACATACTGGAGCCGGCGCCCGTTCGTCTTGAAAGTTTTGCGCAGGTCTGGCGCAGCTAGTTTCAGGAAGATGGTGGTGGCACAGAGATATGAATGGATGAGGTAGGGTTGTATCAGAGCTCACGAGAAAGCTAGACACTTGGCCCGAGGGGTTTCCAAGAGCACTGGCCAACTGCATATCTGCGCCCAATAGGCTAGAGGGTTAAATTTGATCGTAGATCAAGATGGGGGCTATCGGCCACTGTTCCCTCCCTCCATCGAATAGGCAGAGCCAAATGAGAAAACGAGACCGGCGCCATCCTGAGTTTGACACCGGAGGTTCGGCATCGAGAAGCAGAGGAGCCTGGGGCAGACGGCAGAAAGGCGACCGCCTCGAGCAGTTGAGGGTGAGCATTAACCGCCGAATGGCTCCATTCATACGGTGTTTGCAATGTGGCACAGCTCCGTATTGGATGGGAGATACAAGCCTCGGCCGCCGTATCGTCTGATGCTTGCCGCCAACCGCGTTGGATTTCATCCAGTGCCAGAGCCCGAAAAGGAGAGACTGGACGCCATGAGTCGCCACCGTTGCGAGATGCAGCCGTGCATTAGTTGAGCGGTCGACCTTGGCCAATGAGCAGATGTGTGCCTGACATGCAGGTACGGTACTCCGTGCCAGGAGTGTGGCCACCGGCACCCGGCTTCCCCGAATTTTCTTTTCTTCTTTTCTTCTTCTCTGTTCCATATGCCCTGATGTTGTGCCCCGGCCGTGCCTCTGCCCGAGGGAGGGCCGGACCAATGCACCGGTATATGTGATAGTACATGCTGTCCATATCCCTGTGTGACGCTGGAAGTCTCGGAGAAGGGAGACACAACCATGTAAAACAACATGATATCCATTGTTGCTGGATGATTTGGACCGGGTTCACGTTGTAGACGTGGTTAAAGTTTCTGCGGTTCCTGGTTTTGCTATTAATCCATCGGCGTGCTTGATACTAGCAGGGGCTTTTCATCTCCTGCCTCTGCTGTATAAGGTAGACCGTTGATGTGTCACTTGGGTCTCGATTGGTAGTACTCTGCAGGAGGAATGTCTCTATCATGTGGCTGCTTGGTTCATGGCGGTAGCCTCCAGGTATGTACCTTGATACCGGGCTTATCGCAACCGCCGCTCTTTGTACGCGGCAAAAGCTAGCTTCGACTTCTTTCCCCTGCGCCGGCGAGAGCTTGACCAAGGACCGTTTACCGTGAAGAAGAAGAGCGTACGAAGTAGGTAAGGTTGTCGTTCGGATCGGTAGTCAGGTATGCTGCGTCCTCCGCACTCTGGACCGACAACTGCACGAGTAAAGTTTTGCGCTATCACTACCCACAAGACGGCGGCGACGGCCTACTCCATTCGGGGTGCACCCGTACCGCTAGCAGGAGCGATGGTCAAGACGGCTAGTGACGGACGCGGCCGTAGTGACGATCAGAAATCGGATGATGGGATATCCAAGCAGTTGTTGCACCTGCCGCGTTGAAGGGCTTGCTTCGGCGGCCGGGCGAATTCGAGAAAGAGATTTCTATCGTGGTGGTGTGGCCCTTTCTTTTGGTGTGTTGCCATGATGATACCACCCAAGTCAGCGGTGGCTTTCCCAGTCAGTTTTGTGCTGTCTGTTCCTGGCTCCCTGGCCCGAGGCTGGCCTGTTTTGACGACCAAGCGTTGAGACGCTATTCCATAGCCTTTGCTAGGAGAGAATTAAGGAGCCACTCCGCGCTCCCGTGGTCACACCCTTACTCGTAGCCTGGCGCTTTTGGTGGCAGCCCTGATCCCTGCTGCAGTCGGCCAGCCGAATCGACGGCAAACCAGATGTCGAGGCTGCTGAGCGTACCTGAAGCCCTGCATTGTCAGTGACCACATTCGTACAGAGGGCCACGTACAGGTCCTGCTCACCAATCCCGCCGGGTTTGACGCAGAGACATGTGTTTGCACAGCCTGTTGTGCATATCTGCAGCGGCAAGAGGATGGATGGAACGATTCGCGGCAGAGCAGCTTACTGCAATCACCTATGTACTAGGTAGTAGTACTAGTAGTCTGAGTCTGAGTGAGAGCCAACGTGCCCGCAAACATGACATGGCCGTGTCACGGAGCTCGAGGTAATCCCTTGTTCACGGCACCGGTAGCCGCTAGTATTTGTCAAGCTTCACATCGTGTCTGACTCTCGCTCTGACTGCCAACATCAGAGACAAAAAGCAAAACAGCTGAAGATGTCTGGGGATATCTGCCAGTGGGCGGAGAAACTTTTTCGAAGCTGATGGATTATGGAGTAGAATGTGATTACTGCTGGAGACTGCGGTGGGGAAAGGAGGACAGGTGGATGCTCCGCTACTCTGACGCAACTCTTGCCATTCAAAAGGCCAGCCCAGTCCACGGCTCTTTCCTCAGTTGATACAAGTACAGAACAGGAGAGCAGAGGAGAGAAGCCTTGAATGGACAGGCGGAGGACCGAGGAAGGCTCAACGGATGGAATTGGTCGCAGAAATGAAGGCGCACGCTTAGCACTGCTAAGGCGATACCTGCGCCTGCGGGTGCTCCATGTGGCGTCCCAAGTATCGTGGAGTATCTGCGTGCAATTGCTGTCAAGCGGGTGTACTTGAAGGCTACCGCATCGGATGCGCTATTGGCCCAGTGGCAAAGTACCGGCTCCATCTGGCACCTCTTTCCAAGGCATGACCGAGGACGCTGAGCCCGAATTGCTCCATTCCAGCGCTGGAGGCGGAGGTGAAATGAACTGCCTGGCGATAATGCCGTGGGCGGCAGTTGAAAGAATACACAATACCGATGCTGATAAGGAGAAGATACAATACTGCAGATATTGACCGTCAATCTCTATTATCAGTGCTAGTACCTTGTCCACCATTTCGGCATCAATCAAACAAACTCCATGTGCTCCGGTCCCAAGATTGGCAATAGCACGGAGGTAATGGAGCATCAGCCTCTCTCCGTCCCTCCTTATCCGACCCCACGGTCGCCGAGCTCGTAGCAGTTGTACTAGGTAGTAGTTGTTGTATGTACATATGTAGGTACAAGCAGTGCCTGGCATCCGTCCTTCCAACGGCAACATCCCAGCACTAAGAAGCTAATGCCACTTTGATCACGGGCGGTGGAGCTGCAATTTATCAGGAACCCTTGGAATGTCGCGTCCACGGCGTGGTCCACCAGCTCTCCGCTAGGCTGTTCTTTAGTCTTTAGGGGACAGCAGGGGGGGGATATCTTGGGGGGCGTGCGCCTCTAGCGTTGCCGGAGCGCTGCATGTATCCTGGCGTCGCTGCCCGTTACGACGAGACATGCCTTGCGTCCGCAGCTGGCGCCTTCTGGAAGTTGTGCGGCATCTTGGGCCTCCAGCCAGGTACATGGATCCGGTTGCGCCTCCCACGAGCCCAGGCGTCTGTGCTGGGCCGGTGGCGGCGCTCCGTCACTGCATCACCTTCTGTTGCGCTTCCATGGATTGCAGGCTGCGGTGGGCTGCACTTACAGCAGTGCGTTGTCCAGCGCCAGCGAAGGGTCCCAGGGCTCTGGGGGCTGCTCAGCGCCTGTTCCGCCCGCCTGAGTACCGGATCGTCGTCTGGAAACTCGGGTTTGGCAGCTAAACAGGAAGCTTCGTCCCCACCGTCTCCGGACAAGAACCAGCCCGGCCCTTGATTACCTCTGCTAGCACCTCCGACTAGTATTTCAGCTTTCGCTTCCTCCTCCCCCAGGCTCCATTCCGGTGAATCCCTCATTTCGCCGTTTCTGTTTTTCTCTTTGTTGAGATAATACCGACCTGTACATATTACGGCCTCGTTGCTGTCTCTTGACCCACTGCCGCCTGGTTCTCTCCTCGCTTTGCTGAAGCCTCGTACTCTCGCCCCGGACGGCCAGGCGAGGTAAATAAGATACCCAGAAAAAGAGGAGACAGCAAGATAGGAGACGGTCCCTCATTGTCCATCCTCCCATCGCCTCAAAGAGCGAGCGCAGAACCGCCTGGCCTGGACGCACATGTACTCGGTTGAGAGAGAGGCGGTTTCGTCTTTGCTCGTGTTTCTTCTCAGCATGTGCTGTTGACAGGGTCGACTAGAAATCCCGTCTCCCCCCTTCAGCGCCTTCAGGAGCCGCAGAATCGCAGCCACTCGCCATGGACTATCTTGACGGCCTCCTTCTTGTTCCTCCGGACCGAAACCACATCCTCGCCAAAGCGCAATGGAAGGTAGGTTTTGGTGCTGACGTTGCTGCCAACGCAGCTCCCTACTCTCCCGAGCGAGGCATCATCTAATTCGCCTCCTCCTTTGCAGACTCGATATGTTTTCGTCGGCAGACGGACTGCGCCAAGCACAAACAAGCAGAAAGACCGGCAGAGCGCCATTGGTGCGAGGTCCGCTGATACGAAGCCTCTGACCAAGGTGTATACCGACGAGTATTGCCTCTCTGTCTACAAGGCCAAGGTAAGTCGTGATGCGCTTGGCTCCTGCTCTACCCCTCGCATGGCACAAATGATCTCTAACAGGATATCACCATAATACAGGAAGACATGGAACCCGCTTACCAATGGCCCACGAGCTGCGTCATTGACTGTCAAGTCCAGATGCTTGCCTACCGAAAGCAAGGGCCTATCCAGCCGACGCTCGTCGTCACCATAAGCGACAAGGAGCGAAAGCGTCGCTCCAGTCGATCTGTGGGGTTAATGGCGAGCAAAGACGCTGGGACCAGCACTCTGTGGTTTCGAACGCCGCCCGACGACCACCACAGCAGCCTTCACGACTGGGCTTCGTTTATCCTGTCCAAGAAGAACCCTATTACCGCGGCGGACGGAAGCACCACGCCGGTATTCTCGAGCCCCTTCAGCCCCCGAAGCCGCGAGGCTCCAGAGTACTTCCCCCCAAGACCCGACAGCGGAAACCAGGCGAGCAGCAGCCGGCCAGATGCGCGCGCTCTACAGCACAAAACCTCCAGCGCTACGTACTCGACGGGCCCTCGCGAGCGGCCGGCCACGTTCAGCTCTGACTCGCCGAGCCTGCGATCCAAGCGAAGCGACATCTCCTCGCCGTCCAGCATCAGCCAGCACCCCATGCAGAAGGCATTCGCGGTTCCGGGTCCGATATATACTGGGCCTATGCACGGCGATTCGGGGCTGCCTCCCATCAGAGACTCAATCTACCAGGGAGAGCTGATTGAGGGGTGGACGGCGGCCCAAGGGCGGTCATCTACCTTGAGCTCACCTACACGCGGCCCCGAGCCATTGGGCTCACCGATGGAGGCGCCCTTAGGCTTTGACGTCCACGCGCCGCCCGCCCCTGGCGAGACGATTCTCGACAGGGCCTTCCAGCTGGGCCATATTCCGTGGGCTGGATCAAACGTTCCTGGCCAGGAGACGTTCAGCTCCATCGCTCGCTTCGATGCCCTCATGCACGAAGTAGAAGACAAGCGCAAGCAAAGAGAGGCCACTCGGCGCGAGGAACGGGCGGCTATGCGCAATACGTATAATCCCAAAGCGACGCCGCTTGAGCTTCCTGACGATTTTGATTCTGATGAAAGTGCGCATTCTGCGGATGAGCAAGATCATGGCTACGACAGAAGCCCCATCATCTCCCCCTCTGCCCAACGAGCATTGGCGTTCATTGCAAATAGGCATGGGGATACACCTCGGGAACCTGGATCACGCCGTCCCACGATATCTAGGACTCATCTAAGCTACCATGCGGGTACGGTGCCTCCGCCGCCGCTGCCGCTGCCGACTTCTCAGTCTCCTCCTTCTCGGCCGCATACGGCCCACGCCAAAAGCCGCCTCAATCCCTCGCAGAGAACCCAGAGCACGCCTCACCTGAATCCAGATTCTGCCAGCAGGAGCGGCGAAAGCGGGTTCGCGCAAGACGATGCGGGCAGTCGGCGATCTGGCTCCAGCTCCAAAAGGTTGAGTTTCTCGGACTTCACCAGGCGGCTCTCGAGCACCAGCAGCTTACTGGTAGTTCAGACCAACACCAGCGGAGACAGCCGTCGAGGGAGCGTGGAGACGGATCTCCACCCCCTCAGCGCTCGACGGCCGGATGTGAGCCATCGGGATACTGTGCCTCCGCCCAGGAGTCGGGAATGGCAGAAGCAGGATCGACAGTGCCACTGGCGCAACAGCGTTGGCGTGGTTGGTCCCGAAGGCGGATTCCTCTGAGTCCTATCAAGGTGCAATTGTTTTTCGATTGTCATTTCCACCACCACTTCTATCATCTACTCTTTGTCCGCAACGAAGCATCGTCGAGACAGCTTTGCAACGCAAGCAGGCCGGGCCGAATGCTTGAGCGAGAACTTCTTTACAACTAATACGATATGCATGACGAACATATTATCACCACATACATCTTTTATTGGCATCGCTACGACGCATATGACGGGGCCTTCTTCTTTAGCCTTAGCATGACTCCGGCGTTGGTTTTCAATTTATCTTGGTGGAGTGTAACTTTTTTCATTCTTGACTTTCTCTTCTCCCCTTTTCTCGCCCTTCTTTCATCTCTTGCCATTTTCCTTCTTTGTGTCTGGGCACAAAAAGCAACCAACAATTCTTTGAACAAAAGGGCCGTTCATTTCGTGGATGTTGGGATGAGAAATGTTAGATATTCTATTTCTTTCTTTTCTTTTCTTTTCTTTCTTTCTTTGTAACCCCTTTTTTTCTGCTAAAACAGGTCGCCATCTGGGCGCAGGGGAGAAACATTTTTTCTATTGAAGTGACGATGAAGCGAGCATATCTGGTTTTTGAGTACGCGATTCCCCCCACCCCTCCAATACCTTTTTGAGGTTTTGGATGATAGAAGGGACATTTTTGGATAGCTTCTTGTACAAATATATATTGAACCATTGTCGAGTACTCTCTAGACTTGACCAAAAATCTTTGCGCAAAGGCGTGTGGTCCTTGATCTGGGTGATTTAAGGTATGCTTTCGTTATTTTGATGCGCAAGGGAGTTGTTCCTTGCTAGCCTACATACTTATCTACTAAGGTAAGGCATTCCACACAATATCTACCTTACTTCTGTTGGTGCCTTGCCCCTTGAACTCTTTTTGATGTCCATGATCGATGAGGTAGCACTATCCTTACCAAGGGCCTCATCTCCGGCACCGACCCTGACCCTTATTATACCTACCCCACCTTTACCTTTTCTGCTTCATGATATATCCCATCACGGTTGCCCGGCATGGGGCCTTTGTTGTCCTTCCATAGTGCACACCTGTCTCTCACCCACTCACTCTCTCTCTCTCTCTTCCTCCTTCTCCCAATTTATCTTCTGAAATTATCGAATGTACTGGGCAATGGCCTCCTGAAGCTCGGGCGTAAGGCGCTGAGAAATGAAGCCCTCGATGGCGCCTCCGTGCCTCTGGTTGGCCCCAACCATGTACTCCTTGACCCAGGCCGGCACGTTCTGCACCTCGGGGAAGTCGTCTCGCGCGACGGGCTTGCACGTGTTGAGGGCCGTAAACGTCAGGCCGAATCCTATGTCGTCTGGTGAGTTCTCCGTAATAATCTCATCTCCGACACCAGCAGCGACACTCGGGGGGTTCGCCAGCAAAGTGAGAAGGATCCTGCACGTATTTGCCCAGCCCTTGGCGAACTTCTGGGCAAACACCTGGGAGTCGCAGAGTGTCTTGGTCAAAGACACTACGGCAGCCTTTCGGTCAACTGGTCTTGCCAGCTTGTCCGTCTCTTGCAGGATGAACGGAGGATACACCTGAGCAAAGACCTTCTCGTCTACCTTGTCAGAGTGCTTGACAAAGTAATCCGTTCCGTAGCCAGCCTCCAGCTTTCCGCCAACAAGGTGGAAGAACCGAACAAAGCGGATTTTGAAAGAATCGGCGGGAGATCCTTGCAGCTTGGTGAAGATGAGCGTAAGAATGGTGTCGAAGTAGGGATCGAGAGCCGAGCTACCGAGACAGACGTTAGTATACCAGGTGTGAAAGCTCCATCAAGGGTTCAACTCACGGATCAAAAGAGTTGACAATCGCCTCGAGAACGTCAAAAGCATAAAGCTCGGACTTCTTTCCACTCAACAGCCGCTGGAAAATTCCTAGGACGGCCTCTAGCTGGTTCTCCGCAACAATGGTCTTCGAGACCCTGGGAATAAGCGAGGACAGCAGCCGTGTGCAGGCGGGAATGTTGCCTCTGGTCTCCCACAGAGACGGCTGCAGCAGGGGGCCAAGAAGCGCAGTGTAGTTGTCGGAGACGGTATCTGCTGGGCTAGACTCGAGGAGTTGCGCCAAAATTTGGAAAATGTACGGAATAAACTCTGTCGAGGCAATGCTGCTGTTAGAAGGAAGACGGACAGTATGAGAATCGTTGTTCATAGAGGAGCTTACCGGTAACGTCGTCGACCAAGATCTGATGCGCAGGCTCCCATAGCTTCTGGTTGATGGCAGCCGCATGCGTCGCAGCGCAGTATCGCACCAGGGCGCCCAGAGCCTCGAAGTGATAATAGTAGAACCGAGGGTTGCTTGGGTTGGACTTCATGACATTTGTGATGAGGATGAGGTGCGTCAGGATGGTATCGAGCCAAGGGCTCGCTCCGTCCTTGATGACGATGAGGATTCTCATCACACATCGCATCAAGAATTCGTTCTCCTGCAGCTTGGGCGCGCTGGTATCTCGTTCTATGAGCTTGAAAAGGTGAGTGAGCAGATCCTTTGCAAAGGGTTCTATGTCTGCACGAGAAAACATGGGCGTGCCCGCATCATCCGTCAGGTACAGCACACGTTCTACAGCAATGGCTGCATAGGTATAAACAACGTAGTTGGATGAGTTCAGGTTCTGAATCAAGGGGCCAATGGCCACCTTCCACTGCTCCTTGGACAGCTGGCTGCGGAATGTGTAGAGAAACTTGATAGCGTCAACCTTGGAGATGGGCTCGATTCCTTCACCGTTGACCAGATCAGACGCAATATGGCGTTCGAAGAAATCGACCACATTGACAAGTGGGTTGACGGTCTTGACGCCCTGAGCCTGGGTGACCGCACCCTTAGCGGCGATTGAGAGGAACAGGTAGATGGCGGTATCCTTGGCCTTCCAGTCCGACTTGCCCTGCGTAAGATAGTGGTTGATGTACCGGGAGACAGAAGTGGTGACAGGACCCTCGAATTTCTCCTGCAGACTGCGGAGGAAGTCGGTAGCCGATCTGCGTCGAGAGCCGGAATCGGATCCCTCGAGGTCCCGGCGAATATACTCGATCGGCTCATCCTCAAACATTTCGATGTCGGACTCCCTGAGAGCAACATTGGGCAGAATGACCTTTTCGACGATTTCGGTGAGGACAGACTCGCTGTTGAAGAGCTCCGAGTGCTCCCGAGTGGCCGCGACTGCCGCCAAGAAGTGCAATGACTTGCTCACAAGGTTGTCATACTTGGTCTCGGAGCCAATGGACGACACCAGGCTCCAGGTGCTTGTGATAAAGGGCTTGCAGTATTGGGAGAAGTCGGCATCGTACTTGAAGGTATAGAGCTCGAGGAAATCGCAAATGTCAGCCTTGACAGTATCAACGATGCTGACTTCGGTATCGTCGTCGGTGTCCAGGATGGGATTCGAGTAGTTGAGGTATTTGTGAAGCAACTCGGAGATGCTAGCAAGGTTGTCTTCAAAGATGGGAGGCAGGTCGTGGCAGGACAGGTCGAACATGATCTTCAGCTGCAGGCTAAGAGTCTCGAACCAGCCGTGGAGAAGGGCCTTGTCTTGGCCAAGCTCGGAGATTTTACTATCGGTGGTCTACCGCCATGAGCGCTCTAGGATTAGCATCGAGACTCAAGGGCCAGGGGGACGAAGAAGATGAAGTGGGTGCTGCGCTTACCGCCAACAGCTGGAAGAATGGAGCGCCGAATGTGTTGACGACATGATTGATCTCCGTATACAGGCCAGCGGTTCCCATCAACGGCCTCCAGCGAACAAAGATGGAATGCGCTACCTCCAGTACACCGATGTTGACCTTGGGGTCCGAGGCAGAGAAGCGGCTGACAAGGTCCTAGCAGGCATGCCGTCAGTATCGACCAAATTCGCAGAACCCAGAGGGGCGGCGGTTCGTAGCTACCTGGGTAAGAGTATCCCATCGCTCCCAGAAGTCTGAATCGGCAATGATGCTGACAGCTTCACCCAGCTGGCTCTGAATGTTGGCAGGAGAAGCAATCATCAGCCCAATGAGGCGGTCCTTGATCGTCTGGACCTCGTCCAGTGGGATCTTGTAGTTTCCGTCCGCGTCCTGCGTGCGCCAGCTTTAGCATCTCGGAGGCAGTAGTCGTTCGGAGACGGGTCGTCGCGGGCCATCTCCGCGGCGCGGCGCGCGGCATCGCCACTTACCACATAGTTGAGTCGGATGAAGTTCTTAAAGGCCAAGGCAGCACTTAGCCGGGTGTTGGCGGGGAGGGAGTCGGAGGCGACGATGGTGAGCAGGGCCAGAGAGTACTGAGGCTTGCTGGCCTCCTGCTTGAGGGCAGCCTCGGCTGGCGTTGTTTGGCGCCGGTCAGCATAAAGTGTCTCTCGACAGACGCGTTCTGCGGCCTCTGATTCTGGCGGCGCGTCCGCAGAAGAGGCGGGGCATTGGAGGAGCAGCGACATACCTGTGCGATGCTGGGCAGGATCGAGCGTTGCCTGGAGCAGCTGCGCAATGTGGCCAACATCGGCCGACATGGTGACTTGTTTCGCGTTGGATGCGAGGGGAGGACGGGGGCAATGATTAGAGTACGTAGAAGGGGGACAGGAATGAGGACAGGGGGAGGCAGATTCAACGTGGTGATGATGAGCTGTTTGGTGTTTGTAATGGGGCGGGAATGTTTTGTTTCCTCTGGAGACAAGCCGAACTTTTTCTGGTGGTTGCCTCGCTGCTGGCTAGCGGACCTGGCAAGGCAAGGCAAGGCTCTGGTGGGGGAGAGCTTTTGTCACTCGTCTCCAGCTGCTTCTACAGCTTCGAGGACGGCGGGGTTGTGGGTGCATGTAGCGGGCCAGCGCAGGCTGTATGGCGAGGTACACGAGCAAACGGGTACGCGTATGGGTGACAGACGGCAAGGAATCAAGGATCCGCAGCCGCAACTTGGATTGGATGAGCGAACAGTACATACAGTGATGAGAACAAAGTGGACATTGCAGCTCTAGTAGACGTTCAGGCAGAGCTTCAGTTCGTTGCTGGTGCCTGTCTTCACTTGTGGTGCCTCGGTACCTCCAAGCACTCCCGATAAGGTACCTGGTCACCTCAGCTCTCCATGACTGCCGTCAAGGCCCTCCAATACATGGAGACCAATATCGATGTTGCGGGTAGCTGCCGCCAAATCGATACACGCCTGCATCAGGTAACGATACACTGCCAAGTCTTTGCAGCCGGCTTACGATATTGGCAATGCCATCTCAACCCATAATGTACTTTCCAGGTGTTCTACTGGATCAAAGCCACCCGTCCCTTTCAGCTTTCAGCATTGGATTCCTGGGGCCAGACAGTTCAATACGCTGCAGTCTGGTGTGGCTGTCACTGTAACGGCCCGGCTGAACCGCCGTCTAGTGGCGCTTTCTAGGCGCTCCAGCTGCCTGTAGCTTCGTCAATGAGCTCGGCCAAGACGTTGCAGCTGCCCTCAGCATGTGCCTTGGGTAAGTACCTGTACCTACAGCAGCCACCCAAAGGCCGCGGCCCGTGCGCTGAGACAAAGTCAAGGGCACATGGGCGGCAGGACAAGGACTTGGAAGAAAAAAAAAAAAGAAAAAAGTCAAAAAACTGCCTTACCTAAGGCCTCCTGAGCAAATGAGACGCCGTCCTCCCTCCGTCATGCTGCATCCTGGACGACCTGCTCTACTCCAATAGATTTCCTCTGCCTGCACCTCGGACAGCAAAATAAACCACAAAACCCTGCAAATCCCTTCGCCAGCGACCATCACGGCTCCTCACCAGATGCGCCGCTGCTCAGTGTCCACCCCGACCTCGACTCTCCAGCCGATGACCGATCCGGGCGTCCTTGACCACAGCTGATAGCGGCTCCTCTTGGTGTGCCTATCAATCCAACCACAGCACAGCTTCTTCTCCCTGCGTCGCCTGCGAGACTTTGCCTGCAAACCGCCCGTGCAATTTTCTGCACTGTCCCACCACCCTCAACCCTTTTCTGCCTTCGGATCAGCTCTTTCCGCACCTCTGCTGCCGTCGCCGACGTGGTTCTGGGCTCCTCTCCGCACCCGCACACGTCCCTTGATGTCCAGTCTCGTGTCCAGTCCCGGATACATGGTCCCTGAGGAGTGAGTCGACTCTCGATACTCTCTGCAACAAGTGCGCCTACCCACTATATCATATCTTGCTCCGGTTGCGTGACCACCTCCAGCGTCTGCCATCTGCCGGCGACCCCAGCAAAGCGCTCGTCTGGTGGCCTTTGTTCTTCCACATCCACCCACTGCTTCTTCAGCGCTTCGCCAGCTCGTACTTACATGCGAGTCATAGTTCCTCTTCGCACCCAAAGCCCAGACCTTGCAAGTCGAGCACATGTCCCCGCAGCCTGGAGATGATGTTTCGTCGCCGGACTCGATACGCCCCAGCGGCCTCGCCAGCGTCTTCCGGGGCCTGACCAGCTCCAAGTCCTCGATCAAGTCTCCGCCGCCGCTCTCGTCGTCGGCCGCGGCGCTCCCGAGAACCGACTTCATCAATGCCACGCCCATCAGCTCTCGCGGCCTCTCTGCGAACCACATGGACGCCTTCGAGCAGTTGAGAAACGGCACCCCAGCCGAGCGGATCGCGGCGGCCAACACGCTCAAGTTCGCCATCACGGAATATCCGCTCAACCCCGTTCTGGACATATGGTACGCCGCCAAGGACCTGATCGAACCAAGCAAGCCGACGGCGATGCGGCAGGCCGGCTGGGAGCTTCTGACCGAGTGTGTCAAGCATTCTTCCTCGACAGATCTGGAGCGAAAAGAGTACTTCCAGACAATAGCCGCGCCGGCTCATCCCGACGACTTCCATTTGCAGCTTGCTGCGCTGGTGGACCTCACTCATCGCGGCCGCATACTCGCCGGGTTCGACTATGAGCTGCTTCCCCTGCTCACAAAGTGGCTCCAAGAAGCATACAATGCCGCACGTGCTGCTCGGAAGGCCTCGCAGGCCACTCGTGGGCAGAGGACCTCCAAGAACAAGGCCGCCGCAACAGGAGAGGACCAGAACTTTGCGCAGCTCTTTGCCTTCATCATGGATGTCATCAAGTTCAACTTCAATACTGCAGATCAAAACTCCATCACAGGCTTGATCGATCGTCTACTCGGCATCTGCATGAGTACCAGTGTGGAAGAGGATTTGCGTTCTTGTATATCCGCCATTGATGCCATCGTCACGTTTGGCTCTGTCCCAACGAGCAGACTGAAGAGCACCATCCAGGTTCTCAGTTCCATCTTTTGTCTGGTCCATAGCCTCCACAAAGAGTCGTGGCACACCCTGGCGAACCTCTGCAAATCCCACAATGGCCAAGCAGCAGTCCGGATCCTGCTCGATGTTCTGCGCAATCCGTCCCTGGACGAAGTCAGCAACAAGGATATGGGTCGCGATATCAGGGGCGCGCTTGCTGTCCTACAAAAGCTGCTTTCCAAGACGACTGAAAAGGGCTATCCTACGGTTCCATATGCCCTGTTGGTGGATGGCTTAGCAAACACCCTCAAGATCTCAAGCTCGCCAAGGATCTACCATGCGATTCTTCAACTCATCAACTCGCTGTTCAACGACGGAAACGGGCAGCTACATCGCTTGGTCCTCGACGAGGACTGGTCAGTCCCGCTAGAGACGGCCGCGGAATGCTATCGCAGGATCCAAGAAAACCCCGATCCGATCGCGGGTACCCGGGCAAGGGACGATTCCATGGATGACAACATTAAACACGAGCTGCAGCTGCTCATCGCTCGGCTAGACCAGCTGGTGACGCAAAAGTCGGGCGATTTTGTTCCTCGGCAGACCGTCATCAAGTTCTTCACCGACGTGCATCGACTCCTCCCCGATACCACGGCTCGTACCGTGCTCGACTACTTCCAGGAGTTTCGATGCTGCTCCCCATCAGATCTTCGGTGGGAGGAGAACCTGACGCTGGTGCTAGATGGGTTTTTCAGAAACCGGAGCCGTTCTTCAGAGACGCGGCTACGTGCCCTGCAGACGATGATGGATGCTTACGAGATCGTTGACTTGGTGGGCGACGGCGATGAGCAAGACTTTATCCCTCGCCTTGCCAAGAGCATTCTCCAGGATGTCACCGAGGAAGTCGACGTCCTGGTCTTGGACGCCATCATCTCGTTCATGACCTCGGTAGTCGTTGCATGTGATATAGACCTCTTTGACTTTGTTATCAACGCTTTGCGAGTAATTGTGGTCAGCGACCGTCTGAAGTCGCCCATTACATCGCCCACATCGCCGTTAGCGGTCTCGATCCCACAGGTCAGCGGTGTTGAGACCACGGAACCGGCGCCAGTAGAGCAGTCGCCCTCCAACGTCGTCACCCGGGGATACGTCCGGATGTTCATGCGACTCATGAACTTCCACAACGACAAGAGCGTGAAGCTCTTCAATGTGCTCGTCAGCATCGCAAAGCTGGATCATTGCGAAGTAGATGCTCGGTTGACAGCGATGAAGCTGCTCTTCAGGCTCCGTGCCGACTGGGCGGATCGTGTCTTCATCACCAACAATCTGGACGCCATGTCTACCGCCACTACTCTGCTTCGCACTGAGGGCTCGCTCGCGAAGAAGCAGGCCGAGGAAGCCGCAAGTACGGCTCGTCTGTCCAGAGTAGAAGGTGGCTTTCAGTCTCGCACGGCAACACGTGGAGTATCTATGGGCCAGGGCCGGGCTGGGCAGCGACAAGGCTATATGTGGAAATACCCCGACCCAAACGCACTGCCTGACGCTATCCCGTCCATGATTAGCCCGGTTCTCAGATCCCATCTTCACAAGGAAGACGGGGCAGAAGGTCAGGAGCAGGCAGCCGAGCTGGCACAATATCAGCCTTGCGCTCTCGATCTCTCGGCCTGGCTGGACACTGTATTGAGCATGCTCCAAGGATGCGACTGGGAGATATACAGCTTTGTCTTGGTACATCTGCCGTCGCAGCTGAGCAACCATGCCATTTTCCGGGATGCGATACCGCAGATACAGGAGCTTCGCAGGGTGATTTGCGAACAGATTCGGCTCAATAGTTTCCAAGAGCCCCCCAATGCCCTAGGGCTTCGCCGAGCTGACATAGCGATTTGTCTTTACCACAGCTTGACCATGATCCTCAGCTATCACGAGCATTTCCAAAAGGCCGAGGAGGATGAGATCGTGAAGATGTTTGTTCATGGGATATCTACTTGGGAAAGAGCAGCCAAATGCTGCATACACGCCCTGTCGATATGTTGCCATGAGCTGCCTCTGTCAACGAGCAGATCGCTGATCCAGATGCTCAACCAGATGGCGGCAATTATCACGCAGCCCTTCGTCTCAGTCCATATCCTGGAGTTCCTTGCCTGCCTGAGTCGATTGCACAACGTGTATGTCAACTTCAGGGAGGATGAGTTCAGGATAGTCTTCGCCATCTGCTTCCGTTACCTGGAATATGCCAAAGACAAGAGACAGGTTCAGCGTAGTGCCCACTCGAGCGAGCTGCCGACGCCTGTTGCTTCATCGGTACAGTCTCCATCGGAACTCTCCCAGCCGCCTCCGACAGATGATCTGCCGCAATATGTCCACGCCCTGGCCTACCATGTCATCTTGTTTTGGTTCCTGGCGCTCAAGTTGCCTGATCGCGCCAACCATGTCAGCTGGATCGTCAAGAAGCTATTCGCGGACTCGGATAGTCTCACTCAGGGCCCAGACGACCACGCCGTTACGTCAATCGACTTTATGCAGAGGGTCACTTATGCCGACGTCGACGAATCAGCAGAAGACCCGTATTTCACAGAGGACCGCTTTGGTGACATAGCTGTGAAGCGATGGCTGGTTGGCAACAGCATCGTCACCGTCAAGCAGGCCACCGTGTCTGGGTGGGCTCAGATTATCAAGAGACAGCCGTCAGGCACCTCGGCGTACACGGTTCGCGAGTCGTATCGGCCTCCTCCTCCTCATCAAGTAGAGAATCACGTCGACATTACAAGAGAGGGCCAACCCACGTCCAACCTGATACTTCCCAGTCATCTGCTGATACAACTCATGTCCCCTATCCCGCAGACGCACGACTCCGCAAGGCCCATCCCCTTGCCGGACGATGAAGTAACGGGTAGAACCATCAGGGTCTTTGATCGCCTATCCAGTCTGGACGGACACAAGGTCGGCGTTATTTACATTGGCGAAGGCCAGACCGAAGAGGCAGAAATCTTGGCCAACGTGTCGGGGAGCAGCGACTATATTGAATTCCTCAACAACCTGGGAACTTTGACTAAGCTCAAGGGGGCAAACTTCAACACGCAGGGCTTGGATCGCGAACATGACACCGACGGACAGTATACGTTCTGCTGGAGAGACAGAGTGACTGAAATCGTCTTCCATGTCACAACGCAAATGCCGACGAATCTTGAACGGGACCCGCACTGCATAGCCAAGAAGCGACACATTGGCAATGACTTTGTCAACATCATCTTCAACGACTCTGGCCTCCCTTTCAAGTTCGACACTTTCCCTAGTCAGTTCAACTGTGTCAACATTGTCATAACGCCCGCATCACCGGCTTCGTTCCTGGCCACCAGAGAGGCAAACCCGGAGCAAGCACACAAGAAGAAGTTCTACACGGTGCAAGTGATGAGCAAGCCGGGCTTCCCCGCAATCTCGCCAGCATCCGACACCAAGATGGTCTCACTCAAGGCTCTGCCCGCCTTCATCCGGCTTCTCGCCCTGAATGCGTCCGTGTTTGCCCATGTGTGGCACAACCGCGAGGGCGGCGAGCACATCAGCTCCTGGAGCGGCCGTCTTCGCGAGATCAAGCGCCTGCGAGAGAAGCACGGGCCGAAAGCTGGTTCCGTGTCGTTGACTTCACCCCCGACACTCCTCACCACTGCCACACCGGTCCAGTCGCCGCCGCTGCAGCCATTCCAGGACTTAGCTCAGCAGGGAGGGAGCAGTGTCCGGGATAGTTTCAACAGCTTGCGTAGAACGAGCGTGGCCACATTCTTCACCAACACGAGTGAGCAGACGTCTCATCGATCGTCGATATTGTCTACGGCGCCGACAAATGACACTGAGGTTGGGATGAATGGGCTGGACTCGCTTGTTGAGGCGGTTGACTTTTCCAAATGGGGGTGAATGGGCGGACTGTACATTTGCCATGTTGACCACCTTCTCGAACAATGAACAAATAATAAGGAGAGAAAAGATGGCCACTACAAGGAAGATTGAGAAAGATCTCACAATATAGAAGAGAACAAACAAACAAACAAACAAACCAAAAAAAAAGCAAAAAAGGAGGGAATCCGGCTGGGCTACACGTGTCTGTTACAATAAGGTAGGCGCGAGCCATCATGTACTCGTATAAGCTTCTTTTTTTCTTCCTCGTCTTCTTTTCTTTTCTTTTGCCGTTTTTTTCTCAAGTTCTTTCTTGCTTCATCACACATGGTCAGCGGACGTTTGACATCTAAGGAATTGTTTCTGTACTTTTGGGTTTGGGCAGGCAAGATGGGGCGTTGATATCCTTATATGTGCGTGTGAGAGAGAGAGGGGGAAGTGAGGGAGGGGAAATCTATCTGGGTCAAAAGTTGTTGCTCTTTCTCTTCCTTTGCCTGCTTTTCGTCTTTGTTGTTGTTGTCGTTTTCTGACTGGTTGGGTTTTCGTCTGTTGTCGACTTCCCCTCCTCATATATGGTAGTTACAAATATACACAATATATACCCATACTTGGCTTCTCATCACACCCTTTTAATGCTTCACTTGGGCAATGCTTCACATATCCACCTGAGCAACTTGACGGATTTCATTGACAAGATTGTATTGAACTGCTGGTCCATCTTTATCCCAGCCCGATATTCAACATGTGGGCCATTGGGTCCATTTACCCCTATTCCTCCCACACAAGCGATACGCAAAACCACTTCCACCTCTTCCGCTTGTCCACTCCTCCGCTCAAGACAAATCCCATATCGCCGTATCCAAGCAAAGTGGCAGCTGTAGCAGTACGTAATGAAACATCGTAACTACAATTGAGCAAGCCCCCCTACTGCGACATCTCTCGCCAAACGGGTCTATATTCCGCCCACTTCTGGAAACCTGCCATATTGAACACCCGGTGTTAGGATTAGAATCCGGAACAGCTGAGGATACGATGCAATTTTTCATCTTTGGGCTGTGGCTCAGAACTCACCTAGCGACACAAACACATGGTCTCCGACGGAAACTCCGTCCACGAACATGCCGGTCATCCCTTTGCCGCTCAGGGTCTGGTAGCATGCGTAGAGCAAGCAAGCCAAGATTGTATCCCGTGAGCCGTCTTGGTCTGTGCCGTAGCCCATCAGTAATCAATAAAAGGATACGCGAATTTCATATCTGTTTTCGCTTTGCAAAAAGGGAGGGAAAGGGGAGTGGAAAGAGAGCTGACCTCGAATACAAATGCATGTTACTCCTCCAACATTGCTATTCAGAGATCCCGGCCACGGAATGTCGGCTGCTGCCGGACTCTGCTGGCCAGGGACAAACGTGATGGCCGTTGCTACTATTGTAGCATTGTCAAAGGCAACGACGATATCGCTAATATACTCACTGTTCACAGTCCGAGCGTACTGATCGTACCAGCCGAAGCCGTGGCTAGATGTCGCCGGCGGGCGATTCTCAAGGCCCAGCACATGGTGCGCATCCGCCTCGTGGCACAGTCGAAATCCTAGGCCAGAGTAGGGAATTACGACGCCTGTCAAGTCCGTAAAGCGAAGAATCCAGTCAGTGACAAGGCTACCCTGCCCCCCATACCCTTGCGCGTCGACTGGCCAGCCTCTTCTTGCGAACCACTGACTTGCATCAGCCATATCAGCGGTCAAACCACTGAACAGCCGAGGAAAAGTTGTTCCTAGGTGTAGCCTCTGCACGCCTCTGACCCTATGGAGCTTGTTCATTGCAGTATCATGAAGGGAAGAGCCAATTCCCTGGCCTCGGTACTCAGCTCGCACGATGATGGCCGCGATGGACCCTATCAGAGCAACGTCGGAGCTGTCGGCAAAGGTAGCATAGGCTGCACAGAAGCCAACAAGCGACCCTCCCGTCGGCTCCCGCACGATGTAATGCAATGCGTAGCCATCTCTTTTCAGGACAGACCCGAGAGTAGACGCACTTAGATGGAACTGTTGAGGGAGACACGCTTCCCAAAGGGCGCATGTTTCCGCCAAGTCTCGCTCGGCAACCCAGGGCCGAACTGACCACGCAGGCTCAGGTTCGGATGCATCTGGGGCGGGCATGCCGGTAACTACAGGCACTGTTGGCCTCGAACCGCCATCCAGGAGCAGGGCTGCTGCAACTAGCAGATCAGCATTCGTGTATCCGGTGATGTGCACCAAAGTCCGAAACTGCGTGCTAGAGATGTTTCGACCTGCCAAATCACAGCAGATCAGGGTAATGAGTGGCCTTGATTCACATATCCGCGCCACGAGTTCAGCAAATCCCAACTGTAGCGGGCCGTCAGTGTCGGCCAAGTGGGTGATGACGAAGATCACAGCCCTCGCCCTCTTGATGAAGGCCACATGGACGCCCGTAATCCCTTGATTCTTGGTATAAGGAACATGGCGTACTGGAATATTTCGGCCAGAGATGGATTGTCCGAGTATCTCAAACGGATCTCTGTCATCTGTGGGATTGTTTCCCACCGGTGGTACCACGACAGGGGTCAAGAGAAGGAGAGGCTTGTCTCTGGTGGGAATCTGATCGAGGGGGACACAATTTTGGTAATCCCACATAACCGTAGCGACAGGTCTCTCTGGATTTTCTGAGGGGTAAAGGCTGGTTGTGTTTCCCGCGGGCCAGTATGCTCCGGTAGACATGATGTTTCCTACAGCATAGTGCCCTTGGAGGCGGCGATGAAAGAATTCTGGCGGTTGTATAGCTCTTGACAAAAGCCCTTGGGTGTTGTGGATGCGAATCTGTAGATTGCTCGCCTTGAATTGCGCCGAGCTCGACTAAAGAATCAAGAAATGTGTAGAAGCTTCCGCCACTCTCGCGATGTGACGACGCTTGAAGGGTTTTCGACAGCTCCCCAACTCCCCCGGCTGTTATGAGCTGTTCACAATCAGTGCCCTTAGCAGAAGAGCTCGATCCACAAACAGTGATCAGAGCAATGGTGCTGGACAGTGCAGTCTTTCGCGAGGGAGCTGTGATGGCGTCCAATATTCCTCGCCAAGTCTTTTCATACGGTATCAGCTGAAAAAGAACCCGCACCGCTAAGCTCCCACAGAGGGCGGCGACATATGTGCTATGCATTGTAACATAGCCCTAATCGTGTCTTGTTTGATTGGGTCAAGCAAGGGGTTGGGGGACAATTCAATGGGCTGCGAAAAGCTTCGCATGGCAAGGGGTGAGGAAGTGTAAGGATCAACTTCACGTGGGGGTTCGTGGGATTGGCTGTAGACATGATCAAACATTCGGTATGCCCAGGGCGTGGCAAGCAAACAAATGCCCGGCCCACCCTTGACCAAGATGTCTGACCATGGGGGATCAAAGGAGATGGGGGCTAGCCCGGGGACGGCTGCCGAAGGATGCAGTCCCTCAAGCTGGGCAATTAGCTGCTTCGCTGGCACTATGGCAAGCAATGATGGGCGCCTTGGAAGGAAACTTGAGGCCAAATTGAGGTGTGGCGAAGGTACGAGATGCTCTGCATACACTGGCCAATGAGTAGACGCCTTTATGCAAGCAGGGCGACCAGCTGTAGGATTGGGCCAAAAGATATTGCCCTCACAGCAGGTGCAGGCAAGGTGTCGGCCGTAGAGTGTCTGCTTCGTGGACTATGTACCTGTATGCAGGTTGCCAAGTGTAGTAGAGCTGTGGGATGCCAGACAATGAGAATCCTGGCCAAGGCGGTGATTGAGGTGGTCTGCATGTTGCCACTTGGGTAGGAATATCAAAACGGATTGGTCCGAAGGAAAAGAAAGTACACTCGGCAAGCACCATGTCTCGATTCTCTGAGGGCACATAGAAGAGGTTCCTTTCGGACGCTGTTGATACCTGTGATATGGTCCGCATCCACCTGTATGCAACTTTGTGTGGTCAAGGAACTGCCCAACAGCCACTGAGCAGTCAATGGTAGTCGTCCCCCACAGAAGATCCATCTGAACTGTGCAGGTTCAAGTTGAGGCAACGGAGTGTCTGTCCGAATAGACCACGGTTGCCGGATGCAGCGTGGACGGCCCCGGTTGGTAGGCAGGTGAGGCTTTTGCCATGATCAGCCCGCCAGTCCAGTCAGATGAAGGCATACGACACCAGGCCCAATAGACAGATGAGATGGTTTCTGATTGGTATATTGGCCCGGAAGAAGGCGGTGTCCACATGTGATTCGACTCGGACAGTCGTATGGAAGAGCAATTGCGAGATCGTATCGGGCCTAGCGCTGGCCCAATATGCCGGACTGATGGGGCCGGCAGACGGGAAGGGCGGGAGATGTCAAGGATCGACAAGAAGCCGAAAGTCGCTGAGCTTTGTCGTAGTAGTAGCGCGTTTCCGTTCTAGTACATGCCACGCAGGTGTCGCCGGTCGAGTCAGCGGTGGAGTTTGAGGCGAAAGGCGGAGAGTCAGGATGTCGAGATGATGGGTGAAGAGAAGGAAGTTGGAAGATTAGGCTGTGAGAATTTCTGTTTGGTGTTTTGAAAGCTGCAGCCTACAATGGAAGTCCCTACCTACCTCGTGCCTTCCAGGCATGGAGAGCACCTTCCGAGCACCTATCATACAACAACGACCGAGGCAAGTGCAACCGCCTCCAAATTTATGACCACTGTTTCTTCATAGGGTAATGATGGCAAGTGTGTAATACATGTAAAGAAGACACACTCCATCCAGCTTCCTGTGCACGATGCCAAGAATTTGGGCAATAGTCCCTGAAATGCACCTGGTAGTACTTCTTTAGTACCGTGCTTGCAACCTCCACTCGGTGAACGAGGCAGACAAACAAAGTTCGAGCCTTAATCAGCCTGCAAATTGATATATAATTATAGCAATCAGGCACTGAAGTGGTTCCTTGCTCCTAAGGAATACATGTACGGAGCACCGATTTCAGGCATTGATCTCTGCCGGTGATTGCCACAGGTGTCTATGTAGACACCTGTGGGACATTTACGTGCGACGACTGCGGAAACGGTACCTGCAGTAGCCCAACAATGCAGTGCCAGCGGCTGCCACGTCGAGATCTTCCAGCGCCTCGTGACGCTCAGTCGTATTCTGCCCAGATTTCATACAGATTTGACCGGTGAGGGCATGCGAGTCGCCTATTCTGTCATGTCTTGCATATTCAACATTTGCTTTTATGGAGCTTCGGGGAGCGATGCCGGGACACTTACGGCTTAACAAAGGATATACTGTGCGAGATTCGAGATCTGCACCGGGTACAGACAAGTACCTACCCGGCGATCCTTGAAAATGTGCTACCCAACAGCCGCCAGCTTGTATCTCAGCGTACCTCAGCCTTTAGCGCCCTTGCTAGCTGACGAGCTCGTCACAGCGCGACTCCAAACTCGAAGCTCTGTAATGACTTTGCTCAAGCTCAATCATTCCTTTTCTCTCTCATACCGTTTTCACACTGATATCCTCCTTGTTCTCCAATTGGGCAGGATTGGGCGCATATCCTCTCCAACAGCTATCAGCTGGCGTGGGAACCCTTCGCGCTAATAACCACCACCCCCACAAACCACTGCCGGCAGCATCTGTAGGTGAAGAACCCAACGGGGAGACTCGTCCAAACGACGCCATCACCATCTCTCACTGGCCATAAATCAGGCCCAACGTCCGGCAGCGGAGCGCATCAGACGTGGCAATTGTCTCATCACCGGACTATGGGAAGCATCTCCACCGAATACGACAGTTAGAGCATAAGGACCTGAAGCCGGCACCTGCACCGCGCTTCTTTCGGATTTGTTTTTCTCAACAACAGACGCGCCATCGCCGTGGTCTCAGTCCGATCGGCCTCTTGCTGTACATATCCATTAGTACCCATATCCGTGCTCGATTCGCCGCCTCCTCGGTGTATTAGTTGCCGGCGATATGTCGCCGTCTGCAGCTGAGGAGATTGACGCACTCATCCAAGATGTGGCTGCAGGTGAGTGGTTCAAACCCTCCCACTCCTCGAGCGTAGGCGCCCACTGACTTGCTCGTACGCATAGCTTCCAAGCTACCAGCCAAATCTCGGGGGGCAAATATCAAGCCCACAGTAGCAAGCCTGGCGTCTCTGGCCTACGAGAACGGCTTGCTTCCGACTGCGCTTGACGAGCTTGTAGGCCTGCTGGTTACGCCCAGTCACCTCGACCAGGCCAGTCTAAATGCTATAGCCAGGAATCTGTATCCCGTCGCCAGAGTATCACGCGATGTTGTCGTCCGTATTATCGGCGCTCTCGGCCATGGAACGCTCAAGCCTTCGCTCACCATTCAGGTAGCTCTTTTGAAATGGCTCATCATGGTCCACCACGTTTTAGAGACCCCGGCTGTGCTTGCCCAGGCTTATGGGGTTCTCTTCAACTTGCTTGATACGGCGGCGATTAGACCGAATGTTTGCCATCTATTAGCACTGATTACGCGGAGAAAGCATGTCAAACCGTTTAGAATTCAAGCTCTGTGAGTGCCCCATTTCCGATGGCTACTCTACAATTCTGGCAACTGACGCCAGTTACAGATTAACTCTGTCACGGCAAACGGCGAATGATCCGTATCTGATCGGCCTTCTGAGAGTCTTCAAAGATTACTATCCCGAGATTATATTGGGTGAGTTAGTCCGTGGCAAGGCTTCGGCATTCAAGGTGAGAATGTTGTTATGTATTGAGGTTAGAAAGCTATTGGTATTGACACGGCTCTAGCACCCGGATGTTGCCTGGAAGGAAAGGCTTCAGGAAATCCAGGAGGCGTATGCTTCACAAGCGGAGAAGAACACACGCGGAGCCCTTGATGGATTCCAAGTCAATCGTGCCACGGGGCGTGGCCAAAGGAATAGAGTTGTGCCATCTGTACACACGTCTCATGTCACTGAGGTAATATGGTCAGCCTTCAGAAACCAGCCTAGCTGTATGCTAATCTTGTTTCCAGAACGCGATCACTCTGGAAGAAATCGAGAATGTCACCGGCTTTGTTCAGAAAATGGACAGGATAGAGCTGCCAAATCAGCTCGTGGCTGTTCTTGCAGACCCTTTGCTTCAGAAACTCTTACTCTTACGCCCCAGCGCGGAAGCTTATCAGCGGATAGCCAACTGGCTGAGCTCGGTTTTGCAGAATGTCCTCGAGGGGGATGCCGACGAGGCCACACTATGGGAAGTCTTGGACGTCGTGCGAGAGTTTGTTGTGCAGAGTAAAGTGAGTTGGCATCGAGTGGCAGCAGGTGCTCTTTGCCTAAGACTGACTTGAACGAATGATATAGTCTATACCCCCCATTCTCCTCGAATTCTTTGCGCGTTTTCTTCAACAGTGGAACGGGTCCGGCCAGCGTGGTCATATCTTGCAAATTTTGTCATATGCCCCCCTAGTCGAGTTTCAAGGCAAGTATTCGCTTTCTTATCGCATTTGAGGCCGTCCTTTGGGGAAACTAACCGTCTATAAGAGCTCTATGAACACATATTACAGCCATTGGAGGCAGCTGTCCTAGACAATACGCCCGGCTCTCAAGTTGAAGTATTAACACTGTACACTCACATACTGCATCATTGGATTGCCGTATCACAATCCAGCGATGCAATCCCGGCCCACGCAGATACGAGCCTGAGGGCGCTGATACGCCACACCGGACAGCTCAGCCTTACACTTCTACAGACGTCTCCAACGGAATCGGTGGACATGGCCATCATTGAATTCTACGAGCAGGCAGTCCGCCTTGTCAACGACGAAAGATTGAAGGACTACATACGGATTGAACTCCCACCCTCTGAGCTCATCTACATCTTCTTGTTCAGTGGTTCCGTGGCGACGGTATCACGCCTGTGCGACATCTTGGCGTGCTACAAGAAGGGCTTTGAGATGGCCATGTCGACCAAGGCGAGGAACGATGGCTCCAGTAGGATCGATGCCCTCTCCTATGACCGAGCCTACGTCAATCTGTACAACGGCTATCTCATGGACATTTGCAACTGTTTCTGGAGAAGCCGAGCGTTTAGCGATGCGGATACCAACTCGCACGGCTGCATGATGCCGCGGCCTGCTGTCTCCAAGCTCACTTCGTACGTGGTGTCGGTGGACAAGACCTTTTCACTTGCTTCACTGTTTTCCCTGTCGTACTCACCGGTGCTTTGCCTCCAGAGCATCCAGTCTGTGCGAGACTTGGAGGACGCTGCTATTGCGAGCGACAGCTCCATTCGGACAAGGCATGCCGGGCCCGTGACGCAGACCAGCCTCACGAAACTGGCTGCTGCGGGGGGCATACAGCTCGCATGGCAAGAGTATCGCATCGAGGTCTTGAGATCACTTGCGGAAAAGAATCTCGGCGGCATTGCCGAGCTGCTGAAGAACACAATGACAGTACTGAAGAAGTCAATGGACGCAACGCCGCGAGCGCGGGCCAAGATGCTTCATGCTCTCTGATGGCGCAGAGGAAAAAATGATGCTATTGCAACATATGGCGACTATGTATACCGAGTCCAGTTGAAGCGGACCAGCTGCCTATATCCCGTCGGTTGAAATCCAGGGTATCATGAATGAAACAAAACAAGAGGAAGGAAAGAAACCGTGCTGCATCCCACGTGTCCACCAGAATATCATCTATGGGTGTTGAAAGGAACAAACGAGACCCGAAATCCCGGGTGTGAAGGCAGAGTTGAGGCCTGCTCATCCACCCAAAAGCCAACGCCAATGCACCGTTGAATGCTGTGCTCCCCAACCGTCCGTGATGTGAGATGTCCATCTTATGCGTCAACTCATAAGCCGTTGAAGGCGTCCATGCCGAAATGAAATACCCCGTTTCTCCTCCACCGCGGCCCGAGTGAATGGGAGTGAAGAAGAAAAGAAAACAGAATTCAAGAGACGAACTAGCACACTCCTAATTCTCTCTTTGCTTGGACTCATCGCCATAACCACCAATCTTGATGCCGCCAAAGCCATACGTCTTGCCTTCGGGGGCAATGTTGGCCTGGCTTCTTGGCCCTCTCGCCTTGAGATCTTCCCTCAGCCAGCCCATGACCAGCTCTCCGAGGCGGCTGTTGCCGGTAGGGCCGACAGTGGCATCAATGGACCGCAGCATGTTGTCGGCCGTGTCCCACTCCTTGACGGTGCCGACATGCATGTGGACGAGATGCGTCGGCCAACCGGCCAGGTTGTCCAGGATGTGGGTAGCGTAGACAATGGTGCACTCGCGGTTCTCGGTCTCGCGCTTGAGCCAAGCGAGGAACTCGTAGCGGCTGAGAACATCCAGGTCGACGGTGATTTCGTCGAGGAAGAGGACGGTCCAGGGCCGCAAGAGGCCCATGGCCAGCTGGACTCTGCGGCGCTCACCGTCGGACACGGCGTGCATGCGCCAGTTGATGTCAATGTCGAGCATCTCGACGAGCTCGTCGCGGCGGTCGGGATAGGCGTCGCCGCCGACGGAGCGCAGCAGCTCCATGACGCCAATGTCGTTGCGGACGATGGGGTTGAGCACCCACTCGAGGCCGAGGTAGGTGACGCCCTCGAGGCCCTCCTTGAAGGGGTCGACGCCGCAGATGGAGATTGCGTCGCCGGGGGCCAGGCGCTTGCCGGCGAGCAGGCGGAGGAGCGTGGTCTTGCCGGCGCCGTTGGCCCCGATGAGGAGGGTGCGGGAGCGGGGGGGCAGGTCGAGGGAGATGTTGCGGACGCCGGTGGAGAAGTCGGGGAACGTGTAGGAGAGGTTCTTGACGACGATTCGGGGAGGGGATTGGGGTTGTTTGGAGGTCATTTTGGCGGTTGTGTGAGTTTACTGGTAGTAGTATATAAGTTCCGGAGAGGGATGAGGTGGGTTGTGAGAGAAGTTGTAATGAGTTGTGAAAGACTAGATGAGATGTGTTGAGAGACAGGATCACAGTCAAGTCGAGTTGAGAATGGAAGTGGGCAAGCCGGACTTCTTTTATGCTTATTTAAACGTTGGGAGGAGTTTCTACTAGGGCTTCCATCGGATGTCTCATTGCAGCATCACGGGCCCCGCCGGCGGAGTTTTCTAGCGTTAAAGCAGAGGCAATCCGTCATTACATGTATGTATTTCTCGGCCCTCTCAAGCTTTACATCATCGGATGTTTTTGACGTAGGATTTCAGAGACGTCGATGGCTTTTTATTTTCTTCGTCCAACGTGGGGGGTGTTTTCATACCTTTAGATCAACATACTTGGGTAAATTTGATTATTGTGTCAAGTAAGTAGTAAATAGATCAAGTTCTGTTCTCAAGCGCAGAGTCCGGAGTCCGAAACACGCCGTCTTTGAGAGCCCTACAGTTGCAGTGCAACTACGGCTCTTCAGCAGGGTCTTTGGATACCTAAGGTACATGTAAGCATCTGGCTGTTCAAGTTTAGCGGTCATTTAGAGCCCATGTTCGGCGTGTAATGGGGCACTTTAACTGCCAGAGACGGCACAAAGTACACGCATGTACTCCTTGCGTCAGTTCCTGGTACCAGCTCGAGATATGTGGGCTGCGAAGTACAAGCAAATACTTGCAGCCCCGACCCCCAGTCCGAGGCGCGTCTGAACGCGGGGCACAAGAAAAGAAATCGAGTGCTGTAAGAGCACCGGCGCGTCGAGCTCGCAACCAGCGTCAAAGGTGCTGCACGATCTTTGGACTTGTCTTGTCAAACTGCGGAACCAATCGCCTCACTGACTCAATTCCCTTCAAGACTCTCTTTTTTCTCACGGCTAGACACAGATACAAGGCCAGGCATCATCATAACCCATCAAGGCGCTCTTTTCCAAGCCTGCAAGCTCGGCCGCAGCAGCGCCTAACCGCCGCCATCATGGTCCAGCTCGAGGACATCTCCAGCCTCCTCGAGGCGCCCGCGTATGAACTTCTCTCCTTTTAAACAAGCCACTCGCCCTCAAAGCTGCTTCACTTCCCTTCTAACTCATGACTCAAAAGGCATCTCCCGCAAAAGGCCCCCGTCCGAGCCCCCTCCGCCTACAAGCCGCTGCACTCCTACGCCCTCGACAAGAACCGTTCGTACAAGCAGCAGTACGGTGACATGTACTTTTTGCGACTGGCCAAGATCAAGCCCGCGGTGGAGGAGGTCGCCGCCAGGGCGTGGGAGGACACGGAGATTGGCGGCGAGCGGGCCAAGAGGGTCGATCGCGTGCTGGACGTGCGGCAGGGCGAGCTGTGCTGGGTTGCGGGCACCGTGTACATGGACATGAAGCTGAAGCCCAACATTCTCGAGGATGTGTCCAAGGATGTGAGTCCAACAGCTGTCCTTCCATGCCTCGGGTGTGTGTGTGGCTTCTAACGGCAGTATGACTTCCCGGCAGCGCTGGCTCTCGGCGCCCATCTCCTCGCAAAAGTACTACTCCGACGACGGCTCCGACCAGACCATGCTCGAAGACGACTCGGGCCGCGTCCGCCTGGTGGGCGATCTGCTCAGCACCATCCCGCTCGTCACCGGGTGCATCATCGCCGTCATGGGCACCGAGAACACAAACGGAGAGTTTGAGGTCATCGACCTCAAGGTGCCCGATCTGGCGCCCCAGCCCGAGCGCTGGGCCCTCTCCAAGGCGCCCTCGGCCGGCGGCAAGGCAAAGAGCGAGGAGGATACAGAGATGACGGACAGTCCCCCGGGGAGCGGCGGAGGCGGCAAGAAGATTGCCATCGTGTCGGGGCTGTCCTTTTCCGGCACCGACGCCTCGTACGACCTCGAGCTGAACCTCCTGCTGGAGTACCTGCTGGGAGAGGCCCTCGGCCCAGAGGAGCAGGCCGGCGTGTCGCAAATCAGCAGGCTCATCATCGCCGGCGACTCCATCTCGACGACGGCCAGCAAGGGATCCGAAGACGAAGACGACGAGGTCAAGAAGCGGGCGCAGAAGAAGTACGGGTACGACGCCAGCGCATACAACCCCATCCCGTCCCAGCTATTTGACGACTTCGTCTCCGAGCTGCTGCCCTCCATGCCCGTCACCCTCCTCCCCGGCGCCCAGGACCCCGCCAACGCGAGCTACCCCCAGCAGCCCATCCACACGGCCATGTTCCCCCTCTCAAGAGCCTACGCAGCAAACGCCTCAGCATCAGCATCATCAGCGTCCCAGCCTGGCTGGTTTGATACCGTGACGAATCCCTGGGAGGCAGAGGTGGAAGGGTGGAGGGTACTGGGCACGGGCGGGCAGAACGTCGACGACGTGTTCAAGTATGTTGAGAGCGACGACCGCTTGGGCATGATGGAGGCCATGTGCAGATGGAGATGCTGCGCTCCCACAGCGCCCGATACGCTATGTATGTTTCTTGCCTCATCCCTTCCGTTTTCTATATATATATATATATATATATATAATTATATATTTGGAGCGTTACTGACGAGAAAAACTACTCAGGGAGCTATCCGTTTCAAGAAGACGACCCGTTTGTCCTCAAATCGTGCCCTCACGTCTACTTCGTCGGCTGCCAGCCCGAGTTTGCAACAAAGGTCATTCACGGCCCCGAGGGCCAGAGCGTGCGGCTCATTGCCGTGCCGTCGTTTTCCAAGAGCAAGGAGTTGGTGCTGGTGGATACGGAGACGCTGGAGGTGAGCAAAGTCAAGATTACGTCGAGGTGACAGTCGTGGGTCGGACGAAAGGAAGAGGTAACGATTTCAGCTGAAGGGGAGATATACATAGCATGTGGCTCCCGGTTTCACAAAGAGGATAGAAGGAATAGATTTGCCCTCGACATGGGGCTTCATTTTGGGCCATATGTCTTGCTGCTCTTTACAGTGGGCCGGTGGTAGAAGAAATATGTTGCTTTCGAGATACCTGGTAGAGATCAACAAGTAAACCTCACCATTGCGACGATCATTGTTCATGTATCGTAGAGTTTCTGCTGGAAATTTGCTGCTCAAAACGCCAGAACATCTCCGCGTCCTCTTAAAGGGGAGGCCCGAGATGGCCCACCATTCCGGCCTTTGTGATCCGTAGGCCCGCTATGAGAATACCCCATCTCGTCGACCATGACAAGCTGCAGAGGTCCCTCTCGCGGCGTTATAAACATGCACACCTCGCCCGGCCCTCCTGCTGTGTCTGAAAAGCTGCCCTTGGTTCGGTATGTTGGTTGTTTTAAGCTCGGAGTGCTTTAAGCAGTTTTCGCTCTAATACCTGTGAAACCCAAAAGTCCCGCGTTGACTTGCTTTCACCGAGACAAACAATTCCCGGCCATTGATGGAAAAGCACACCGTCCAGAACCCAACCCAAGTCTCCCCCCATTCAACTCTTTCTCCCCAAAACGCTTCCCATCTCTCCATCCTAGATGGGGGTAACGCAATCATGATCAGCCCCCCCATCACCAACCAAAGCACAGCCTCATCTCCCTCAACTTGCGTCACCTTTTCATTCAAAGGGCATTCTTGCAACAAACAAAACAAAGCCCCCCTTTTACTTCTTCCCCTTGTTCTTCTTCCCACCAGCACCAGCACCAGCCCCAGCCCCAGCAGCCTCCTTCTCCGCCCTGAGCCCATCCACGAAATCCTTCATAATGTCGTGCAGGTCCGGATTCTTCCTCGCCAGCAGCAGCACGTCGTCCGTCGTGACCGTCGTCCGGCCCGCGTGGTTGCAGAATGTCTCGAGGTCGATCGCCACGCTTTCTGATAGATAGATATAACTCATGTTTGTAAGCCTCTCTACTTTCAACTTTTTTATGTGTATTCTTGAACAATCATGACGACGACGACGATGGAGGAACAAAGAGAGGTTTTTAGTATGGATACGTAAGGTAAAAGAAGGAAACATGGCTCTCACCAATCTGCGCCCACACCATCTCCGTCAAGGCCCCGATAAACTGCGGCGTCGCGTTGCGGTTCCGCTTCAGCGACTCTTCGTCCACAATCTGTCCTATGGCGTACCAGAGTGCCGATTTGAGGCGCTATGAATACACAACAAACATAGTATTCCAGTATCAGCTTGGCTCTTTTTTTTATTTGTTTTTGTTACCAAGGAAGTAAGATTGGGTGCTCATTACTTCGCGGTCATTTTCAGGCGTTGTGTCTACCATTATTGAGCAGACGCCCTGTGTCGTGAGTTGGGTTAATTAATGGTGTGAATGAGACTGGGAGAGTGAGTGAAGGGTGATCGATTATGAGGGGCCGAATATTGATGAAGCGCGTCGTTGGACGGGGTACGCTAGTACATTTTAGGTAAAACTGATTGCTCTTATAAGACCGTTGAGAGTGATGCGACTACCTGCTCGTACATAAGGTAACATATCACTTCATAGTCCAGGGCATAGTCCAATATCAGTATTCATTTATTTGTATTAGCATCTATCCAATGCTGCATCCAAACCTACACTCAGTATTAGTCTGATCTGTCTCATATAGACAAGTAGATCCGCCGCCTCTATATACCTACAAACATACAGCATGACCCATCCCCGCCAACTCGTTCCATCAGGACAACAAAGTCTACGTAATCATCACTCAGGCTCCGTCTATGAGCTCTATGAGCTCGACAGGCTTTTTGGTGTACAGTGAGAGGCGATTGCCCGCACCACAGTACTCAAGCTCGTTGCCGCTGCACAGCATGTTGCAGTCCGCCGCCGGCGCCTTGAGAGATGACGGTGCCAATGTGTTGCCACAATAACATTCGCTGCCATACTCGGTGCCAAAGTACGTAAAGTCGTCACAGAATTCAGCGCAGGCCTCGACGGTCATGGTGCCGGTTGCGGTGGCAGCGCCCGTAAGAGCACGGGTGCCGTTGCCCTCGGTCTGGCAGCCGACAAACACAAAATCGCCCGCAGCAGCGGGCTGCTCAGGGTCTCCTCCAGTCACGTTGGGGTTGATGTAAAGCTCGAGGCGGTTGCTGGCACCGCAGTACTCGAACTGGTTGCCGGCGCAGGGCATGTTGCAGTCGGCCAGGGGAGCGGTTGCACTCGAGCCAGCAAGGAAGCTACCACAGTAGCATTCGTCGCCATACTCCGTGCCAAAGTACCTGAAGTCGGAGCAGAATTCGGCACAGGCCTCGTTGGTCATGTCAGGGTCGATGGTAGCCTTCTGGCCCAGAGCGCGATCCCCCGAGCCTTCCGTCCAGCAGCCCACCAGTGTGTATGGGCCGACAGTGGGCTCGTGGGTCAGGGTGCCAGTGGGAGCGGGAGGCTGGGTGGCCGTGGTCGAGTACAGCTCGAGGCGGTTGCCAGCACCGCAGAATTCACTAGCATCACCACTGCATACCATGTTGCACTCGTCAATGGGAGCCTCCGCGCTGCTCTTGGCAAGCGTATTGCCGCAGTAACCTGGGTGGCATGTTAGCTCGAGGACGATTCGGGAGACCAAGTCAACAGGAAAAGGTAGACAACTCACATTCGCGGCCATACTCTGTACCCCAGTAGACATAGTCGCTGCAAAAGTCTCTGCAGGTTTCCAGGGTCATCGAGTCGTTGGCATAGGCGTTGCCAGCCAGAGCACGCGTACCATCACCCTCAGTCCAGCAAGAAATCAGCACATATCCGTCGACTGAAGGGCGATGGCTGGGAGTAGGAACTGGTGTCGTCGTCGTTGGAGGCGCCGTCGTCGTTGGAGGCTCCGTGACAGGGGGAGGCGCCGTTGTTGTGGGAGGCTCTGATGTCGTGGGAGGCTCTGACGTCGTGGGAGGTTCCGTCGTCGTGGGAGGCTCTGACGTCGCGGGAGGTTCCGTCGTCGTGGGAGGTTCTGATGTCGTGGGAGGTTCCGTCGTAGTGGGAGGTTCTGATGTCGTGGGAGGCTCCGTGACAGGAGGCTCCGTGGTAGTAGGGGGAGCCTCAGTCGTGGCTGAGCCGGTTGTGACGGACGTCGTGCCACCAGATCCATCATCGTCTCCGCCGACGCAGGCAGCCGGGTTGGCAAAGGCACGGCAGGTACCGCCAACGCCGGTGAGGGCCTTGAAGCTGTCGGACTGGTCACCGTTGATGACGTCGACGTATCCCTCGTAGGCCAGGCCGCCCTGGATGGTGTAGTCGACGTTGAATAGAGTGTACGCTCCGGCACACTGGCCCTTCTTGAGATCCATGGTGGTGTTCTGCAGCAGAGGAACGGGGCTGTTCGTCTGAGGCGTCTTGTACCAGACCCTGACCTGCGCGCCCTGGCTGAGGCGGTCGTTGCGGACAGCAGCCACGGCCGTCAGAGCGCCCGAGGAGCCGAGGACGCAGCTCTGGGGCGACTGAAAGATGATGGCATCCTGGACAGGATACTCGTTGCCATTGTTGTCGTAGACGTCCTTGGTGCCGTCGGCATTGTTGACGGTGACGGTAAAAGACGAGATGCCTGAGGAGGCAAGGATGTTGACCGAGATGGGGTAGAAGGCAAAGGTATCGTCGAAGCCCTGGCTGGCGCCCTGGACGGTGCTGGTGACGACACAGGTGCTGAGGCCGCAGTCGGTGGTGCCCTTGCGGTTCTTGTAGGTGATGGACACGCTGGAGATGCTGCCCTGAGCAAGGCCAGTAGTCTTGACGCGGATGAAGCCCGTCAGCTGGAGGGTGCTGCCGCCGTTGATGAGGGTCAGCTGCAGGTTGACAGGCTTGACCTTGTAGGGGACAATGGGATCGGTCAGCTTGACGCTCGGGGGCACAACTTCAATCATCTTTTGCAAGACAGTCTTGCAGACGGACTTGAAAGTGTCTGCATCGGCTAGAGCCTCCATGGTCTGGTTGCCATCGGCATTGAAGACTTTGAAGTCGGAGTTCTTGTCAATCTTGACCGACGGGCCGACAACGAGGGGGTTCTTGGTCTCGCCGGAGAGATACTCGGTGACAACAAGGTTGTCAAAGACAGCATCGCTCGAGTCGAGACCCGCCTCACCGTCGATGCCGGTTCCGGTGGGAACAATGTCGGGGAACTCGGTGTTGTGGACGCCGCCCAAGGTGTGGCCGCAGGCCGTGACCTGGATCATCTCCTCGACGCTGAAGCCCATGCGGTCAAACTGCTGCTTGAACGTGGCGACGGAGTTTTGCGGCTGAGGGACACCTGGAGCTCCCTTGCCGGTGGCATCAATGCGGCCAACGCGAATCGGCACAGCAGGGCCACCGCAGGAGCGGACAGACGTGTAGACGCCCAGGGCGATGAGGTCGGCCAGGGTCGACCGGGGAGAGACATAGGGAGCCATGAACTCGAGCGTCGTCCTGTGGCCGGGCCCGGTGTTCTCGCCGTCGTCCAGCTCGTACTGCAGCGAGCCGTCAAGGCCTCCAATGCCAAAGTACGTGTTGGCCGTGGACATGTCGTGGAAGCCGACCCGGAGCCACTCGGCGGCGTTCTGCCGGCCGGGCCCCGAGGCCTCGTTGGAGCACGGGCTCACCGTGTCGGCAAATTTGCGGGCGCGGAACGACTGCAGCTGGGTCATGATCTCCTCAATTTCGTCGACTGCGTTGGGCCATGTCGGATCAGCCAGGGCTGAGCCTGCCAGGCCCAGAAGGCCCACCAGGGCAGCTGTCGACTTCATAGTGGGATGGACTGAGGAAGCCTGTCACCCTGTGAAGAGCGCTCGGGCAGATGGTGGAAAAGAAGACGGCGCAAAGACAGAGGCTTTGTCGCCGGTGGCAGCTCAACGAGTTGCTGCGATGGTGTTGCGGTCCCCTTCTTGCTCTTATCTCAACACAAGCGCACAAACGAGCGAGCGTGGATGGCCTCAGATTTCAGGGAACCAAGCGGGCAGACTCATGGCCTTTTTAAAGAATGGGAGAGCGAGCGTGTGTATACAAACGAGAGAGAGAGAGAGAGAGAAGAAAAGGAAACGAGCGAAAGAGACAGACAGACAGAGAGCAGATTCCTTCGGTGGAGGGTGGTGAGGCTGCAGCTGCATCGCGCCAGAAAGTCGTGCGATGGAGGCTGCAGCTGCTGCAGCTGGGCTCTGCTCTGGTTCGCCGTCCATGGCCTTTGCAGTCGTCGACAGACTTCTGCTCGCTGCAACGCAACCAGCAGAACCCATGTCTTCAGCCCGGAGTGGCGGGATTGAGACGCTCGATTGGAGAGATGCGAGGCTGCAAGGGTTGAGTTGTCCAGGTCGTTCTCGTATTTTTGGCAGCCGACCTGCATTAGCCCACCGTCGAGGCACTTCAGGCACTCTCAGGCCCCAAGCCCAAGACCTCTAGGGGCCCTTTGGGGGGTTCCGGGGCCTTTCAGTGGGTGGTTTGCAGCGGCCGCAGCAAATCACAGCACACCCAACCTCTGTAGGGAACAAGTGATAAGCTGAATCCACCTTCCAGATGCCGTGACCCGACCTTCTGGCTCCTGCATGTATCTACAACCTCTCGCCTACGTGCTCAATATCATCATTCCCTCTCCTCTCACCAACGCTCACAAGTCCAAGCCGGAACGGAATGGATCCCTGCGGGCTGAACAGGCCGGATGACGAACCCGCCGCTCACGCTTCCCCACCTCCATCATCCCTTGTCTGCTGGCCCGTAGCGGCATGTGGGCATGGATGACCTCCGTACAGGTCGCAATATTGGTTTTCCAGGCAGCATCAATAGTGGCCGACGTGCTCTATTTGGGCGGCTTCTGGCAGCTGAAAGACGGTGGTGATGCTGGCTGATGCTTCAATGTTCCATCTTGCCAAAGAACGACCGGCTTGGCAGGGTAGACGAGGTGAACGAGCAGACAAAGAGTCCTCTCCCGCAATACGCTTGATATGTACTGACAATCAGAAAGCAGTTAGTATTCCCTCCCTCCCACTTCCGTATCCGCTCGACTGCCTTTACGAGGTACTTGCACGACTATAGACGTGGAAGGGCGGCCAAGGCTGGCTATCCGGCATCTTGGCGTTAGTCTTACTATCAGTACCAAAGTGCTATCAGCGCTTCCCGGTGAGGATCTTGGGAGGCGCCGGCTATCACCAGATCGGCTTAGTAGCCGCTGCTCACCAGGGGCAGCGTGATCGATACTCTCGGAAGCCAGCCGTAGTGCAAACCTTGAAGCCCAGGACGGGCTGCTAGCACGATTTGCAAGGCATCACCCGCAATGCTTCGTACAACGAGCTCATTTCACCTGGGCTGTGCCGCAAGCCGCCAAGAGAGAGGCGATGGTTACACCTTGGGATTACGAGAGTTCAACTGACTACTAGCCTTGTGGATGTGGGTGACACGCACCGCAAATCACCTGGCTGCTCTGATAAAGTCTAGGCTCTCGTTTCCGTCACCTTAAATGGAGATGATGGTGGCATGGGCTTCGGCACAACCTCCTGAATGCATCTTCCGCTTATGGAACGAAAACAAAGCAAAGGAGGAGCAAACGACTTTTGCGTTGAGTCAAACAGTGCCTTCAGCGCATACACAACGGATCGTGAGCAGCACTTTGCCCGCGTGTGGTTGCCGCGGGGGCACATTGTTGCTGCAGGTTCTCAATACTGCTACCACGAACAGGGTCCCTCCTTTTGGCTCTTTGCTCAATTGATCGCAAGCCATGACAGATTGAGAGCTTGTGTCTTGGCTCCATTGAGCAACAAGCCAATAAATGGCTTGCTTTATTAATCATACGCAGACCAGTCGCGAATACTTCGCACAGGCACAGATGCTCCCTGTCTCGATTATTCTGTCACCTCCAAGAGAAGTATATGGCTCCACCTCACCGGAAGCTGCCTCACAGCGCACTCGAGAACATTTACACAGCAAAGCAACGGGTCACACCGCATACGAGCTTCTCTTGGCCTGGTTCTTCTTCTTTCCCATCCTCGTCTGGGGGGATCTGTGAGGTTTTGCGTATCAGAGGGTCCTCAAAACGAGCAACCTGAAAGAGGTCGAAGCGCCACCATGTACAATGCACGTATGTAAGTGAGCACATGAAGGACGCCACTTTCCTTCACGGTCCCGTTCGCCTGCATCTGAGCAGTGAGCTGCAGCCCGTCCACACCCTCTCCGCTTCTCGTGGGCAGTCGCTTGAGGGATCCTGGTCCCTCGCGGATCCTCGCCACAGAAATTGGCCGTAGGTGCTTCTGGCGTTCGCCGGCTTCGCTACCGCCGTGCAGTTGCGTTCGGTTCACAATGCAACGCCTGTGATGAGTCTACTCGACGACCTGCAGGTTGGCCATCATTCAACAGCGGAATGAAACAGGCCGAGAACAAAAAGCCCAGTCCCCACGGCAAATCCAACATCACACATCTCTGCGTTTTGCACCACCGGGCTGTGCAAAATCTTTCCTCGGCCGGGAAAGTTGCCGAGAAGCCGGCCCCTTCCTCCGCCATGCAACCATAAGGGTGCTGCTATATTGATCAGCCTCACGGCTTAGAGGAGCACTTCTATATTTCGCTAAACATATTATTTCCGGAAGGGAGCACTGGCACTCAGAGGGCACGCGACAGAATATATGAAAGTGACCATTCAGCCACTGCTCGATTCTCCTTTGGGCCTTTGACTTTACCCGAGAGTAACACGCCAAGAAAGTCCTCCTGGTCCAGCTGGAGTTGGAGAACGAAAGAAGAAGAGAAACCCCTCCCGGGGAAGACTCCGAACGCCATGGTGACATTGGTTGATGCTACCAGCAATGAATCGGACGCCTCCAGCCACGTCTAAATTTACGCTTCTTTCTGTCCGGCTTGCCACTTTCCCTGTCTCGCGGAGCAATGCTGCGGGCCGTCCCTTGCTCGGAGAGCAGTCTAGATTCATCGTCCGCAGCATGTCCATTCTGTTTTGTCCTCAGTTTTGTTCTAGACCTATCAGCTCGTTTGTTCGGTAGCCAGGGTTGAGAGATATTGCTCCAATATCTCGTACGATATATTGGACCCTCCACATATTACAAGCACAATGACACTATTCTTGTTGAGGCCGGGAACCAGCTCCTTCAAGCGGCCGCTGTACACGACGGCAGGACAGACGCTGCACGATAACTCGACGAGAAAGCGCTCCTCGCTAGCGAACCGCTTACAAGCGGCAATGGCCTCAGCGTCGGAGAGGACCACGGTTGAGACTTGGTCACGGAGCCCGTACTCAAAGGCTCTCTGGCAGACGGTTCTCGCGCCGAGAGTGGTGGCGAGGCTGGTGATGGCGGGCAGCGTGATTAGCTCGCCCTTTTGGACCGCCTGATGAAGTGAGTCTGTTCCTAATGTTTCGACAGCAATGACTCGAGTCTGGTTCATGGACAGGTCGTCGAGACCCTGCACAACACCTGACAAGAGGCCGCCTCCGCCGACGCTGCAAATGATGGCATCGACATCGGCTATGCGTGCCGTAGCATCGTCATCTGTTGCGCCGTCCACGGCTACCGGATAGTGCTTGACCATTGTGGGAATTTGCCTTGCGATTTCGTGCGAGATGCCCGCGTTGCCATCCCAAATCTCCTGTGCGTTGAACGGAGGCACGTAGATGGCTACGTCTCCTTTAGCACGGGCTTCCTCCATCAGAATGCCTGTGAGATAGTCATCGGCCTCTTGCCATGAGGCACCCATTTGAATCACATCTGAGGCGCCGGCCTTTCGCAGCTTGTCGATGGTGTACGCAGTCGTGGACAGCGGGACGATGATGGTGGCCTGGCAGCCCAGTGTAATGGCGGCGTGGACACAGGCCAGCCCGGCGTTGCCTCCTGAGGAGCAGTAGAAGTGGGCTTTGGCGGCGTCGGGCCCTTGCGCGGCGAGCTTGGCCACCATGTAGTTGCCTATGCCGCGAGACTTGAAGGACCCTGAGGGCTGGAGGTTCTCCAGCTTGAGGAAGACATTGCTGGGATGGTGGTAAGTAAAGGGACGGAAAATACTATGTAGTCACTACGGGTGCGCTTACCAGCCGGCTACTTCTGAGAGAGAGTTGGATTTGATGAGTGGTGTTTCTATGTAGGGGATCTTCATGTTGGGCTTGGACCCCATTGCTGCAAATGACTGAAGGTGTGAGAGCGAGTCCGCACTGACGGATGGGATATTAAGATTGGATGCGCTGATGCCTGATGCACGCTGAATACAACTGGAATGAATGATTGGATGAATGGAACAATAAGTGAGTGTTTGGGTGATGACGTATCTATAAGCTCGCTGACGATCTTTATACAGGCTGAAAATGGAGGTTATATCGGGCAACGAGGCATGGAAAGATTTCTCTGCTGCTAGTGAGGGGTTGGCTTGTCTCACTCTGACTGGCTGCTGCGTCTTAGGTAGTACTACAGTATGTCGGTGCCTTGTAGTACGTGTCTTCCGTCTGAAGCATTGCGCCCTTTGACTTGCACATGCACACATGCGCCTTTGCCAAAGGTCAAGTTGACAAGACAGAAGCAACAGAAGTGCTTCAAGTCAATTACCTAGTACAGTAAATGTCAATTGCTCAGTCACAGCAGCAGCACCGGTCAGACATTGCAACTTGCACGCGCAAGACTCGAAAGGGCGTGGCGTCTGACTTGTTCTCTTTTGAATCTCGTTGGAGCCTCCACTGGCTACACCTCATAGTACTACTAGTATAAGTATTTCGGCTGCATGTCTCTGTTTGTGTCTCGCCTGCGTGTGTGATCGACGATGCCTACATAGTATTCTTTTTCTCCGGTGGCGCTGCCTTTTTGTCTCGTTTTGCCCCTTGCATGTTTCCGTCCGGTCAGATCTTTAAAAACGCACGAACCCGTTTGGTGGGGGGAGGAGACTTGTTGTTTCGTCTCATGCTCCTGTGTTGGGTTTGTGTCTCGGTTTCTTCAGCCCTGTCTGTTTCACTCCAGTGAGACATTCTTTCCGAAGAGTCAATCTTTCTTCCAACTACAGCTGAAGTTTTGCTTCAATATGGCTAATTGAGTTTGGTTTGCAGTGTTTCTTTGTTGGAACAAGTTTGACTTGAGGAGGCGAAAACTGGCGATGCAGAGGGTTTCTGTATGGCTGCACAGCCACAGTTGGTTCAGCAGCACCATGAGCAACGTACCGATACCTCCAAATTGACTTGCATCTCAACACAACATGCAAGTACTACGAGTACCGATCCATCCCAAGCTTAACTCTACATACGATACATTCAGGCCGGCTGCCTCCAGCTAAGGTAGATAGTCAAGATAGTCAAGAGATCTCGGCCCATGAAAAGAAAAAAGTCTTTCACCACTGACGTAAAAAGCATCTCCTTAACCGTAACCCATCCAATCGCCACCTCAGCTGCATCTCCATTCAAGCAACAAAACCCACCTTGATGGAGCACCGCCTCAGCCACAGGTGCAAGGGGCACGGCAGTACGTCATCCAGTGACGACGAAACGAAACGAACGAACTGCCCCGCCACAAACCAACCAAAGAAAAAAGCATGTGAGCCCCTCTAAAGAAATGTGTGCAGTGCGCGCAAGCCACACTTTGATGAAGATAACTAAAAAAGACTGGATCTTGATCATCTGCTCGGCTTTCTTGTTCTGTTTAGAAGCGGCATTCTTCAGCTAATGAATCCATTGAGTGTTGATCTTGTGTCCGCTTCTTTTGGGTCCTTTGGTTGCGTAAACGAGACGGGGCTTTATTTATTCCGGGGTTTGATTCTTCATACCGCTCTTCTGACGTTTCTCTCCTCGCTCTTCTCATCCTCCACCTCATCCTCCACCTCATCCTCCTCCTCTCTCAACAACTTTGCAAACGATTCTCCTGTCCTCTCATCCTATCATCATCCTATCCCATCCCATCACCACTCAAATAGACTCTTCAAACCAGGCAAAAAAAAAAAGCCAAAAAGCATCCATCATGGGCGCCCGAACAGGCTTCGGCCTCAAATTCGTCCAGTGGTTCGTCCGCGGCATCCAGTTCTGCTGCGCCGCCATCGTCCTCGCCATCTACTCCTACTTCCTCGCGACCCTGCACAACCACCACCTGCCCATCGCCACGAGCCTGCGCGCCGTCGAGGGCATCTCGGGCGCGGCCGTGGCCTACGCGCTGCTGGCCCTGCTGACGCTCTGCTGCCTCGCGGGCCGCACCCTGACGGCCTTGTTCGGCGTCGTCCTCGACATCTGCTTCATCGGCGCCTTCGTCTACGTCGCCGTCGCCAACAAGAACGGCGCCGGCACCTGCGACGGCGTGCTCGACACGCCCTTTGGCAAGGGCCAGTCCGACGCCACCGTCAAGGCCCACAGCGGCTTCACCACCCTGCCCAGCTTCCACACCGCGTGCCGCCTGCAGACGGCCTGCCTCGCCGTCTCCATCATCGCCATCTTCTTCTACATCCTCTCCATCCTCATGGAGGTCGCCCTTGCGCGCCACCACCGCAAGGAGAAGCGCTACGGGCCCAGCCCCCGCAACGACTACACGTCTGGCTTCGGCCGCACCGCCAGCACCAGCACCCGGAAGCCGGGCTTCTTCGGGCGCTTCCTCGGCGGGCGCAAGGTCGTCGACGCCAGCGAGGAGGGCAACATGCTGCCCGCGCACCCGCAGCCCGACCAGCTCAATGCCCACCACCACCACGCGGACAACAACGACATCTCGAACCCTTACGTCCACACCGACTACAACAACAAGTACGAGACTGGGTACGGCTACTCGGGCGTCACGGGGCCGGCTGCTACTACCAACACCACTGCGTATGCTGGCGCCGGCGGGTATGCGGCTCCCCAGGGCACGGCTGGATATGGCCAGCCGGTCAACTACCGCTACGACGACGGCATCTACGACCATGCTCAGCGTTAATAGAGACCTGTCCCAAGATGTACAGTCACTATCAGGGGATGCTGCCATGAACGGCCGGAAACGAGACAAACGAAATACCCCCCCACCCACCAGACAGATAACCAACAAAAAACCGTGTATGATTGAATGTATATATGGCTCACGCTGATTGAGCATCAGTGGGAGGAAACAGCATCAACCCTTTGTCGGATTCCCATGAGAGGAATACTGGCCTCTAGGGGTCCCTGTCAACTATGAATGAATATCAATATCCATGTAGAGATAAGGGGGAAGGGTTAGCAATCCACCCCACAAGAGTTTTTGACTTTTGTCAGCTCCAATTAATAGTAATGAATTAACAAGAACATCTTGTCTTTATATCTTCACAAGGCAGAAATAAGCATATCATGCGCCGTGTAGAGTTTTATCGTCTTGACATGGTCAGTATCATAAGAGAAAAAAACCAAATGCTGCCACAGTCTGCGCTCAAGAACCCCCCCTGAACCGCTCCTGTGAAAACATTTCAGTCCCCAGTGCTATCATTCGCTCATTGCCAGAAACATGCAAAATTGAAAACAAAGGAGGAGGGCAACCATCATGCAAATCTCAACCCCAGGTCGACTCCCCATGATCCACCTCACTCATCGCATCGTCCCCCCCAACCATGAGATCGGACCAGTTCAGATCCGCCTTCTCCAGCTCCCGCGAGAAAAAGTCCTGCTCCTCCCTCATGGCGATGCGGATGTCGGCCGCGATGCGCTCCGGGTACCGCCGCACGTTGAGCCAGTGCGTTAGGCTCCGCAGCGCCTGCTCCAGCGGCAGCGCCGAGTCCACCTCGGCGTCAATGTCGCTGCCCGCAAGCCACTCGTCCCGCAGCTCCGGCCGGCAGTGCAGGTACACGGCTGTGATGACGCGCATGTTGGACTGCCTCCACTTGCGCCCGCAGTACGGCACCTGGCCCTTGAAGAGCTTGAGCGTGTACAGCCGCAGCTCGGGCTGCGGCACCCGCAGCGACTTCTTGAGGATGGTGGATGACTTGTACTGCACGAGCAGCAGGTTGCGGTGCGCCTTGTTCTTGCATATCTTTTGCATCACCCGCAGGTAGTTGATCAGGGAGAAGAAGTTGCGCCGCGAAAAGTCGGTGATGGGCTCCATGGGGATGTTGCTCAGGGGGACCCCCATCTCGTCCACCTCCGGCCGCATCCGGACGTCCTCTACGCCGTCGCAGGCCACGTCCTCCATCTGGTCCACTTCCGCCTCCTCCGTCTCTCGCTGTCTTCTAATCGGCGGCGGCGCTGCGTCATCCTCGCTGTCTTCTCCTCCTGGTTGCTGCCCGTCGCCGCCTTCGCCTTGGCCGTCTGCATCGGCCACGTCTCCTCCCTCATTGCCAGCCTCGTCACTCTCGGTCTTATCCTTGAATCTAGATCGGATGTTGCAAAATTGGAAAAAGCTACAGTCAAAGAGTAAGCAAATCAAGGCCATGACATGCACGTTTTCTCGGAATAGGGGGGCCATCTAGTACCTGTTCTCAGCATGGTCCATCTTACTGTCGACCACTTGTTGAATGTCCTGATGCGCAAACAGCTTGAGCACTAGGGGAAGATAGTTTGAGTCCAACAGCAGTTGAGTCAAGTACTCAAACTTGAGAACATCTGAGACACACAGCATTGTCAGCGGAGACATCCACGACAGCAATTCTTCTCAAGGCAGTACTCACGCGAGACTCTGAGCCATTTCAGGAGGAGAAGGAGGATGGCAGTCATAGCCTTTGACGTGATTTCCCGTGTTCGAGTGGCGTCAATTTCCTCAGGAGACGGCTCTGCTTCCTGCTCTTGCTGGCCTTGTGCGTTCATATCCATGCCCCTCTGCGACCCATGGCCGCCATTAATACCAGGGTTGTTGGCCCTGCTGGTCATTCCTGCCATCTGATTCTGCTGCTGGGCCACAATAGCCGTGACATTAACAAGGATTGGGCGGAGCAAAACAATCACAATGGACTGGAGATGAGGCAAGGCATTGGCCTACAAACCCACATTAGCCTTATATCCAAGGGAAGGGACGGAGGGGTCAGGAACACGGCACACTTACATAAAAACGTTCCACGGCAATGAGCCGCTGCTTGTCTCGTTCGCTCAGCCTCTCTGGTTGAGGACCAAAGTCGACTTCCGGGCCTGGGAATGACCGCTCCTTCTTCTTCTTCTCTTTTTTATCTTCGGCCTTCAGCTCGCGCAGCACTTCCTTCTCCTCCAATGTGAGCTCATTGAGGTCGAGATCCTCAATGTCATCGTCGTCGTCTTCATCAGCGTCATCATCAGCTTCCCAGCCGCGTTCAAACTTGAGGAATCGCTCTCGCTCCTCCCAGAGCTGACGAGTTGCTCGGGTCATCCTGACACGCGAGGAAAAGATTTGCCCAGCCTCGAGGATTGAGGCGGGAATATCGCTACCCTCCCACTTTCTAGACACCAGAGGGTTGCCATATCCCGCTTCGCCCTTCCCGCCAGCACTGTTACTGGTGGCATCGAGAGGAGGGTACATGAAGGGAAAGTTTTGGTTGGTCTGGTAGTTTTGCTTCTTGCCTCCTTTCCCGCCGACGCCTGGGGACGGCGGCGGTGATGGCGCTGGAGTGGCAATGTGCACTGGCTGGTTGAGGATGGATGCGCCTCCCAGTTGTACGTTGGGCGGCTGGGGGATGATGCCGTTGGCAACACTGCGGCTCGTCATATTAGGCAGAGGTGGAAGAAGCGACGAATTGTCCGCCTCTAGCGGTATCAAGGGCTGTGGCGGGACATAGGCCGGGTATTTCGAGGTGACTTCCTGGCGAAAGACGTGATAGTCCAGGGGCGAGGCCGTGATGGTATCTTTGCTCTTATCACCGCCTGTAAGCTCGCTGGTGGCCTCCTTGACACGCTTGAGGTCTTCTGTTCCGCCGAAGACAAGAAGGATGGATTTCCAGAACAGCAGGAAGATCTGTACGCCGTTCGTCAACAATGAGACTTTCCAAACACAAGAGCTCGTTTAAGCGCTGTGGGTTCGCTCACCTGGGTATGGGGCATGGTGTTTTGTTCATCCCATCTCAGCTTGGAAGTCGCCAGCATCATGAAATCGACCAGGGAGGGATTCAGCTCAACTACGCGTTCCAAGTCAGCCTGTGCGTCTTCTTTCCTTCCTTTGTCCTCATCTCTTCAACGAGTGACCCATGAAATAACTTTGTAATACATACGTAGTTTTGCTTCTGTTGAGGCCATATCCTCGGGGTCGTTCAACGTCTCTTGGACCACAATGTACATGATGGTCAGGAGATTCATCAATTCATCCTGAGCATCCTGCGCACTGCCTTGTTGGATATCACCAGACCTGTCCTTGCGTCAGACTTCCTGTAAACGTTTTCAAAGCTCTTGCACCGCGTGCGATTCATGGACCGTACCAGTGAATCTCAAAGACGTCCCTCAGCGCTTGCCAGATGACTGGTATCCCTCCCAGAGACGTCAAACACGCCACGCCAGCCTTCATCGCCTGGAGCTGCGGGATGCTCGCAATCGACCGGCTGTTCTCGTCCGTCGCGTGCGGCATCGCCGTGTCCCCCCATCTGCCCAAGACGAGATACATAATCTTGCCAATCGAGTTCGCCCTCAGCGCCGCGTCGTTGCTCTGCACGCCTGCAATGGCGCCCTGCACAAACCTCGCCCTGGTATCGTGGTCGGCGTCGTCCCACCCGTGCTTGCCGCCCGACTCGTGCTTCCAGTGCCACTCAAAGGCCTTTTGCGCCGCGTTAAGGCGCACCCACTGCCAGAACTGGTACACGAACCACTCGTCAATCTCCTCCGCGTGCGGCCCCATGTCCGAGTAGACAAAGTCGTATGCCGCGGGGTCAGCAGCATTGACCCTGGCGACAATGTGCCGCAGCTGCATCAGCGACAGCGAGTCGGTGGGAGCATGCTGGGGAGCTTGCGACCGATTGCCGGCGTTGTTTTGGTTGCTCGCAGAGGGCATCATCGAGGCGCCGCCTTGTGTAGAGTTGGACTGCCGCTGCGGCTGTTGCTGTTGCGACTGCTGAGAGGCGCCCCTGGACGTCGAAAGTGGCGGCAGCTGAGGAGCTGGCGATGGATCGGCCGAGTCGTCAATCGCGGACTCGTCTTGGGGGGTCTCGACAGCCTCCTCCGCTGCCTCGGTGGGAGCCTCGCTCGACGACTCCGGGGCAGGTTTCGCTGAAGACCACAAGCTGTTCATCATGGGCGATGCGACGTCGTGGTTTCTCGATGCTCGTAGCAGTGGCACATTGCGGGGTGCCGCCGAATATTCTGCTTCAGGGGTGGGGTGTTGGTTAGGCCATGGAGTCTGTACGATACAGCTGCTCGAGGACGGATGAAGTGAAGACGCGGTATCACAGCAAAAGATGCTGGTGAGGCGAGATGTCGCGTGTCGGCGCTGGTGACGACGGTCTGTTGCAGCTCCAGCAACGTCGATTGGGAGCTCGATGGCAATTGAAGGCACGACGCTGTGGCTGGAGGGGTCGGTGGGAGCTCCCCCATTGGCTGGACACTTTCATGTCCCCTGAGGTACTAGTGCGGTCGCGAGCGCTGAGCAGATACCTCGAGCTACCACTTGGCCATCCATCCATCACGGACGTTCAAATCTCATCAGTATGAGACTGTAGGAGTCTGAGAAAGGGGTATTTACAGCTCAAATCAAAATAGATCCATCTTTATATATTTACCATTGTCTTCTATATATACAGGTTACAGCACGTCACCAATCTGCAAGAAGCGTCTCTCTCTCACTCCTCGTCAGAAGAACCCTCTCCCGATCCACCACCACCACCGCCGCCGCCGCCCTCACCATTCTCGCCCTTCTCGGCCTTCTTCTGCGCCCGCCTCCTCAGCTTCTTCAAGCGGTTCAGCCTCTTCTTCTTCTCCTTGATCTGCTCCTCCTTGTCCGCCATCTTCTTCTTCGCCTCCTCCTCCGCCTGCGCCTGCGCCCTTGCCTTCTTCCGCATCGCAATTCTGCTCTTCTTCCCCGGCCGCTTCCTCCTCGCCTGCTGCTCGCCTTCCATCTGCGCGTCGTGGTTTACCGCTTCCCCGGGGCGGGCCTTTCTTGTTGTTTTGATGCTCGTGACTTTCCAGGGGAGCTCAAGGCCCCAGTGCCTCACTTTGGATCGCGCAAGGACGTCTTCGCCGCTCACGGCTGCCACCTCATACTCGCGCTTCTTCTCGGGTGACACGTCTGTTGCCAAGTAGTATGATAACGGCGGACCCCTGAGAATCTTCCCCTCTACTACTTTGTCGTAATCCTCCAACACGACCTTGGGCGCCGGGCCAGCCGTGCTGAAGAGCCGGAATGCGTAGCCTTCATCCTCGGCTTCTTCGCCACCTTGGTCGCTGGGCGTAGAATCGCCAACGGGGGTGTCCGGTTCGCTTTCTGAATCAGAGCTGAGCGCCTCATTTTTTGGTCTACCCTTTGCCTGCGGCCTTTCAAGCACAGGCAAGGTGACTGGGGGCTGCGGTGGACGATAGGCGCTTTCGTCTATGCCCAGTGACTTGGCGATTTGCGCATTGAGCCTTGCCTCCAGCTCGGCGTCTACTTCACTCTCGCTCCATGAGGACTCATCCGATGCGTGCAACTCTTCTCGGCGGACTCTGCAGAGCATGTTAACCCTCACATACGAGCACAGTCCAGGGCCCCAGAAGGGGAAAAGGGATGCGCATACCTCTTCGCATCAGGTACCTCAAACATGGCGGCTCTCCCGGCTGAGAAGAAACGAGATGGTGAATTCTTCCCCCGTCCAATTGCAAGTACGGGCTGCCGTTGTGTCAAGTAAAGTAAGTCGTAAAATCACCAGAATGAGAATATCCAGTCTCCAAATGAGTCGAAACAAACGGGTATCTGGTATGTATCGCGTTTTCGAAGATTGGATGTATCTTGAAGACGAGACGATGCAAAGAAAAGTAAAGTTGAACAGCCGCTTATCTAAGCAGCACAGCTGTCTTTGGACAACCACCACCACGGCTAAGCACTCGGTGCTAGGTACCTACCTCTCCCATACAAATCCGCCCTTGGCCAAAGTACCCCACACTTCATCCCGGCATAACTGGTAGAACTGGCGACGACTTCATTGATCTTGGCCGGTTCTTGATAGTGAACTTCTCCTGCTCCTGCCGCCTTCACAAAAGCTTCCGCCTGTCATCACTACCATCGTCATCATTGTCGTCATTCGGTTCCTGATCAAGAACCCGTAGAGTCTTGTCTAACCGCCCCCAATCACGGATATATATTCTCCAAGATAAACCAACCAACCCAACAAGAAATGACACTTCATATTCACATCACAATCACTTCTCGGTCCCCACGCTCCGAGCCCAAACTCAGCCAAGCAAGCAACATTCCCTAATTCAAAGGACTAATAATTCACCCGTCCCAGAAAAAAAATCCCGAATCAGATTCAAATAGATTGGACAACGAATTCCAAATTAGCCGTATTTCCAACCCTTTTTTTTCTTTCCTCTCTCTTTCAATATACTTCTCAAGGGGTTGCCCGTTAATCTATTTTTGCGCATTTATCCTCAACCGATACCACGCCGCGGTTCATTACTTCTCAAAAATAAAAATAAAAGAAGGGGGGGCGCCAGCCACGCATGTTGTGTATATGGCCTTCCCACTTTACCTACCGTGAGGTTGCTTGCGCGCTGCATTGCTACACAACATACCTTGCATCATGTACTCCGTATACTGAAGTCTCTTGAGCAAAGGCGTGGCTGTCGTGACACCCTTGGGTCGTATTCTCATGCCTGCGTGCATTATTAGACAGTCAATCTTCACGCACAGAATTAGCCATGGACTCGCCGCATAGATACGGGGAGGCTTTTCCTCTATTTCCTCTTTTGCTTCCACCCCCCCTTTTTCAACTGATCTTTTCTTCTAGACATTTGTCTCTCCTGTATTTTCTCTTCTCAGATCTATGGATTCTTTTCCTCCCGTGTTTCTATCCTCATCCTACTTAGGCAGCTAGAATGACAATGATAAGCTGAGCGATATACCAACTCACCCCTATCCCATGTCATGAACAAAAGTCCCCCTCACGTCAAGGCTGTTGCATGTACTTCTACCAATCTTCCGAGTACGTATCTATCCTCTTTCAGCCTGCCTCTCTCCCAAGCGCAGCCTCACATGAATCACTTTGGCATATTCACTGATATCGCTAACAGAGACACCAATCACTCGTCTTCAATATTGCTACTATCGTGGTATCTCAGCATCGCCCAGCATCCTGGCCATATCCTCGTCTCCCCAACTCCGACCATCAAACGTGACCTTTACTCCATACCGGACGAGATTTCCCATTTGCTTTTTTCATGGCCCTCGATCCCATCAGATACCTAGCCAAAGTCCCAAGTGTTTCCCTTATATATACATACCAGATACACACACATATAAAGTCGTGCATGTGGGTATATGTATGTGTATATACATGTATGTGTATGTGTATGTATATCCTCCATAGAAGTGAACCCCTCCTGGAATAAGTCTCCCAAGAACTCGCCACAGACGCCGCAGTATCAAAGTGTCATTGTACACATGCTCAATCCATCGTGAGAAAACAAAATGATAAGAAAGAATCCACCATAAAGTACAAACAAATACAAAAGAGAGCAAACAGAAAGGAATAGACTGCCTCAGTAAAACACCCTGTCCTTAAGATGCAGCAGCAAAGGTATAGTCAGTGTTTGAGTCGTGTCCTGGGAGCGGCTCGGATGATGTCGCAAGTCTTAGTTGCCATGCCAGGAGTAGTTGTGCATGGGCTCAAAAGACGCCCGCGACTCGGTCTTGACTGATGATCCAGTTGCTGTTCCCGCCTTGTATGGCTCATGGGGAAACGAGTACGGTCGTGCGTCAGTGCTGGCATAGGCTGTGCTCGAACTATTTTCCCCGGCCGTCGTGGTAGACCATGCTTGTGACGGCGGATAGTATTCCCTCGACGAGGCGGACCCCTGCGTAGACGATCCATATCGGTACTCGGGCGATTCGCTGCTGTTGATGGAGTTGGCACCGTGAACGGATTGCTGGCCGCTCTGGCGGGGGCTCTTGTTTGGCCGGCCGTTGTCGACGTATCTGGGAACGCTCAGAGCGCTATCCGCATGGCCGCTCACCGCTGGTGTGCTCGTGCTGGCCGGCAGCTGGGAGCCCGAAGCCGGCTGTTGCACATAGGTGTATTGTCCGCGAGCCGTCGACGGTTGCTCACTTGCCCCCATTGAGAGAGGCAATGGTGGTATCGAGGACTGGAGCGGCATCTCCTGGGGGTCCGAAGTATAGTTCGATGCGCCTGAGATGGACACTTTGGAGTATGTGTCAGCGCCCATCGTCGCTGCCGGATAGTTCCCAGCGCCAGATGAGGCGACCTGGGGAATGGAAGTATTGCTGCTGCTAGCACTCCATGGCGAATATTGACTGCATAATCATGAATGGTTAGAAACCGATGTTTTCATAATGACAGATTCAGCTTCCGGAATGACTCACTTGGATCTCAGAGAACTCAGTTGTCCACTGCCAGGGACTTTGGGGGAACTGAAGGTGAAACTCGAGCGCGGCACTTGAATGTCCACACTCCTCTTGAGTTCCTGAGGCTTGACGCTCAACGCTCCAGCGACAACCCCTAAGCCAGTCTCCACTAGAGCCTGGCCCCTTGATCCAGCACTCGAGCCGAGCAGAGGAATCTCTTTACGGGCTTGGAAGTTCCGAGGGCTGCGGCCCCGTACTACAATGGGAGCCGTCGTGGATTCCGTCAAAACAACCTTGGAGTTGTCGGACAAGGTTCCAAACACCTTAAGGTGGAGCACAAAGTGCTGCTGGAGCTCCTTTCGTCGACCGTTATTTGCAGTAGCGCTATGTTGATGTCAGTAGTCTGTATCAGGGTGAGATGGGGGATGGGTTCCAACAAACATTCTGAACTGCAAGCGACGCCAGCCGATGGGATAGACAGCGTAGTCTCCATCGGGCTCGGATCCGTCGTCCTGGAAAGGGATCAAGGGGAGGGCGGCGGGCTCCTGATCCGGGCTCTGGTTGATTTCGGGGGCGTTCGGTGGAGGGGTCTTCCACGGGATGACAATGAGACGAACAGGGTTGCCATCTACCGATTCGATGGCGGAGATGGCCACTTCCATGCTGGACACCGGAAGTGTCTCGTTGCTCTCGTTGACCACAGAGAGCTGTCCCCGGGGGGTGATCAGAGAGCCGCTGATCTGGAACAGGTTTCGTCGGTAGCAGGTCAATTCGGGCTGGAGGGCAGTTCCGTCGCTGGCAGTCGATGGCATCTCGGAAAGAAAGAACATGCCGTGGAGCTGAGCCGAGAGCTCCAATTGCTGCATCCGACCTTGTTGATCCACAATGGTATGCTTATCTTGCGTCCGTCTAAAGGCCAGAAGCTTGTGATCTTGGTTCACCGTCAGCCGAGAGCCGTCATCCCGCAGGTCTTGGACGATTTCTTGATAGGCGGCCGGTTCAGTCTGCGAGAAGGGTCTCTTCAGGCCTGAGTAGCCATGCTGAGCAGGCAGGCTTGGCTGCGGGTGTCGATCATACGCAACAGAGTCTTCCTGGGAATAGCGCCCATAGGGATAAGACTGCTCGTGGCCACTGCGGGGACGGCCTGGGAGAGGGGATGCCGATGCCGAGCTGTGAAAGCCAGAGTCCATAGTTGTCGTGCCGAGTCTGTTGGCCAGATGGGCGGAGCCGTTGTACGTGGACCAGAAACTGGAATGGGCAGGCTCTCCTCTGAGGTCGGTCATGGTCACTGGATATGCTGTTGCTGTCATTATGGGCTCATGTCCCGGCTTTCAGCTTTTACGTTTGCTGGAGAGACAGCGACAAGTCTTTGAAAAAGAGTTGAGTGTTGGCTTCAGGGGGTTGATGTCGAAGCGGATACAGAGGCAAGTGACGGAGCCGGTGTTGTTGATTCGCCACTCAGGAGAGAACCGCTTCACAGCTCCTTCGTGGAAAGAAGGCCGCTAGGGAGTAGAAGTGTCGACGTGTCTGAAGAACCGAGTTATGAACAGGACGGAAAAGTGAAGGATGAAAAGCGAAGTTGTATGCCCATAGGGATCAAATGGAGCTTTAAGACGGCAGATGATGGAGGGGAGTGGTTGATAGATGTAAGAGGCCCGGCACTGACCCGGGAGTGGGAGGAAATCGATCCTATTATTACACACAAGTGCGTGGATGTGTGTGTGCGCGCCTGTGTGTGTCTATAAAGATGGCCAGATGGGCAAGACGGGCTTGCGGGCGATACATCCGGGTGAGGCCCGCCGGTCCTTGCACCCCAGGGACGGGACCTAATACAAGATTGGCCTTCTGTCCACGGAGAGGGCCCCAGGGACGCTGGTCCACTCCGATCCATGCTCTCTTGACGAGCAAAAGGACTCCAATAAGGCTAAGTAGGAGTCGCCTCGGGCTCTTTGACGCAAGCGCCGGTCAGGCGCAGTGAACTTGTGTAGAAGAATAGCCCAGTAAGTTGCCGTGCATGCAGCCATTCTTGGAAGGAGGATGGGGGTATGCTGCGGCAGTGGAAGGGGGCCAAACTCGGATCTCGTTCATCAGACGCTTGAGGGGGGATCCCCGGGATTCCCTGCAAGCTTTTGGGCTTGACGTCCGGTGGGCTAGCAATCGCGCATGCCTGGATTTCGTACCAGAGAGTATCGCCGGTCCGGTTTGCCCAGATCATCAATCATGTCCAAGGGGGGGGGTGTCGGTGATTTCTCTTCTTTCCTCTCCTTCTCTTCTTTCTTTTTTCCTTTCGAAGCACCTCATGTTTATTTCTTGTTCATGCAGTTTGTCTCTTCGTCTGCTGCCGAGAGAAATGAGACTCAAAATGTGGATTAAATGCCAGTCACCTATTATACATGGTAGGTTTTCCCACTGGCAATTGGTGGTGGGCCGCGTCTCCATCCGACGCGAGACATGGAACGAAGCCTCGACAAGTGGCGTCCAAACTCCGTTCCCAAACAGCCAAAGAACATATGCTTCGCACAGGGTGCGCAGCAGTGGTGCTGTCCGAATAAGTGGCTGGTTGATGATGGTCGTATGCCATGAAGAGGAGGCTGAGCGCCGTTTTCCTCAATTATCCAGATATCAGAGCGGTATTCCTTGATTTCGACTTCAGCAAAAAGTCTACTGTATCGGACTGCTTGTACACCCCTCCCCCCGCTTGGTGGTGTCCGCAGTTCTTTCTGCTTTGCGCAGTCAAGAAGGCAAAGAGGCGTATTTCGGGGGCTTTTTGCTGATGGCCCATGCTAACCCTGCTAGTTCACAAAGTACCTGACGGTACGGAGCAGCAGTACGAAGTCCAAGCAGCAAGCCGTAGGCCGTTGTAACGTGTGGTATTGCAGGTACGGAGTAAACGTGGGCGCCCATCAATCTCACCAGTACTTATTCCAGCGCACGGGATTTCCCTCTCGCTCCACCTCTTTTCGTCAAAGAGGGCCCGCCCACTAGCCTTCGCATGTACCGAGGGTGGGCGTGGAGGAGACGATTCTGCCGAGACGTGCACCAGGGGGCCCGATGACTGGCGCAGTGCCTCGAGGCTAGGTTGCGAGCCTGTCATGGAAAGGAAACATGGCTGTTACCCGCCTCGGCATGGTGAAAACGCCACTGGCCCTAGCAAAGTCGACACACTAAATGAGCTGCAGTGGAGGGCCTTGCTCATCTCAAGACGAGGTCTAACAAGCCGCTGAAGGATGCATTCCGGAACCTAGCGAACCAAAGGTGGTGCTCGTGCAGATAGAGGCACAATGCTCCGAGGCCAAGAATGCGCCAGGCCAGCTGTGCTGTTCCCAAAGGTAAAAACCCGTTTCCAGAAGAGGGCAGTGAATGGAATATAGATAGCACCAGGGCGGAAAAACTGAAACGCAACCATCTCACAGACCCCGATTCTTGCCTCTGCCTTGTTGTAGAATACTGCCCGGACAGACACAGATTCCGAGCCAAGAAGCCATAGGGCCGTGCAGACCTCAGATAGTTGAGTACTCCGAAGGGCTCCGTAAAGTAGGTACGTACTGTACATTTGGATGAACCTGCAACAGGCAGGGTAGCCGCGCGAGAAGTCAAAGACGAGAAACGAGGCAACTCAAGACAAGACGACAGGACTTGAGAGACACTTGCAGGGATCTTAGTGGAGGCGCACCTCGACGGCCGGAGGATCCCTGGGGGGAAGAAGCACATGCTGTACACTCCAAGTATCAGTCTGTACAGGCAGTGGCGCGCCCTGCAAACCGAGGATGTGTGCGCGTGTGCATGTATGTGTGTGTGCGTGCGCGTGTGCCGAGATAGTAGACACCAGAACTAGTTCTGATCGTGCCTTCAACTTGACCGATGGACGAGAATAACGGACTCGAAATCAGCAGGTTTGCTCTGTGAATGCGTACGTATGCCAACCGTGGGTACCATGAATGCCCCCCCGGCGGTTTATGATGGATCGCTGCACTCTTTGTCTCTCACAGTTATTTCCTACCATACATACATCAAAAGCCCAAACGTGACAAGGGACGACGGCAAACAAGAAAACTCACGTTGTTATTCGAGGAATTTGTTCCTTGCCCGCCGAATCTCCCCGTCGACATATCTCGTAGAGGCGGCGACGGGGGCAGAGCAACCGGGGGGTTCGAGATAGGTACTTGTACAGTACAAGCACAGGCAACCAGCAGGGATGTATCGCAACCCAGTCCACTGGCCCAATTAGCATCGCGTATTCGAGTTCGTCCGATCAAGTTGTGTCGAGCGGCTAAAGAGGTAGCTTGTGAGATGATCTGGTGGTGACGCTCGAGCACGACTACCGCTCAAGTCAATGCTACTTTTAACCCCGATCGCCCACCGTTCATCCCAGGCCTAGGGACAAAGGGGGGAAGCATCGTCAGAAGAAACATTGTCTGAGAAGAACCACCACTTGCCATGATTGGAGAGATCATGAAAAGGATGGGTGGCTCTGATGGTGGTGGGGCATGAGCATGGGACCATGGCCGGCCTTGTTTGTAGGTAGCACTTGTATCACCTGTTTGCATGGATGATGGGCTGAAGCTTGATTGACTCATGGTATCTGCGGGAAATCGTGACCCATGGCCGTCAATAATCGGCCTCAGGGGAGAACAGTCGAAGTTCTTGCAAGCATATGAAGTACGTACCTGTGCGAGGTACGCCTCGATTGCCAGAATGACATGGATTGCCACACCATGCTCGCTGAATAGCGGTCCGGGGGAGGGAGACAGGGAGACAAGAAGGCAAGGAGACAGGCAGGCAAATACCTAGTAGTAGAGTACTAGCAAGTAGGCATCAAGACGTCCCGACGAGATAGAGCCGCAACGAACCATGTCGAGGACACGCATTCTGAAAGACAACCCAGGTAGGTACTAATACCGCTTCGTACATGCTTCGTACAAGTACACGCAGCCGGATGTATGATGAATGGCTGAAAGCAAGAGTTTGTCGTACTCGTAAATGAGTTTTGGACTTGTAATAAGAGATGGGCAACAGGGAGGGAAGCAATAAAGAGGAAGTAGTATGCGAGAATGTGTGCGTGCTTGTGCGTATGAGATGGGAAATTCGTCACAGACAAAGACATGAGCACCAGCAAGCGAGGCGGCAAGGCTGTCGTCGTCGAAGCCGAACTAGGACACGCGCTCGATGCCATCGTTGCCACCATCTCCGAGGATGCGAAGGTGCGTCAAACGGAGGCAGGCCGAGCACAAGACAAGAAGGCGGCAGTCAAGCCTCGGTCTGGTCCCCCCCTCTTTCACGCTTCCCCCTTCCCCTTCTTCTTCCAATGCCGTGCCCTCTTGGCAATTGGATCATGCTTGCTCGTCATTTGCCTATCGCAGGCACTGTCTGCCCAGCGCCTGGAAGGGCGGCGCAACAGTGTGTACTCGTAAGGGTGCAGAAGGCCTCGAGACAGTGCGGAGGCGCTTGTCCGCCCTGCCCGAATGCGGAAGCTCGCGCAGGCCGGGCCAGTCCTGACTGGCCATCCAGAGGCGACGATGAAGAAGAATCCACGAGTGGGCTCGGTGGGCTCTCTCTAGCCGTCGATCTGGCCTTGGGTCATCAATCAGTGATCAGTCGGCTACAGCCCCACCGCGCCCAGGTGGGCGACAGGGCACATGGGCAACAAAGAAGAAACTTGAGGTTGAACGAAACCTTGAAGATGCTGCAGCTCCCGCGTTGTGCAAGTACATACGAGCCACCCCGGTACGACTCTGCCTCTATCGCCTTTCTTTCGTCGCCCTTCCACGGCCCCTCTTTCTTCTTCGCAACTCTCTTGCGTCTGCTGTCGATTGGGGTAGCGCACGATGCAGCGGCTGGCCAACTTTAGCCGTGAGGGGATGAATGGGTTGATTGAGCCCCATGTCGCCCGGAGCCCGAGACCCCGTGATAAAGCCGCATGACTGCTGGCGATGCCGATGCAAGAGGCAGAGGGGAGACGAGGACAGATGTTTCAAGCCTTGCATGTCTTGGAGATGAGATGCTAACAAACAGCCTCGATGGCTTTGGATTGCCGTATCGACGGAGCTCGAGCAGAAAGAGGTAAAGGTAAGATGTCCAGATCCGGTGCCTGTCGGTGGACGTGCGTCTGGTACCTGTCAGCGATGCCCTGGGACGCACCTGCTCAAATCAGAAGGAAGGCACTGACAGGGTGCATGTACTCGCTACCTGCCATGCACTGCGACCAACAGCGTTTCCAATAATGGCCCCGGGGGTCTTTGCTCCGTACCAGATACCTGCGGCTGTCCGTCCTGCACGGCATATCCCTGCCTCAGGCATCGCAGCTACCTCCTCCCGGTTACAGAATTTTACCTGGTCCCTCAACTGGCCTGCGAAGCAATCACCTACCTAGTACTAAGCCTTACTCCTCTGCACATAGGCTGCTCCTTGTTCAGGTAGATCGAAGCGTCCAGCATCTTAACGCTGACTCGACGCTCCCGTGCTGGCCGGTTTGCGGCTCGTCCTCTTAGCTGCCGTACGAGGCTGGAGTAATGCGCTTGTGCTCACGCTTCGTACAAGCTCTTCGGTATGAGCCCCTCAAGTTATAACGAGAATCGAAGCTTACCTGTCTCATAGCCTGCGACTGGTGCAGCAACCGCTCAGCTGCATCAAAACCATCGAGCGCCTAATTCTCCGTTCTCCCGCCCCGTCGAGTCGGCGCTCCGCCTTGGAAACAACGGACGGCAGTTCGCCATGGAGTCGCTCATGTACAGGAATCTCCTGCTGCAGCTTGCTCCCTCTGAAGGCGGTGATTTGAAGCCTGGGTGGTGTACGGCGCAGGCCCGTCGAAGGCCCGTCAAGGTTTCCAGGCCCACCCCGTCCGTCTGCTCAGTTTCTCTGCCCCTGCGCCTCTTGCGCCTCTGGTGCCCCTGCAATCAACTCGTCCCGCGGCGCCCCGTAAGGCAGGTACCCCGACTAGGCCGTGTCGTCGACCCAGCCAAGCCACTTGGGGCCTTGGTTTTGACGCCTGCATATGCACGGCCACGGAGTGTCTGCGGCTATATTTCGAGAGCTTCTTGACGGCCATGCTCTAGGCTGCGTATGGCTAGCCTTTGGCCCCCATTGACTGAAGCCTCGCGCCTCCCGCATCGACGCTCCACCCGTCACCCCAATCACCTGAATTGCTTTGCAGAATCAGGACAAGGCGCGGCTGTCAGGCCCCACCTGTGCTTTCATGCAATGCTGAACCAAACGCTACCTACACACACACGAGTCTGATACCGCGTGGTGTTGTTGCCAGCGGCGGTGCTGTGCTTGTCGTACAAGCATGCAAGCAAATCGCAGGGCCCCACAAAGGACACCGAAAGCCGCGCGGGCCTCGTTTACTAGCAGCTCGGATCATATTCCCGTACGCCTGGGGACTTTGCTCTGGCTATCAGCATCGTTACCACCTACATGTACATATGTTGCCTTAGCCTAGGCACTGGCCAGAATCTCATGGCCTTGGGGGCCTACATGCGTGCTGCAACTGCACATGCGTACAGACTTTGAAGCGCTGGTATGGAAAATACACCATGGCTGGCCCCAGGTCTTGTCCGTGGTCGCTTACAGGGCAGCGACACGAACATGTATTTGCGCCCTCTCCAGGCTTCAGCATTTCGGTCCGTCCAAGCACGAGCGCACACCAACAGACCAACACTTGGGGGCATGGGTCTCACAAGTACCCAGATCTGTCCATTTGGCATTGTGTGCTCGAAGTTTTCCATCACCTTCGACGTACCAAGCGCTTTGCGAACACTTCGTTCTGCTTGCGGAGTGCGCGGAGCAGATGTAGTCAACTACAGACAGGCTCATCAAAGATATGGCGAGGGGAGGCTACGCCCAGAGCTGCTGGATATGAGCGGCACGGAACCTATGCTTGCATGATTCCCGCTATCATGGCCAAAAGTATGTGCCTCGTTTGCTATTTACAGTACAAACATCGCTTCCGCGCAGGCACCAGTCACAACTCAATCGATTAGTATCACACTCGAGCAGTCCTTACATACAGTAGCATCCGGCAGACTCGCCGTTCAGATCCACCGCGGACGCGCCATTCCTAGCAGGGTAGATGCATGCCAGCACCTGTGCCAACTGCCGAGCAGAATTGTATGTATGTACACAGATATGTATGCACGGTACCTTGGCCATGGCATGCGCGTGCAGAGTTATGACGGAAATAAGATCATATCTGGTCTGGGGATACTTTTTACTGCCAGCCGAGTCAGCTAGCTCAAGGTACGAACTACGACCTACGATCTTGGTTATGATGGAAGGGATGCATGTCTGATCACGTATGAAACACTAATAGTTTCTACTGTAGCCTTCATATTGAAGTTCCAGGTCTTTCTACTTACCTTCGACCTTGCGGTAAGTAATTCGGTGCCCTATTCGCCCTCACGCTAATACAGTGATTAAGCGTGTGGCATGTGCCTAAGATGATGCCGTTTCGTCGTTATACCTACGGACTCTGATGAACTATCCTACCTATTATTAGGTAGTCACTTCTGCTCAAGAACAACTTCAACACGCCTGCGCAGAGAACAAGCAGTCTCATATGCCTATTCTTGTCATTGACCAACAACGACGACCAACCACTACTTACCTAGCAATCGAGCCTGATCCTTATATCAAATAGCACGCCTTCCAGCTGGGAGTGTTTCTCTACGGGTACGTGTATACGAGTACTCTGGGGGACGATGTAGGAAGTACGGCGTACCTACAGGACCAGGCCTACCCCTGAAAGCAAGGGATTTGAAATTGTAAGGTAGGAAGTATGATGAACCCTCATGCTCATCTGTGCTCTCAAAGAGCTCGCAAACAGGAACAACCTCGTACGCCATGCAGGGACTTATTTCGCCCTACCTGCGAAGCATGCAGATGGTAAATTGCTACTGATACTAACGTTGCCTTTGAGATCTGCTACCTTGCACCCGCTCTTCCTTACTTATACGCTCACACTAAGTCAAGTGTCTCGGCACCATCTCGCACCACAGGAACCTGCACTTAGCCTAGAGTTTTGGTGTCACTGCTGGTACCTGCTAAGATTGACCTACTGAGATACAGCCAGGCAAATATCCGGCATACCCAGGGTAAGCTGCAGGTGTTGGTCAGAACGCAGAACCAGCCCAAGACAGTAAGTCCAGCTGCCACACCTGCGTCTGTTTGATTAGACAACCGTTTTGTGTCCTGATTTTCTGCTGAGGCCTCCTCCATTCAGGACACGTTTTGCCTTTGTTCACCAGTACACCTTGTCTCATGTCTGCGATTGATTGCCTGTTCTGGGTAGTATTTCCGGCTCTCCTTCATGCGCGCCACACCCTGTCCGACTCTGTGCAGCTGCTCCGCTGAATGACCAGCATCTGTGGCGTTCAGGCACTGCCTGCATGTGACGGCGGGATCGCTGCCATGTATGTATTACGAAGTACGAGGGAAGGGGGGCAAGGAGGGCATACTCGTACGAGCACTCTCAGCCAATCTTCGGCCCTCTCGTCACCCCCAAACGCGCGAGGGGAAGACAAGGCTCTGCCTCGAGAGCCTCCCGATCTCTTGATAACGCCCCATGACAGCCAGGCCCGGAATAGCTACAGAAGCGATCCTGCCCTCATCTCGAGTCTCATCGCTCTGCGCCGGGGCTTTTTCTCGCCGGCGATGTAACCATCAGGGGCTCGTTTGGGGGCCGCTTTTGAGATCTCACCGTCCAGGGCCCTCATCTATCCTCATCGTGAGGGTCGACAAGCAGCGCCAGATGGCTGAGGGTTACTTCCCGCCTCCCCACCCCCCCATGCTCCTTTTGCCATCACAAGGCATCCTGGACGTCCCACGCGAAGGCCGGCCACTTGTTGTGGCCTCCCCACGGCATCAGCGGTCCACAGCACACCACGAGCGAGAGAGACATGGTGCAAGCCCTGGACAGAGGGGGCCTGGAGCTGCCACAGGCCGCAAAGCACCTAGCCGATCTAGGCAGAGCTTCATCTTTTTCCCCTCCGGCCTGACATGGATCATTTTATCCGTCTTCAAAGTCAATGCTCTCACGGCTTTCGAGGAGCATACTTGTACCTGCCTGCACCTTTCTGGCCCCTCACTACGGAACACTCTGTCTTGCATCGCATCCGAAGCATACGGGCTCAGCAGGCTAAGAAGACAGCCGATTGCTAAATCACAGGCACAATCATCTCACGGTGGTCCAGGAGACACTATCCATGCAATCTCGCATCATGCATACGAATGCTCTGTACAAACTTCTTTCGGCTTTTGGCCGAGATTGTTCTAGCGACGTCACAGAGCTTTGCCGGCATAGCCAGCCAGGCCGCTGTTCGTCACGGATGGCGAGCCACCACGGACCGGTAAGATCACCCACCACCACCACCTAAGAGCGACGACCATCACGCATGACCATTGATCGAGGTGTACATACGCCGTCCTTTTTTCGATCTCAAGAACGGCGCGTACGGAGCACATATTCTTCACTCGGCTGCCAACAGGGTTTCCGGACGGGCATTTACTCCTTTGCAGCCTGCGTTAACTCATTCGCTGTGCTTATCCGTACGCGAGGGTTTCTAGCCAGGATCGTCAGTCAGCCGACATATTCGGGGGACTATAACATGCTTATTATTACCTGTCTACATCCCACGGCCAATGATTTGGTAATGCCTGGTACACTCACCTGCAAGTGCAGGCAGAGTCCACGATACTCTCCTGTACTTGTGCATGCACGTCCAGGCGACCTTTGGCTCGGATCTACTACTATTATCCGTACGCCTAATATCTGACGCATGGATTGTCCTCCGTATCTGCGCAAACACATGCAAGCTCCCTCGGCGTGTCGGGGCTACTTGATAAGCTTGGCGCACTTGGGACCATTGCAGAGCTGCAGGTTGAAGACGAAGGCCTTGAGGCCGACGTTGCGTTTGTTTCCGTCTTTGCTATGCCGGCTGCAGGGCAACTTAACATTTGTTACCATCAGCAGCAAAGGATCTTCGGAGAGAAAAAGAACCTTTGGTTGTCTTGTCATGTCGCACTCGGTAGCAGCAGCCTACAGGGTATCATTTCCCAGGGCTTGATGATCTACGGCGCTTTGGCAAGATGCAGATCCCCGGTCTGCAAAGCATATACGATCCTTGGACAATGGGGCTCCCTAGGAGGTTTCTCGAGGGGCGAAGTTCCACGATGGCCCTAATAAGCTTGCAAAGCATTCAAGTACGAGGCGCCTCCGTGCGAGGACGAAGCACTTGATTCTTTATAGTGTTCATCGCATCGAATTGGAGGGGGAGAAGTGTTTTCCCGGCTGCAGTTGATATGGCTTCCTGCTCGGACCGCTGCATACTGTGCGTCGATCATGATGCCAGCCAGTCCGTCAAGGAAGTTCTCGATTTGTACGAGTACCCCTCGCTTCGGAAGAGGTATCTGCGAGCCCTTCCAAGCCGGCGGCCGAGATCCTTACGGCCGTTGGCTGGTACGCGTCTAAGCTTCCTTGGTCGGCCGCTTTGATGCCACCCCCCTGTTAGGACCTTACCCCGTAAGGAACAGGCGCCGTTGCGCTTTGGCCCGCAGAAACCCCGCGATGGAAGTTGTTGCATGACAAGTCCATGCCCTTGTCGAAGAGCCCACTTATACCGGTCCGCTTCGTTTTGCGGAGCATCGACAGGTCCAATGGTGTGAGCGCGGATACAGGCATCTGTGCCGCGGCCGTGTTGGCTTGTCATGAGGCAGCTTGGCCAGATCAACTCTCGACTCAGTCCTGACGAACAAGATCTTTGCTGGCCGCTCTCAACTGGCATTCAAACGGGCCATGGACGTGATGAGCTGCGAGCACAAGGGGTAGCAAGTGAGAGGGAGAAGAGAAAAAGGAAAAAGCAACGAGGAAGATGAACAAGGGAAAAGAGACGGAAAGAGATGAAGAGGAAAGGCAGAGGAAAGGAGCAAGGACAACATGCCTTTGGAGCGGCGTTACCGCTCATCGGCGGCCGACGCACTACCCAGAATCAGATCATGTTTCCAAGTCTTCAGATGCGGATGATTCGGTTTTGACTGCCGGAGGGATTGGGGGTACACTTGACGCGATGCCGTGCGCTGCCGTGCGCGAATAAGTCGATTTGTTCTGCCAAAGTACCCTGGGATGATGGGCACTTTGACCTTGACGCATCCGCCTGCAACTGCAACGCAGCGCAACAGTTGAACAGCGAGCACTGACAATGAAGCAACTAAGCGCCCGGATGCCTCAAGCATTTCGCCATGCTGGGGAGCAGCTGGCATGGGTCTTGAATATAGGCAGCCCAGAGGCTTGCGCACATGGGATATGGCTGGACTTCACATTGCTCTTCCGGATAGGGGACAAGAGATGCGGCTGGCGGGATGTCACCCATGGTCGAAGTAATGCTTCGCATCGACTCCGTGCACTACTTTGATGGCTACGAAGCAGATCGTCAACTGTTACACCTTCATGTGGCAGAAGACGAGCTAACAGAGAGCAGCCGGCAGAGGCTCACCTCACCCCGCGCCATGAACCGGATCTGCTCGTACTACGTGCATACATCCTGAGTGTCACCCTTCATACCCCGGTGCTTAGCGTGGGATCAACCGCAACTGACCACAGCATCCGCTGGAACACGGCCAAAGCACTCGAACTTGTATGCGCTTTGTACGAAGTAGAAGCATTGTTTGCGGTGGCATACCCAGGATTCACGAGAACCCTGGAGAGCGGCACACTTTTTGCGGAGATTGCCCAGCATCCTCATGGACTCGGGGGAGGAGGTTGACATGAAAAGAGCACTCAGATACCAGAACGCTGAAAGCAAGCGCAGCATGCTGATCTGAGATGTTAGTGGCACCTCATGTTGTCAGATCTCTCTCGCATACGCAGCATTGTGAAAGAGGGTCTGAATCACCCCTTGCCTCGTGGATAATGGTGCTTCGTACGGAGTACGTCCAGCATACCCGCCCTCGCCAAGCTACTGAGTAGCCATCATGTGCCAAGTCGTTCTTTCAAGCTGTTTCACGCCAATTCCGCACTTTCTCTTGTGATGTGAGAGACACGTATGATCTCGAACCATCACCATATCACTGGCTGCAAGATGATCAGGAATCTTCCCGGCTTATTGCCAAGGCGACCGGAACTTGGTGCTGGTACCACATGAAAGCGTCGTCAAAGGCCATCCCACGCAATCATTCTCTGTCACTTGGTCGAGGTGAAGGAGCAGATCGGACATCTTCAGCAATCTACATACATAGCAACAAGCGGTGCGACATAGTCTGCTGCTAAGCTACTGGGGGCTATGTGCTACTACTCCGCATGAGGTAGTACCGGCATGGCTAGTATGGATCACCGCCAGGAATACGACGTTGCTGCTCGGTATTGGCCTGGGCACCAGCTGAAGTCCATATTCGCACCTCCAAAGACTGTGGCTCTGTGGGGCGCTATTCATGTGAGAGAGACGTGCCTCATGAGGAATGACTGGATCTGCTGAGAAGCTTAGACGACAAACCGCATACGATGCCCTGCTGCTCGAGTGCTATCTCCATCAGACTCGACACGATGTGGCCACAGGATGGTTGATGCACGTTTGCTTTTGCTCAGCGCCGAATCCACCAGATGCCTGACTGCAGTGGTGAGACGAGTTGCGTGTCGTGACTCGTTCGAAGCACCTGTGAACGGAGAGATGTGAGGCCGTGGCCATGCCTTCGATACGGAGCATCTACATGTCGCATGTTTGCTTCGCGGAACAAGGAACAGATCTGGCCACGGCACTTGAGAGACGTCGACGCTTTATGCTTAATGAAATTATGTAACGCTCTCTTCCGCGTTGTAATGTCGTCTTACTGCTACGCTCTCCCGACTGGATTAGTTGACACACCTGCGTCTGCTGCGTTACTACGCAAGCCAGCGAGCACATGAGCAGCATGAGCTCAGTTACAATCTGCATCTGACGCCTTGTGTGCCGCATCTGCTAGCTATCATATTATACGATACGGTACTACAACCATTCTTGCGTCATACCGCGAGGACGGTGCCAACGACTTTCCTTCAAGTTTTTCTACTGTTTACTGCAAACAAAAGACCAAGGTCCGGTGTTCAGAGCCCACGGCAGCCGAAGAGAAGCAAAAGCGATGCCAAGCTTGCGGCCCCCTTTGGTCAGGGGGTGTCACTTATTCCCTCTGTCTTCTCTTGATTATGCCTCTTTCTATTCTGTCTTTTACCCAGTTTCTCTCTGTCGCTACTGGCCAATGCATGTCCGTCTTTCCATGCCCCCCTGGCCACCCCAGAAGTCTGCACACATCTAAGTTGCTCCGTATGCCGCGTGGGCTCGGAGACAGCGACGCTTTGGTACAGGTTGGGGGGGAGGATCATGGTGATGGACGGGAGCCGCGAGTGGCCAGGTGAGGCGGAAGGCCCGAAAGGGTTTCTCCGCCATGGCCGCTGGCCCGATCCGGTAGTATCGACATGTGAGCTCTCCTTTGTCCCTAGCGAACCACTCAACTCTCCGGCAAACGAGGTTGGCTGCTCCTTGCCACGGGCCAAGGGGAGGAGGCATGATGCAAGTTGTTGCTGCGCGTTTTGGGACAGCTTCTAAGAACAAAGGTTGTTTAGCAAGCAGCCGTTGCGGATTCTGAGTGCCGAACGGAAAAATGATCAACAACCTTCTGTTTTCGATATGATACGCCCGCGGGGGGGAGGGGGGGGCCGAGGTAGGAAAGATGCAATAAGCTCGTCAAGGCGATTGCTCGGAGGCAAGGGACTTTGGCAATCCACGCTCGGGCCCGGCGTTGGCATATGCGTTCTGGCGCGGGAATCCACCTCCGTTCATTTCCACAACAACATGGCCGAAAATTCCAGATACGGATACTGACAGTTTGTTTCTCATCTCTGTTGATGGAAATAGCAAATGGCCTTTTCTCGGCCTCGCTAATGGAGGGTAGGGAATTGGGGGGGGGATCCCTAGCTGCTCGGCCTAGATTGTTTCTTCTTTTGTCCCTGCTCTTTTGGTTTGCTCCGGTTTTGTTTTTTGCTTTGGGAACGAAAACGAATCACCCCCATCCTGGTTTTCATTATACGGGGCCTTGTTTGATGGCGCACGATGGCCTCGTTTACTTCTAGTGCTCACACACGCAGCCTTGCAGCATCTTATTTGCTGGGCCCCAACGGATGCTATGGGATATCTTGTTGCTAACTCAGGGGCAGGCACGCACAGATTTACAGTCAGGTATGGTATGTAACGTTCTATTCCAGCTGTCTAGATGTATGAATGTAGCCTCGTAGACGACATACTCCGTAGAGTACAGTATTTCATCGCTACACGAGTAACAGCTTCGCTGAGTTCCCTCCTTGCCGCCATGCTCGTCCGCCTCTTACCTGCTTGGTTTTGCAAGCAGTGATTGATTGCCAGGGCCAGCCATTCGTCTTTTATCCTTACAAGAAGTACGATCTAGAGGTAATCCTCCCTAGGACCTCTTATCAAATTTGATGGAATTTGTTTTTTGCTACATGCTTTCTATTCGCAGAACCTTGGGTTCATCCTGTGTTGAATTGCTCCCTGAGGTACCCTTGGGCTGCACCTCTCCATAACCGCATTTCGCTTCGTAGCCGGCAATTCTTTGTACAACAAATCTGTAGCAAAGGGTGATGTTTCGTACCTTAGAGATATCCGATACTTGCTGAACAGTTGAGGGTAGGCTGGCAGAATCGAATTGACAAGCAGTGTCCAGAATATATAAGAAGGAAAGAAAATAACAAATTCAGCAGTATCCGCTAGAAGTTATATCAATGTAGGCTTTACAAAGATGCTTGATGCAAAATTTTCATCCTGACATGGACATCAATCTTTCCTGCCCATGTCATCGTATTCGCCAGTTCTCATTATCGTCGTCTGAATCGCCTCCCTCGACCTCATCCTCAGCATCAATGAGCGCCATCTGGACAAAGTGTCGAATCCACGCCTCCTGAGCGGCATCGAGTACATCCTCATTGTTGATGTTGCCATCTTGATGCTGCCTCGCCGCACCCGCAGCGGCTTCGGCACGGATGGCGCCTCCTCGACCTGCAGCTCCTCTGCCTCGTCCTCCTCGTCCACCGTCCTGAGCGGCTCGACGGGCATCGCCCCTAGCGCCCCTTGCGCGGTTGGCAGGATGGCCTCTGGCATTGTTATTGCCAGCCTGGCCTGCACGGTAGTTCGGACCTTGTGCCGCCTGACGTCCTCTGCCTGCTCCTCCGCCGCGACCTCTTGCAGGCTGGTTGTCTGCGCCCCGAGGTCCAGCACGCGCCTGGTTGTCATCGTTGTTGTTGTTGTTGTTATTGTTGTTGCCGTTAGGACCCGGGTTGTCGACAAGACGTAGAACAAGGGGGGCTTCGCGAGCTACGGCAACTCTCTGCCCATTCTCATCCAGCTGTGCCGGCCCGTTTGCGTTGACATTGGCATTATGCTCGTCCTCGTCGTCATCCACCTCTTCGATAACGACACCAACCCATTCTTCGTCTTCTAGCGCTGCTTCACCAGCGTTATCGTTGACCGCCGCACCTCCTCCGCCGACAAACCCTATGCCGACATCGTCGCCATCTCCGCCTTCCAGCTCCCACAGGCGCATATAACATGACGTAACCTTTCCATTCTCCTGTTGGTTGTAGTGACGGTACGGGTTCGCTGGATCCAGCCAGGAGGAACACAAATAACAGAAGTGGGTGTCGCATCGTGAGCAGATCATATGGTTACAGCCATGCGTCTTCTGCGCGGGGGCGTTGCAGGTCGGGCAGGGGCTCGTGTGCAGCTTGAGATACTCGAGGGAAGCCTTGTCTTCCTCGGTGAGTTCCCCGTCCTTGCGTCTGGGGGCGCAGTGCACAAACTCTCCGTGCCATGACTGGAAGCATCGACTGCAAAAGGCGAATCCGCAATCTTCGCAGACGGACAACAGGTCCCCAGGGTTGAACTTATCCGCCGCTTTTTTGCCCTTTTCGTCTCTTTCATCCTCGTCAGACTCGGCATCGGAAGTCTCACCAAAATCGAGGCCTGAGGGTTTCTTGTGCTTCTTGGAGCGAGCAGCTCCATTACACCACTGTCGAGGGCAGTAGATGGTGTTCTTGTCGGATTCGAGTTCCGTCTTATATTTGAGATCAACGTAGCGCTTGACCATGTCTTCAGAGAGACCAATCTGCAGCAGCTCGCTAGGGCTGATGAAAACCTTGGGCTTGCGCCCCTTTTCTCCTGCAGCCTTGGCGGCCGTAGAGCGTTCTTTGGCGCAGTTGGGGGCTAAACAGCGAACAGTTGACATATTTCCTTCTTTGATGGCATCATTGTAAAAGTCCTGGAGACATTGCAAGCAGAAGATGTGACCGCAGTCAAGCATCTTATGGCACTTTGACCCCTTCTTTGGATCTTGAGAGCGCCGCAAAGTGTTAGTATGAGGACTCACAGAACCAGACAGGTAATGGCTGGTTTCATACGTACCTAAGCATATGCCACAGTCAAACGTCTCCTTATCAAACGCCGCCTTCTTGGCTTTGATATCATAGTCCAGCACAGCAAGTTTGTGCTCCGGGTCAACCTGAAGAGTGCCCTCGGCGGTGATGGCCCCAAACACGTCGTCAGCAGCCTGCTGGAGATGATCGATGTAAGTGTAGGCCACCAAGTCCCGTCCCATTTCTTCCCACAGCTGGGATGCTTCTTCAGCCAGCTGAGCAAGCTTGTCTGCCGAGAGCCACTGAGGAGTGGTGGAGATGTTCACCAAGGGCGGGCATTTTGCGGGATAGCCGTCTGGTAAGGTGACGTGTAAAGCAAGAGGGGGCAGATGAGAGACTTGCAAAGAGTCTTCCAGAGCCGGTGCCGCAGACGCGGAGCCGTTGAGAGCCTGATCGGACGGAGAAGCCGCGGGGAATGTGACGGTTACGGGAGCAGCCGGCTCGACAGGCAGCTCGAGTTCAAAGACAAATCCAGCGCCATCAGGGCGGCGAAGCTCGGGATAAATGGCCTTGAGAGTTTCCAGCTCCGTGGCGCGAGCGTCATCGTCATCGGCTGCTGAATCCATGTCGTCTGCTCAGCGGAATCATGTCCAGCGGAGAAGAGGGGTCCGAGACGTATGTCGAGATTGTAAGAAGAAGAGAGCGACACGAGATGTGTGATGGATAAGCCAACTGAAAGCAAGAGACGAAATGTCTCGAGCTTTTGAGAAATCCTAGTGCAGAAAACTTGTGGCAAAGGGCGTGAGTAAGAGACGAGGTGCTTCTGCCTTAATCGGCGATAATTGCTAATCCAATCACATCGAGAGCATTCGCCGTACTAACGCACGCTTGGGACTCGGTGACGAATCGACGAGGAACGGCGAAGAGAGGATATCCAATGGGTGTCGTTGAGCAATAAGACAGTCGAGCGAGATGATGGGAGAAGGAGAGAATATGAAGTTGTGGAAGAAATAAGGGAACCAGAAGATACCTTATGTAAATTTCATCTGATGCTCTTCTGGAAGCCGCTTCCCAATGTGTCACTTGCCGTGGTGGCGCAGAAAAAAAGGAAAAAAGCGGGAAGCCTGCGCCACAGTCTTCGCGTGGAATCAAGCCACGTTTTCCTTCTTCCTTTCAGCCCCAGAATGCCGTCACATGCGTCGCTCTCGTCTCGATCGACTTGTCTTTGCATCATCAACTTGCCTGTTCTGTTCTTCGTCTGCGATTGACCCTTTGCATGACACATGATGGTAGCGCTATCACTTCGGTAGCCCGACCCGAATTCTTTCAATTCTCTCTCTACATTCTTTTTGCCTTTGCTTTGGCACTTCTTTCTTGCATCAACTTGAGCGTTTGAGCCAGCACGCCTCGAGCCTCAACTCTCTTTGACTGCCTCACCAACCTCCAGCAGCCATGGACAGCGACGACTACACATCCACCCTCGCATCCCTCTCCGTAACCCACGTCTACTATGTAAATCCAACCATTTCCCCTCCAATCAACAAATCCTCTCCTCAGAATCCCTCCCAAAACTAACCCATCCATTCTAGGATCCAAACGATTACCTATCCCTCCTATGCGCCTACCTAGCCCTCCTCCCCCAGGCCCTCTGCGTCGTCTACGCGACCCTCATCTTCTCCACCCGCGAGGCCGAGATATGCCTCGCCTTCGCCGGCCAGCTCGCCTGCGAGGCCCTCAACTTCCTCCTCAAGCGCATCATCAAGGAGGAGCGCCCGCGCCGCATCCACGGGAAGGGTTACGGCATGCCCAGCTCCCACGCCCAGTTCGTCGCCTTCTGGAGCATCTCTCTCGCCCTGTTTCTCCTCGTCCGGCATAAGCCCCGGCAGCAGTCCAGGTCAAATCCGTCGTCGTCGTCGTTGCCGAGGAATAACGTCTGGGAAGGCTCGCGGCCGTGGAGTCTAGCTGAGAGGCTGGCTGTGAGCTTTGCTGGGCTGCTAGTTGCGGCGGCGACGGCGTGGAGTAGGATATACTTGAACTACCATACAACGACGCAGGTGGCTGCCGGCGTGGCGGCCGGCGTTGTCTTTGCGCTGGTGTGGTATGTAGCGACGGAGATGCTTAGGAGAACGGGGTGGTTGGCTTGGGGTCTCGAGCTGCCGCCCGCGAAGATGTTGAGGATACGCGATCTAGTAGTGGAAGAGGACATGTGTCAGGCAGGGTGGGAAAGGTGGGAAGAGAAGAAGAAGAAGAAGAAAGGGACAAAGGCAAACTAGGTAAGATATACAAGATGAACAGGAGCATCTACAATTCATACATTGTCCACATGCTGTTTCGCATATGAGTCTCACTAAATGTGGAGGAGGCTCATCAATGGCTTGTCTCTTGTCAAATGTCTTCTTGTTGTCGAAAACGACCTCTATATACATTGCATTTTCCCACTTTGCCCTGCGAGTAGAGTAGTAGCTGTGAAATGATACCCTCGCCTTACATATGGCTCTGAAGATCGCTCCATACCAGGGTAGGGAGTGTTAAGTAGACTGTAAAATAAAATAAAAAACAAAGAGAAGGTAAAGTAGAATAAAGTAGGGTTGAGAATTTAGAGCACATGGGGTTGCAAGAAGGCTTGGTCCATCATAACAGGATGACGAGTCACGTTGTTTAATTGCCCCTCACAGAAGGGCCAAAGGAGAAGATAGATATAGAAAAGGAGGGAAGAAAGCGTTGATATGTTTTGTCGGGGTATCTTGGGCAATGTACTGTGAAATTCTGAGCAGCAGCATGGGCAGTCGTTGTTGTCAGGGTAGAAAAGTCAATTCAGGGTTGCAACCCCAAGGATCATCAGATGTTAGAAAGGAAATGAAGGAAGATGGGGATAAAGGCTGTCAGGACACAGCAATCGTCAGATCCAGTCCGCTGTTCCCACCGAGTATTTGCCATCAGTCGACTGAGCACCGGCAGTCGAAGGAGTGGAGTCCATACTCCTGCGATCCTTTTCATGTGAAGTTATGGCTTTTCCGGGACTGTATACAGCAGGAGCAAGAGTCATAGGCTGCTCCTCGGACCTCACTTCGACAGTTGTTGACTCCCTGCGGCCAACGCTCGTAGCAACACTGCTGCGGCGAGAACTCGCTGCGCTGGGGAACTGCTCAGTCTGGGCCACATCCGATGACGAGGATGCTGGACGAGTCGGCGAAGAGGGCCTCTTGGGGGACAGGTAGAAAGAACTATTCAAACGCGCCGCGTCCTCGAGGTTGGATACTCTCAAGCCGATCTGGACTGTCGCAGAGCTGACCAGTGATGACTCTCGATTGTGCCTGGGGGCACCCGAGACGCGAATCGTGGGCGGCGGCAAAAGCTCCTCAAACATCTCGTTGATGAGTGACATGCGGTCCTTATCTACCATCGGCGTATCTGGCGTATAGGTCGTAGAAGGAAGAATAGTGGCGCCCTTGGGCTTGCTCTCAAGCGCTCCCTGCTGGTTCGGGAACAAACTGTAGGAATTCTTCCGAGGCCGAGTCACAACTTGCGTTGGGGAAACAAGGGGCCAATTCGAATCGTCAGCGTCGTCTCCGCTGCTGGGAGACTTGATATGTGCCGCTGCAGAGCTATCGCTTTTTCTGATCTTGGACCCAAATATGCTCATACTCCGGCGAGATTCGAACACATTCACTGGAGAGACCGGCTGTTCAATCTGGGTGTTGAATATCTGCGACCCGTGCCATGATTCCATAGACTTTTCTCTCCTGTGACTGCCAAGCTCGACATGTCCGAGAGGCCCAATCTTCTGCATTTTGCGGGAGCGGAGGAAGAGATAAAGAACGCCAAAGGTAATTCCTGAGACGTTGCTTGCCACCGAGCCGACCATATTGAGGTTCAACTGGATACTTGCCAGTGCGAGCGGGTTTTGGGCCGAAATGCTGAAGAAGAAGGGAGCCATTAATCCCTAGGCTCCATGTCAGTCGCACGTATAGAACAAGTAAGATGGGTATCCAAGAGAACGTACATTCAACACGGCGCCCAGAATCATGTAGTAAACCATTTTTGAAGCGGCCGTCCTTTCGATAATGCCAATTGATGTGTCTCGATGCAGTCGAACAAACACGACGATGGCTCCGATGACCAGGGCGCAGCCGATGATCGTTAAAAGGGCGAATGCCTCGAGCCTCCAAGTTTGCACAAACCAGAAAAGAGAAGCATAACACAGGTCGGGAGGTCTCATAACGCGCGTCTGCACATACAGAAGCAGGGTGCCAATAATAACAATGAGGAGACAACCGACAGTGACCCATCTAGGTCGCTGCTGGAATGGCTTCCGCCTCAGAGCTTGGACGGTCGATTCGAGCCCGAAGACTAGTTGTACGAACGGGACAACAAACAGGGCTAGCAAAAGATCAGAGGTGGCCTTGGAGAAATTCGGGGGGAATAAACTTACCTGGGAACATAGCCTGTGAGATGGACGTACATCCCAGGATCAGGAGGCCGTCCAGACCCTTGATCTGGCTGGCCGCGTAGATGATGCCCTGGATTATTATGCCAATGGATAAGACGAATGGGAACACTTCTGATATCTCAATATATCTGATGAAGGATGAACTGGAGCAGCGTCAGATGGCAATTATGCATTTGGTAATGAGACTGGGGAGAAATACCGAAATCCGAAGGCTGGATCGCTCTTTTGGGTTGCCTTGTAACCATTCCGAAATATGATGACTGCCAGCACGAAGGCCATGGCAACATTGAATCCAGCAAGTATGATGATCATAGATCGGACTTGCTTGGCTACATCAAACTTGAGGCTGTTGATGACGGCGGAGGTGGTGTTGTCCATGAATTGGAATCCGCCCATATCATCGTCTACTTCCCTGGCCCAAACCATCCCTCTCGGCTGCTCTGATGGCAAATACCAGCTCTCCATGTTGGTGTGTCGTTGAATTGCTCTCGTTTGTTCTTTGGTAACGAAATATATGGCGGATCGAGCACCGGCGTCGAAGCCTCGACGAGTCGGGCCTCAGGCTGCCATTGGCACCTTTCGATACCAAGGTGGAGATGTACAATTGCCGTGTCCCGTGTTAACTGTCGTGCCGCTATCGGGAAAGAATAAGAAAGACTGGAAGGACAAAGAATGAAGTAGAAGATAAGTAGAAAGATTGTTATCGCCCAGCGGGAGCAAAGAAACGAATGAGAAACAAAGCTGCTTGGGAAGCTCGACCCAAGTGCAAGCATCCAAACGCCCAACACAAATCAGCCGCGGTATCAGTCGTCCAGACGACTACGCACGGGCAAGAAACGAAGCCAGCAAGAAGAGAAGGAAGAAAGGGGGGGAGAAAGAAGTGAAGGAAAGAAGTGAAAGAAACAATGTTTACTCCTTACCGACGCCAAATACTGCTACCAGAGCGAGTAGTGAAGGCAAAGGAAAGCGTGGAAGACCGACACATGAGACGAAAGAGGGAGAAGCTGGCGGCATATCGTGGGGCAGTGAACGCGGCCATGCCCAGGGGGCTCCGGGATGTCAAGATCCGGACGACGACCCTGGGGATGAACTCAAGGCCCAGGTCTAGCAGAACATGGGTCGGCGTTGCAACCGGCACCAACGGTTAGGATGACACTGTCGTCTTGGCCAGGGGTTAGTGGCCATGAGGCTTTCTAGAAGAACAGCCAATGCCTTGCTTTATCTGTGAATCATGCTCTCTCTCTCTCTGTCAACCCCCTCGACCTGGAACATGACTAGGAGTCGAAGCGAGAGCTAGATGGGGAGGCCGAAGATTCATCGGCGCAGAAGTCTCGGCATCTGTTTAGGCTTGCTGCAATTGGCCTGTATCTGCTTTCCATAGCGTCTCTTGGCCATCACGACTCGTACAAGTCAAGGCGAGGCCGAGATAGCTGCTGGGCTGCTTCAAAGCCTTGTCGCATACCTCAACGGGTACTTTTCGTGTCTATGTTTGGATAGCGAATGTCAGAGCCTCATGAGCCGTGTGATGGATGATCCAGTAACAGGCTGTCCGCGGCCGACTTCAGGGTGCTGGTGGGGTTCATGTTTGAAGCAGACTTGCAACAGCTTCGAGTTTCGAAACTCAGGAGCTCCATGTCAGAGGCAGGAGTTGAAGCTGCTAGTAATGCGCGCTGCAGGCAAATGCGAGTGATCCTGGCACCGATCCGGTAAGCCTGCGAACGCTGAAGAGCCGCTATGGTCCAACCCGGCTTAGGCCATTCGCGGAGAACCCCTGGTGTCGCATCGTGGCCTGCGGGTCGTTTCTCACGAGGCGTCGACGAGATGGGACATGATATAGTTGGAGAAGTGGTCCGTTCGCTTTTGTTTTTGCTTCTGCTGTTTCTTTTCGCTGCTTCTACACGTGGGTAGAATCGAACAGCAACAGCTCTGGAATTGCAGCTGTTTCGAGGAGACAGCTCAGCATCTTGATCCCTGCTGCGAGATTTGGCGGATCTCGGTGGTGCTCGATGCGACAAGCACTGCCGGGTTCGCAGAACCCAAAGGCTGAAACATGCCAGGGTGATCCGTGCTAATATATCACTACTACCACCTGTATATACATATAAGTACTGGAGCTCGGCTTCAGAGAGTCACAATTGGGCTATAAGGTACTCAACATTTTTAACTGGATGTGCACGCCGGATAGGTGAGAGAATCTCGCGCGCACCCCAAATCTGCCTCCTTGGTGTTTTCACGATGCCGCTCACGGTAGAGCGACGGTTCTGCCATTAGATGTCTACTGTGGTAGCGCTCTTCATATCACACAGATTTGTAGATTCTGCTTCACGGTATTTGCGATATATGGGTAGCTGACATGAACAAGGAGGGCCGGAAGAAGAGCAACGGCGCAATGTAGATGAGGCGATAGCGTCTGCTTCTGTCGTTCCAGCGGTCCAGGGCATCCGGTCTACTGGCTTGCTCTCTTCAGACCATGCCAACCAAGGAATTTCTGAAAGTTCGCTTTGTTTGATGCTTGTACTCGTAGCCAGCCATCGGACGTCTATGTGGTATCGACTGCAACAAATCACCAGCACCTGTGCCGACTGCGGTCTGTCGTCTATCGCCTGCACCCTGATGGTTCGTCCAGATCGATATCTGCAAAACTTGGAGAGCTTCGTACCCAATTCCCATGGCACAGTGGCGGTTTTCGAGATTTGGAAAGCATCGAGAACATCGAATCCGATACCGAATATTTCGAACCTCGTAGCCTCGGTTAACGATCGCCACTGCGGTATCGTCCACTCGCGTCTCCAACACAGTTTGCACGAACAGCTTCCTTCCAACAGCACCAAACGCGACAGTGCACGCTGCCTAATCCGCGCCGCGCCTCATAGCGTCACGGTTCGGTAAGCTCCAGCGAATGAAGCAATCAGACCAAGGCAGCTCGTCACCTCGGAAGACGCAGCTTGGCAGCCAAGGCAGGCAGGCTCGCCCAACAAGCAGCGGAGTGATTCTTCCGCGCTCGATCCCCTGCAGATCTCGATGGACTGCATCAGCAGGCCCAATCGCGGCCGCATTGCGGAATCTGCATCTCACAAAAGGCCGACCAGCAACAAGGCAGGAAGGCTCAATCGTCGTCATTATGCCATTGATGCGTCATGGTGGCCGCGGGAGTTCTCCACTTCTCACGGCTGCCCGCGATTTAGAGGCGCCACTCGTGGCGTCGCCACCGCACGGCAGGTCCAGAAACAGCACCAAGAAGGACCAAGAGGACACTTGTCACCAGCCACAAATTGACCCTTACAGTGCAGTAAGGGTAGATGCCTTGTTTGGAGCAGCGGGACTATGGAGATGGGGTCCGATCCAACTCGATCGCCCCGCCAATTTCACTCACATGCGCAAGATATGCATACATACAGTAGCCAGAAGCTTGTCCGCGACAACAGCCAATCCCGTTGATAGACGCCTGTCCTACCTTGCTCATTGTTGGCACAGTTCCCGACATCTTGGCCTCAGGAATTGTCCGGACCTCCTTTCACCGGATCCTGACGATCCAGCGGCTTTCACAAGGCAGTGACGTCCCGCCCCCTCAATGCCATGATGTCATATACCAACGCAAGCATACTTCGTACAGCACACCTTCCAACAAGTTGTAGATTGAATGCAGCGGATTTTACGTTGCTGTTTCAAGAGCCGCCGTGACGACAGCCGCGGGTACATGTTCATAGGCGGACAAATACATACGTCACAACCAAGATACTGCGTAGATCCCAAGTCTCTCCGCCTTGGAACCGGCAACTGCTGCATGTAGCCCCTCGCCCCTCCGGGCACTGGCCTGTGCTGGCACGCACGACCACTCGATCCTGCCTCTGTGTGCATTCACAAGCTTGGTGCTGATGATGATGCGTTCTATGACGCCATGTTCCTGCTTCACATGATGGCAGAAGGAGTGAATTGCCTTGGATCTTAGCGCTTCTCCTCGGATAGGGTCCAGAGTGCAAGCGCTCCTTCCCGCCTTCACAGGTCTATATAAACTCTTCCATCCTCCCATCCATCTCACTCGTTTTCCTTCATCATCACACACTCACACTACAAACCTCAAGCAACATTTGCAACTCTACAACAACTTTCACAAACCACTTTCAAACAACAACCAACCATCACAATGGATTCCATCAAGCAGGGTGCCAACTACGTCGGCGAGAAGGTCCAGCAGGCTACCTCTGGAGCCTCCAAGGAAGCCAACAAGAACGTCGCCAAGGACAGCAACGCCCCCGTCGGCACTCGGTAAGACTTCCTTCTCTCTCCTCGATGACAATGATTCTAACAATCACTTCTACAGTGCCTCCGCCGCCAAGGACGCTCTCGGCGACAAGGTTGACGAGTCCAAGCACGACACCAAGGGCGAGGCCCACAAGCAGGCTATCTAAAGGAGTGCATGGGAGGATTGGTTGAATGAAACATCAACGACGAACAACATGGCTTCGGTTTGTCGACAGACAAAGATACCCTATTAGCACAATAAACTTTTCACCCTATTTGATTGTTTCTCTCGACTGTGATTGTTGCTTCCAGTGAACCTTGTTTGAATTTATGCCTTACGATTGGTAGCAACAAGTTTGCCGTTTTGTTTCCTGCCTTAACTATGTGATTTTTAGGTAAATGTCATCCAGATCTTCGTCGGACCATTTAACGATATCAAGCAGATACAGTCATTCCGCTATCAATGACTTTTAAAGTAGTACAATATATGGTCGCACAATTTTGTTTCTTTGGCCCTTGTCGTTGCGTCCATGTTCAACGGGTTGGAGGATAAAAACCCTCGCCAGCCTCACGAAAGATAGAACATGTACACATATTCAAACATTACCGCAGCGTAGACCGTCGTCGATGCATTTAGTGCTTCTTCCTCGCCTGTCTCAACGCCTCCCGCACAGCAAACGCATTGGAAATGTCGCCGATGGAATACGCAATCGCAAACAGCGGGATAAACACCCACAGCATGTTGAAGAAGACCAGGTACACCCACAGGTACATGAAGTTGCTGGTGTCGAGGTTGATGTTGCCGGTGAGCCACTCGGGACAAAAGGTCATGAAGCCTGCCATATCTCCATTAGCCCATGTTGCGTTTCTCGGTGAGTGTATATGGATTTTGTCTTTTCTTCTTCTCCTTCTTCTTTTTTTTGCTGCTGGTGGTTATTATCATTCGACGGGGTTGGTCGTATATCGTACCTCCGTAGAGTTCGCAGGTCGCGAGGACAATCATCCAGATGTTGGCTTTGGGGTTGCCCTTTGCGAGGAGGTAGCAGATGTATACCGCGAGGGGGCCGTCGAAGAAGACTGTCAGAAGCTCCAGACTGATGACGCCCTGTTTTTCATTATTTTCACACTTCGGTCAGCGAATCTTTTCCTTTGTCCAGGGCTAAAAAACGGTCTTGCAAATCCCCTTTCGTTCACTTCCTCCTCTCTTTTGTTGTCTTTCCTCAGAAAGGGTTTATTTCATGTGGCAATGGAAACTAAGGTACTCACCAAGTCAGCTCCAGCCCATCGCCTATCCGCCCTCGCATACACCATCCACAGCTGCGCAAACGGATTGTCCCCGCCGCTCTGCGGGCCGTAGATGGCGCCGTCCTCGCGGCCGAGGTAGTTGAACGGCGTGGGCACGAGGTCGGCGAGGATGCCGGCCCTGCGGGCCTCGGCGACGGGGATGCTCGAGAAGAAGCAGTGGTAGAGGAAGCTGCCCTCGAGGAGGAAGTGGCAGAGCGCGTCGGCGAGGTGCCAGATGAAGAGGAAGCGGACGGTGGTGCTGCTGCTATTGCGGGGGAGGGCGGCGAGGGAGGCGAGGTAGGCGACGAGGACGATGGCGAGGGTCGACGCGAGGGAGATGAGGGTTGTTTTGTCGAAGAGGTCGGGGGGGAGGGAGGAGGAGGAGGAGGCCATTGTTGCGGTTTGTGGTTGTGGTTGTTCGTGTGATTTGTCCGGTGTTGGGATGGTAATGCTTCTTCTGTACGAGAACGAAAATCGAGGCAATTGAGGAAAATCGAAGTCGCTGGTGTTTCCGACTACAACAAGTAAGAAGTTGACCTCCTCTTGTCAGCAATACAGCAGCAGCACACACACACAACACACAATGTCAGAAGTGATTAGATAGTTGACAGCGTGTGCCGTCGATCTCACCTGTTCGCAGAAAGCTTTGGACCAGGGCCGTTTTGCTAGCGTGGGGCTGCAGACATTGGTTCGAACAGCCCATTTGTGGGGGTGGAGCTCAAAGTCTGAGAATCGCAGCATCTTCCATTGTCTTGAAAGGGTACGAAGCCGATCCTTTTCCTCCTTTCGAGGCGTTGCATTTCTTTTTCCATGATATTTTCTGATTACATACCGATTTTATACATAGGTAAGAATATGTTGACAGTTTGAGTATAAGACCACTCCCCCCTTTTTCCGTTGATACATTTGAGTAGTAGCCAGCATTTTAGAACTCAACGCAAGCCTATCAAACCCGCCTCTATCAAGCCCAGGATCCCAGAAGCATCGTCATGAGCCCATACTCCGACCTGGAAGAAGGAAGAAAAAAAAACCAAAGACCAAGCACTCAGCTATCCCACTCCTTGAAGCCCTTCTGCTTCTGCCTCGTATTCCATCCCAGCTTCCCGCTTATACTATTGATCCAATCCTCGCTCCTCCGACCCTCCGTCTGCACCGACGCGAACGGATATCTGCTCGCGCTCACAGTCACATAGTCGCCGGGCTTCAGCTCCACCCGCTCCCGCCCGTCAAAGCTGGCCCACGACGACGTCCTTGCGTTGTAGGGCACGCCAACCCGCAACACGATGGTGTCCGGCAGGATGATGGGCCTAAAGGACAGCGTGTGAGCGCAGATGGACGTGACGAGCATCACGGGATTTTCGGGATGGCACAACGAGCCTCCGGCGGCGAGGTTGTATGCCGTCGAGCCCGTTGGCGTAGACACGCAGATGCCGTCCGCGAGCACCGAGGTAAAATGCTCATCGTCTCCAAAGATTTCCGTATACGACATTGCTGTGAAGGAGAGGAGATGAGTGTTGGAGGAGATCCAGCTTTTGGCAAAACAAGACGGGGACTGGGGAAACTCACTTGGGTTTGGTCCTCGGTCAACCACGAGCTCATTCAATATCTCATACGTCCCCTCCGGCTTGTGCGTCCGCTCATCCTCGTTCTCCTCGCCAATCAGCTCCTCCACCAGATCCCGCCTATAGTGCGACTCGTCGCCGTCCTCCTCAGACTCGGGCTCGGGCGTCTTCCTTCGCACGCTCCTCATCACCGTGCACTCGAAGCGAAGCCTCAAGCTGACCGTCACGCCCTTGGAGAAGGCAGAGCTGAGAATCGGCTTGTAGTCCTCAAAGTCAAACTTGGTCAAGAAGCCGAGACTGCCCAGCGCAAAGCTCAGGACCGGCGGCACGATCCTCTGGAACAGCCAGCTCGCGTACAGGACGGTGCCGTCTCCTCCGAGGGTGATGACAAAGTCAAACTGGTGCGGCCGCGCCCTGCACATGGATTCATCCCAGTACCGGAGGCGTTTCTGAATGTCATCCCGGGCGCTGTCCTCGTCCACGCCGCCTTCTTGGGCGTATTCGCGAACCAGATCGTCCATCATCCTTGCCACGTCAAACTTCTTGTTGGTCTTGAGAATCTTCTCCACGTACACAACGTACTTGACGTCCCTCTCCTTGCTGAGCAGCCACTGGGCCAGCGCCCGCGTGTTGCAGATCAGATCCGAGTCGTGGATCTTTGTCAGTAGAAAGATGGTCCTCACCCGAAAGCGGATGCGCATGCTGCTCAGCCGCCTGCTCAGCTCTCGGACCCCCCACGCCATGTCGCTCAGCTGCTTCTTGGTCAACATGCGGCTGTGTATGTTCTCGTACGAGTGGTGGTGGGTGAGGTCCGTCTCGGAGTCCGTCTTGGTCATCTCCTTGGTCCATACCTTCTGGTCCACCTGTCCAAGGCCGGCATCCTCGTCGAGACAGTCGGTGTCGACCACCGCACGGCACTTTTGCTGGTCGCCGGGGCTCTTGAGATCGATGATCCGGTCCATCCTCCGCTCCTTGCTAATGTCCACGGCGCCGTCGTGGTGGTTCGGATGCGTGTATATCGGATGCGCGCGGTACTGGTTGCGGTTGGGCGAGCTCGCGGCGGAAGAGTGTCGCGAGCGTCGCTGGTCCTCGATCAACTGATGGACAACGCATTCGGCGCGCTGGCCGGGCGGGATGCGCTTCGTCCTGGGCGCAGGTGCCTCGGACGTGACGAGCGAGCTCTTTCTCCTGTACGGGTTTCCATTGTCGAAGGTGACCTGATCGTGGAGACTTTGTCAGTACCAAGCTGCAGCACGGTTCTAGCCGTGATGATGATGACAAGCCAAGTGACACTCACCTCGACGGCTCCCTCGTCCTCATCGCTGCCGTCCAGACTGCCGTCCTCAAACGAAATGTGCTTCTGGCGCTTCGTCTCGCCGTCTTCATCGCCGTCCCAGCCCATGATGTAATAGCTGAGTCTATCGCGGGGTCGCCGCTCCGCAGTCCATGCACCAGGGATGCCGTGTAACAGGGACAGCAATCGAGCAATGTGAGCGTCTTTCTGGCTGTCAAATCAGAACGACGGCGATGATGGAAATTCGGTGCGAGTTGATCCGTCCGAGTTTTGGCGGTTGAAGGGAAGAAGATGCACCGGAAGAGGCCGTCAGTAAGCTGAGAAGATCTGATGGGAAGCCAACTCTTGTGTGTTGCGCTTCCGCAGCTCTCAAGTTGCCCAATCACGCTTGGATTGAGACAATGTGGGGAACAGAGTTGCCGAGTGAGGCGGCCAGTCAGATTCGCTGGTTCTTGCGCAGAATCACCATGATGCGTACTATGTAATTGAGTGATGCTGATCATCCAAGGCGGAACGCAATGCGTCAGGGAAACAAGTTGTAGGATGAGACAAGTTTGGGTCTTGTAAGTAATGATGTCGAAGAGGGGTTGATGTTTGTAACTAGCTAACACGACGTTGCCTCTCATCTCGGAAGCCATTTGACAGCCTCGACAGTGTGTTGATAACTACTACCTGCTGTACTAATTCATACTCTTGTTTGCGTCGACCTCATTTCAGTTTTGTTTCTACTCTTGGGTTTGTTCTTCAATAGCAGACTAGTATTATCTGATTTAGCCAATGAAGTAATTGCCATTGATTGCCACAAGAGTTACAACAAGGGCACTGCTCAATGTCTCAATCCAATCATCACCGGGTAAGTACCTACTAGGTAGTCGAGGCAGGGTTGGCGTACAGAGCAGTACATAGAGATACACTCCCGGGGACACCATCGCGAACCAAGTTCGAGAAGCAGTCCTCAATGAGCAAATCATCTCGACCAGTGTGTATTACTCCATCTTAGTCTCAATTTTGACAATACTGATTTCAAGTCAGTTGCGCACCTGGTGAGTTCATCATGTTCGTGACTCACATACGTCATCTTTGCCCTTCTGTTGTTATATGACCGGAGTACCTTAGGTGGTCAATCAACAGACCCGGATAAGGTATGAAAGTGTCCCATGGACCCTTGGAAGTTGCTGCTCCATCAGACAAAGCACCCTACACATGGCCCATGGCCAAGGCATTCAGGCCTGACTTGGTACAAGTAGTAGTCCAGCCGCTTCAGATAGGAACGGCTGAGAGTCAAGGTCAAACCAGGTACTGTTATCGACTCGCTGATAGAACAAGTGGGGTAGGGCGGGGAGCCTCATCATCATCAACATCGTCATGCCTAGCTTGTACACTCAGGTCGACTCCCAAACAAAACACTTGAAGCTCGCCATCTCTTCAGACGAGACGATAAGCCAAAGGCAACAAGCACAAAGGCAAAGGAGAGGGAACAGACGAACACGGCCCGAACAATGAAGCACCTCGTCATGGTCGGAGCCTGTTACCTCGACACCATCCTAAGGGAAGACTCAAACTCCCGTCACTCCCGTCATCATCATCTCACACGAGCCCCGAGATACTCGTCCTCGTCGCACATCACACTCTAACATGCCTCTTCTTCAAAACAGCGTCCCGCAGTTCCCAGGCGAAGACGCAAAGCAGCGAGCCTCCCGCCTCGAGATCCGTCGCGGCGGCAACTGCCCCAACTCACTCGAGGTCCTGCAGCAGCTCCTTGGGCCGCGAGATGCCGTCCGCACGTACCTCGTGTCACCCCTTCCGAGCGAATCATCGCCGGCTACGCAGCGCATCCGGGATTCCTTTGTCCCTGTTGGTGAGTCCTTGTCCTCGCCGACGTCGCCAGTCAACCTCGAGCTCTGCCTCTACCGAGAGGCGCACACGCAGCCCGCAAGCAGTTACATCATCCGTAGCGAGCAGACGGGAAGCCGTACCATTGTCAACTACAACGACCTACCGGAAATGACAGTTGGCGAGTTTGAGGCCGTCGTGCGGAGGTTCAGTGCCAGCGAAGACACCTGGTGGCACTTTGAAGTGAGTCCAGCCCCATCCAAAGCCGAGCCTTTAAAACAGGGCCCGCAATGAGAGGCAGAAGGGAGGACAGATAGAAGGTATCCTTGCTGCTGTGCCTCTCTTCTGGCTGGACTCGTTGCGCCCGTGGATGTGTCGTGGCGGCTGCGGCCATAATGATAAACTCTGTGTCAAGCAAAGGGACGCCACGGCATCTGATCACCCTTCGACACCCTCCCTCATCGACAATGCCAGTCTCACAACTCTAGCTCAGGGCCGCATCCCCGATACCACGTTAGAGTGCGTCCGCACGCTGCGTGACAAGCTGCCAAACGCGCAAATCAGCGTCGAGGTCGAGAAACCAGGCAGGGACGGCCTCCGTGAGCTCGCAGCCGAGGCTGACGTGGTCTTCTACTCCAAATCATGGGCAGAGGTATGTGACACTTGCGACATGGCAAGAGCGAGCAATGCAGTGACTTTCGACATGATTGGACCCCCATCAACATGGAGAGGGCTCGGAAAAAAGCATAGCCATGTGAGGAAAGGGAAAGGACAGGCAAAGAAGAAGCCAGAGCACTGAAACTCCTCCACGCTCGTCCACGAGGACAGGAGTCCAACATGGCTCACAACAGGCTGAGAGATTAATGCGTGCGTTCTAGAGCTGTGGCCACGGGTCTGCCGAATCGTGTCTCATCGACGAGCAACGACGACGTAAAGCGTAAGCGTGCCCCTTCCTTCTTCCCTCTTGAACGCCCTGCTTGCGATGCCGTCGTCGTGTCCAATGATTCCCGGCCCTTGATTTGAACATGGTCAACCCCATATAAAGCACGAAGCACTCATACTCACACTCGTAGCAGCAAGTCCCTTGCTCTATGCACCTGGGGTGCGGAGGGAGCAGCCGCCTTGCGCCAGCCCTCCGAGCAGGTCATCCGCTGTCCCGTGGAAAGCCGCGCAAAGTCCATTTCCGTTGTCGAGTAGGTTACACCAAACAAGGCGAATTTCCTACCTCTCTCTTCTTCTCCGAAAGTTGGCCCCCGTCATCAATTCCTCCCCCCTCTCCCAATATGGCACTACAGCATCGCGTCTCGAAGCCTTGGCCGGTTTCTTGCGAGTACACGTACCTTGTAACAAGTAGCACGGAGCTTTTTTGGAGGCACTGCAGCTGACATGTCCCTTTGCCATTAGCTCGGTGGGAGCGGGTGACACCTTTGTCGCGGGAATGCTCTACAGCCTGGTGTGCCGCAGTAGAGATTGGGATGTAAGCCACGGGCTGAGATTCGCTGTACACCTGGCCACGACAAAGGTCCAGAGGGAGGGGTTTCAGGGGCTCGGCGCACATGTCCGCGACTGGCTAGTATGGAGTGAGTGAAGTTGGAGCGATGCCCATCCTGATCGATCCATCGATTTTCCTGGCACCATGTATGTACATGTAGCAGCCGACTCAAAACCCCTCGCTCCGATTATTCGTCAAGGACAAACAAGTTTGGCGGGTTCGAGCAGCCGACGCCTGTCCGTCCCATTAACTGACCAGGAGGGATGGAGGCCGAGATGCTCGCTCTGTGTAGGTATGTACTTGAGATTGGGCAGCCCTGAGGTAGCGTCGCGCCACTGCTGGCAGCCATTCCTGGGCGGAGGCGAGAGCAAAGGGAGAGCTAAACAGGTACGCACAGGGGGGTTGTTAGAATGTGCTTCGTACGGAGTGCTCCGTTATGAACACTAAAAGTAGCAATAAAAAAGACACCACGACGAACATGAGCGCTTGGTGCTGCGAGTGGTATTTAGTACTTGCATGTCCGTCTGTATGTGAAGCGCAAAGCTCAAAATGGTACCTCTCTTGAAGGCACGCTGTACTTGGCAATAATCAAACATGGTGTGGCCTGTCAGACAACCAGCAAGCTGTGCGTGGTCTCCAGCTGGCAATCCCCCTCTAAGCCGAAGGACTAGTCTTAGTATCTCGTCCGTCCTGACGCTCGCAGGAAGGGGGTAAGAAGCGGTGAAACAGGCCGGTGGTTCGTTGAGGAAGAGCCTGTGAGGTGAACAGCGTAAACGGCGTCAGATGAAGCAGAACCACCATGTAATACTACGCCATTGGCTCGCACGGCTTCACAGCGCTTTCAACGCAATGTCCCACGCCCAGGCAATCCAGAGTCAAAGGGGGAGGCGAGGAGTGACAAAGCCACAGTGATGGGTCCTTGGTCAATGGTCCGTGATCCTTGGAAAGGCCAGTGATGAATTGTGGGCAGGCGATCACAGCTGCTTGTCTTGTGCGTCTCGACTCCTCCGCCCGCGGTGGGCCTGGCATCGAGCAGCCTGCGCTCAAATTGCTCTCACGAGGCAAAGCAAAAGCCCCCATGTCTCCGAATCGCTAGTCCGTGCATATCATCCTAGGTTGCATGCACGCAAACAAGCTGCCGGTCACTCAACCTATTGATGGTTTTCGTCCTCTTCCCCTCCTCTCCACCGCCATGCGTCTCTGATGAGGAGAAGGGGGTTGAAAGGACCACAGTGCCTCATGTGTGCGTGCTTGGCCTAGGGGCATCGAGCGGCCCTGTGAAATCTGGTGAGAGGAATAACTCCCAGGTCTGTTCGCAGCCTCGCGCTGCAGAGGGCAGGGAAATGAATCGAAAGACGACGCCACCAATGGAGCTGGTAAAGTGGTGTTAACATACTATAGGTTCTGCGCGCGTACTTGTAGGTAGTGGTGGTACGCGGGCTGGTTGCTGCGACTCCAAGTTCGCAGGCACTGTCAGTCGTATCAGATGGTGGCGGTTGATTAGGCTGAGGATTCCCGACCCTTGGGCGCGCGAAAGGTGATGACCATGACTGGTTGCCCTCCGCCTGTAAGATGCACTAGACAACGGAGTAAGGCATTCAGTACTAGATGTCCGTCATCAAACTGGCGCTTGAGACCAATGTCGAGACTTTCCTCGTGTTGGTACATTCGTCAAGTAGTACTCTCACTTGCAAGTTGGTTTAGACGCGGGAGGTTCTGAAAGGGGTGGCGGATGAGACAGAGGGGATCGGGAAGCTATATCGGGAACACCAGCCCGTAGCTAAGAGTTCTAGAGACACGCCCGCTGGGGGGAAGCGAGGAGGTTAGCACTAGTATTACAATAGGTCAACCCAGATCATTCCCACAGAAGGACAAAGAACGCACGAGTACTGACATACGTACATTACATAGACTGGCACCCCTGTCAGTTGGATGTTATCAAACAAGAGCAAAGGCCAGTGTTAGCCCACGTCGAACGTCAAGTTTCGGCTTTTCCTGTGCTGCCACGCCGCACGGGGCTGCTGCGTGCAGGCTAATGAGTGCGTACAACGAGATTCAAACTGCCATGTCCCCAGGAAGTATTCCGTAGCTGGGGTTGAACCTGTGGCCTGCTGCGGGCGTGAGTGAAACGGACAATCGGGACCAAAGTATACTGTGCACTGTGAAGTGGGTGGACGAGCGTCTGTCCGAGGTTCACCACTGTCGAATTCCTAGGCGGTCGAATCTTGATCCAGCATTCCAATGGCGTACGAATAGGCACATACATAAGGTACGTGATGTGGCGGGCAAGGAGTCCTCGTACGATATCGCACACTTGCCCGTTGCTGTCGTCGATGATGGCTTTCGGCCCAGACACGTTCCAGTAAGCAATGTCGGCCGGTGCTCCCTACTACTGAGTAAGACTGGTAGGCAGATTGGATTGACCCCTCCCACCCCCCTTGTAGAACTTCCCTTCGTGATTGTCTCAGCCGTGAATCGCTGAACGCGGCTTGACTTCACGATGGGGAAGTGGTCGGCAACGTATCAGCCAACACGTATAAGAGCAAACAAGCCTGGAGCTCCCTTTAGACCTACTCGACAAAGGTCCGAAAATCAGATCAGCCCAGTGATGCAATAGACAATGCCAATGCATCCCATACATGCTATACGTACGTTGATCACCGTCAGCCGTCCGAGGCTGAGGAGAAGAAGTGGGATGTCGGAAGGCATCCGGTGCCAAGGCGGTACTAGTAGTAGCTGAGTGACACAGAGGCTCCGTCCAGGCGTCCCACGCATTCTACCTTGCATGAGAGGAAGGGCTCTTGGAGTAACGCTGCTTGTTCCCTAGCACTCTATACTGTGCACGACACGGTCCCAGTTTCTCTTTGGCACATTCGTTGGTTTGGCTGTTGGGCGGTCAGCTCATACACTAGCAGAATGCGACCCTTCGACAAGTCGACAAGCACGGCGGGAGCATTGCCCATCAACTTTTCTGGGTCTCTTGGGCCCGGAGCTTTTTGACCCAAATATCCCTGCGTCACCAGCTCCGCTAATTGGGAATCCTCAAGGCTGGCGTTTAGATGTCCAGTGATGCAGTAGTACTCCGAATGTACGAGTACACACGTAAGTAATACTCCACAAAGAACAGCCCGTGGCGGCATCAAATGCCACACCAAACGGTAGAATCCGCAGCAGACGTTGTATTGTCTCGTTGACTCATTCCCACATCTCGGGGCCAGTGGAAAGAGCCCCCTATCAAATTTGATGGATATCGTCACGAGAAGAGGACTCTTGGATCCCCGCCAGCAGGCGCCGCAGGTCGGGCGAAGCCAGACCCTGCCCTGAAGTAGAGCCGAGTTATGAGAAGCGGGTGGCGTTGATATTTCGGCCGGGATCCTGGCTGTGTGTATGCCTGTGAGACAAGACAAGCCGTGGCATCAAGCTGCGAAGAACGGAGTTCTGCGATGGTACTATCCTAGATAGTAACTGAATTCTGGTATATGTCTTTCCTTGACCCAGATTAGCACAGCCGCATGCTAGCCGTACCATGCAACGGTAGTACACACTTCGTGGCTATAGGAGGAAGAAGTAATAAAGCATATGATTTCTGTTCCCCGGCTGGCTGCAATGCTAAGACACACCAATCGGTCGAGTCTTCCGTCGGCCGTCAAGTACTGGCTTTGGTAGGGCGTCCTGTATGCATAAGGTAGGTAAGGTGTGGGCCAGGCGCCTGCGAACAAGCCGGCTCGAGCCTCGACTGCGCGCAGAGAATGTAGTCGGCCTGCCTACCTCCGTACTTGTATATCTATGCTCTTGAGTGGCGTCTTGCCTTTGATAGCTGTGATCTAACCACTGGCTACATCACAGCAGCCATGTAAATTGCCGCCAGCGCCGAGAGCCATACTAACGAGAATACAGTACGCAATTAGTGAGTGAATCTCGTGATGTGTTTTCTTTTCGTGTGCGTCTGGCGGACGGAGATGACCTGCTTGTTCGGGCACTAGAAATCCCCCTCAAGGGCTGCTGTCTGTACCTGCTGGGGCAGCTCTCGGCAATACTCGTATTGTACTTGCCTTTACCTAGTTCCCCGTCTCCTCGCTCTTCCAATGGACTTCATCTTGTCGTTTGCAGGGTTCACATGCATGCGGAAACCAGCTCACACATGTGGAGGCTGTAGGGTATGGGTAGGAAGGGAGAAACAACGCGAGTCTCCTCTGTCCCTAGTCAGTGAATGAGGCTGCATGGCCAATTGCCAAAGGTGCAAACACGGACTTTGAGACCGTCTGCAGAGGTCGACATGCGGCAACTCAACGTATCGTACCATGGCAAGGGGTTGAGAGAAAACCGCGGCCGATGGGGGAGTATTGAACGTGTGCACTCGTACTGTCCAATTAGACAAAAGCCCTCGGGACGAGTGTCTACTTCTGTCTATGTACTGTCGTAGTCAGACAGGTCTTGGTTCGGATAGCCCAGATAGGTCGAGTGCAGGCTGGCAAGAATGTGGAACTCTGGGCAATAAAGCCGTCCTAGTTGAAACACGACTGCGTGGGACGTTGGCGCCCGGCGCCCGCATTGAGCTGCGAAGGGTGGAAGAGAGGCCTGCAACGATAGCAGTAGTAGTACTCGTACACACGAACCATGCTAAGCACTTGCCAGCGCTGCTAGGTGCTTGAGGGAGCCGGTTGATTAATATTAGCCCAAGCACCACGATCACCAAGACCGACGAACCCTGGTCGAAAGGGCGTGCGGCAGCTGTGTCTGCTTCCTGTGTCCAGTATTACTCGACACTAGCATGTCTGATGCAGCAACGTGTGGGAGGACGCCATGCTCAGTACTGTGTGTCGATGGAAGAAAGCTTATACAGTGCCAGCGCATTGTGTTGCGAGACAAAACAACCAAGGAGTAAAACCTCTTGATGCGCCACCAAGAGCACTGCTGAGAAGGTAATATGCCAAGTACGCCAACCAACATGTCTGCTGGGCTGTCTCCTAAGTCTAGACCTGACCGCAGGTGGGCGAGTGACGCCGATCATCGTACTTTTGAGGGGAGCTGCAGAGGCGCCTGCGGCCTGTTGAAAAGGCTCGAGAGTGGTCCGCAAGAAAAGGGGGCTTGTTCTCAGTGCCATGGCGCCGTCGCCATTCGCTGCAACCCCACATGTGCGACAAGGACACGGCCCGCCAGGTCACGGCGACAGTGGGTCAAGAGCCGTCCGAGTTTTTGCAAGTCACCGGAAGCTTGGGTGGGACAGTCGCGGCGGGGGTTTCGGTTCCAGGGCTCCAGGCCAGACAAAGGCATGCAGGCCACCGATGCTGGCAGCGCTCCGTCCTTGGCACCACCATCCTGGCCTCGAAGCCGGGCCCCCGAAGATTGACGAAGGAGGATAGATATACGCAGCACGGAGTACAGCTCATCTGGCTCGGCAACTCCCCTGCCTGCGTGTCAAGCGATCACATGACAAGCAAAGCCCGCCTTCGAATAGGACCGGGACACACGAGAGCCCCATGGAAAGCTGGATTTAGCTGCAGCCTCGGTCGCTGGCCGTTCAGATGGAGGAGGTGAACCTTGAGGAGCGAGGCAAATAGTTGTACTCGTGCAGCCCTGGCCGGGCTGCGATGCTCGCCGAACGGCGTTCCTTAGTTCCAAACCCGTCGGTAAGCCTGGATTGTTGCTACTCTCAGCTAGTAGACACGAAGTACGTAGTCACGTCGAGCAGAATGATGATATGACTCAAGTCCTGCAGTTGCGAGTTGAGTCTGCCGACGCCAAATGTTGACGGCTGCAATTCGCTCATGGGCAGCAAGGGTACCAAGCCAGCGGCAGCCCGGTTGTATAGCAGTTAGCTGCTGAGACGTAACACCAGTCAGTATCTAGGGAGCTGCACTCTGAGAACAGAGTAGTAGTGTAGCAATAGTACTTACAAGCTCCGTGTTCTTTTGCACCATCCCTGTAACAAGCTATTCGCTCCAGCCCCCCATATCCGTAGCTGCCTGCATACACATCGTGTGCAGTACTTAGGTACTACTCGTGATTGTCAAAGGGCGTCTTCCAGGTCCCATTCATGGCCGGAAGGGCTGCGTCGGAGTGCGGTGTCGTGTCGAGCCAATGCGCCTGGACCTTGAGGAAACATGGACCTGTGCCGAGGGGTCCCGCACTGCGACGGACCAGGACGCGCTGCAGGGCGTCGCAAGCGAGTCTAGGACGGCTATGTACTAACGAGTGACGGCTGAGGGCGACCAAGGCTTTCGCGGCACCTGGAGCTGACGCTGGCGTAGCGGAGGATTGGATGGAGCAGAAGTCGAGTTTGTTGTGTGTGCGAAGTATTACCACTACAGGTACGGAGTACTAGCAGGGTGGAAGCACTCGCTAGCGACAGCATCCAGCACAGTGCGGAGACCGCGGCGCCGCTGTCAGCCATGCAAGCGGCCCAGGATAGGGTTCCAAGTTGCATCACCAGAAGTGCGAGTTTGGGCGCCATTGACAGTGGAGCAGAATCTCGCAAGAGACCCGTGGATCGCTTCGATTTTCTGTGCTAGCCTGGAGCCACTGGAATACCTTCGTAATAGCGCGAAGAGGCATAAAGGAGGCGCAATGAATATGAGGCAACGCGCGGCAACCATGTCCACCGGCAACGAGCTTTTCAAGTGCGAGTGCGTAGTCGTACGTACGAGTACTCGTAGGTCCCTCTTCAAGACCCAGTAATGAGAAGTCCGCACAAGTACTAGGTACTGCTAAGGCATGCCGAGAGGATGCGTCCCCAGCCGGTGTTAAGAAATCAAAGACGGACTGGAAATCGCTGCCCCGTACGACATCCAGATATACAGTATTCCGTGCTCGTACTGACCCAAGCATGGAGGAATGCTGTGACGGCCTCCCTTTTCTGGCCTGCATGAGCACAGCCTGCTCAACAGGCACCCATTCTTCGTACATGTGGCTGCGTCTGCCTCGCATTTGCAACTCGCTTTCACCGCCTGTGCTTCGCTTTCGCCAACTTGACCAGTCGAGTTTCACCATCACTCAGCTTATTGCTACGGGGAAATGTGGCATCCATACAACGGCGGCTTCTGCACTACGAGAGCGGGCTTTGCTGCAAAACGCTACCGCAGCTAGCACTGACTTGAGTTTTGCGACCTCGGATTTCATAGGTGACGTATGTATTCAGCTGGAGTGTTCGCGCTCCTGCAAGCGCTGCGACTCTGAGCAAACTTGCGCACAGTGCATTTGCAGCTCTGGCTCTGGCGGCAAGACGAAACCATTGACCCATCCGTCCATTTCTCGCAAAAGTCGCGGGCCAGCAATTTGTAGGCGCCACAGTGCCTGGCACACCCACTGTAAAGTGCTCCGCAGCCGCAAGTACTCACCAGAGCGGCAGGCGGACTAGATTCGAACCACCTTCAGGTGACTCCAACAAGGGGGCGCTTTGTCTCTCGGCGAGGCCTCAATCTCGCAGTCGCCCATCGCAGCCGGCCCATCGCGTCGACGCACAAAGGCCGCCACTCGCTCCACCATGGCTTTCTCACGCTGGCGACTCGGGAGTTGGTGCATGAATATCAGTCCCGCCTCCATTTCTGGACAAGCACCGCTGGCTGGTCTACGAGTGCGCGGCACATGTACCCAGACGGGCGCATCGGGTTGGACTCACATGCGACCGCATCGTTTGTCCTGTAGCAGAAGGAAACTGCGCGTGGGTGACGGCTGCTGTGCTGGTGATGGGATCACTTCGGTTGACATCCCGGCCTGCTGTTCGCTCTTGCCCGTTGGCGGCCACAGCACCGGACGAGCTATTCCAATCTGCACCTTCCGCCGGGTGCTCTGCGACTCTCTTGGTGGTAGCAGCAATGTCTTACTGGTGCTAAAACGGCCCTACTCGCGCGCTTCAAGGGACCTGGACAATACAGGGCGGTACGAGCGCCGTACCTTACGGAGCTCTCCGTCTCCTAACTAGGGCAGGTACAGTGCAGTACCTTAGGTAGGTAGGATAACTCTGCCCCTCTTGCTTGCCCATGCACGGTGGCGACGGTGCTGCGCTCTGTTGGTGCTTGAACCAAATTGCAGCTCCACGCAGCCGCACCTGGCAGCTTACAGCCTGAAATACTCCGTACTTGCAAGTACTTTACGTCCGTACCTGACCCTCCTGTCTCTTGTGCGACTGCCCCAATTCCGAGTTTTGCGCACGGCAGCCGTTTGATACGCGAACGCGAATGAGCGGGGCTCCAGGCCGCCTTGCTCTTTCCACATTTGTCCCCGGCCTACAAGTGCCTAGACACCTGGTCGAGAATGACTGATGAATTCAAGTTGGCGAGGGAGGCGCTGTCCAGGTACCTTTAACGTTGGATTGCGGAGCACGAGGCGATGAAATGCATTCATTAACCTTTGCCCTTTGCCCTTCGCCCTTTGCGGTACGCCGCGGGACGTTGCTCATCTCCCTGATCCGGTCGCTGCTGCTCACGAGGGATTGTGTTGCAAAGCAAAAGGATCGCTTTTCAACAGGCAAGCCGTCGTCAGCCTCTAACCTGGACAAGTGCAGAGTGTCTGGAAGTTGGGAGTGACGAATTCAGCGTACCTGGTAGGTCCTTGTCCAGAGATACCTGGTCGTGTACCTAGGCTACGGCTTGCAGACAGCAGCTACAACAGCATCGGCATCGTCTTTGAACCACCAACAACGGCATCGGCAGCAGCAGCAGCGGCAGCAGGCACGACAAGACATTGGAAGAGGTTCAGACCAGCTACTACCTAGTACAACAGGTGGTGGGCTGGCGTCATCCCCTGGTTCAACAAGCAGTACGAGGTACGAGGTGTGTACGGTAAGTACCTACATGATGAGGCAGAGATGGAGCACGAGCACAGAGGTGGTAAGCGGCTGGACGGAAGGGACCGCTGATATGATTAGGTCGGCACAAATACTGGCCAGTCGCTAACGACCGATGAACCAGCGATGAGATCTGTCCCTCTTCGCAGCCCACTCGTTCGTGCCTCTGGATAGACCGACGCCATTCTGCCTCTCGGCCGTGCTCCAATCTGCGACTTTGGCGCCAAAAGCTGCAAGTCCATGGGGTGTCCGTATCAGCCCAGGGAAGGTTTCCGGCTATGTGGGGATGTCAATCACTCTGTCTGGACTGTGATGTGCATCTTCGACTCCGTCTGTGTGGGTGAGATTTGTGGGTGGTCCTCTTCTGCAAGACTCAGCAACACTATTTTGGAACACCACCACGCCACGTCGCTAGTGGATCCGGAAGGCATACCAAGACCAAGGGACAGCTTTTGAAGGGGCCCGAGAGCTGGGGACAAGGGGTGTGCCTCCCGTGGGCACGCCCTGCTGACTGGTCTTTTGCTCGACCTGAGCTACGACGGACACTCCGGTTTCCCTCTTGCCGACGCTGGTTGGCCCATCTGACGGGTTGTTCATACTTGAACCCCCTGGGCCGGATTCAGATCCTTCGCCATCCCTTCCACGAAGCGACCAAAAGATGGGTCTTGCCCGTCCTGCCGGGGGCCTAGCCTCTTTTCCCCCTTCTTATTTTTTTTTTCTTTTGGTCTCTCAAGCCTCTTTTCCCATTCTCGACCGCAACCTTGAACTTGTCCGCTTCAGCGTGGGGCTGCAAGGATACGGCACTGGCGCTCCTCGTGAGCCCTCTGCGGCTTGTGGCATTCAGCACGGACAGAGCGGACACGGAGCTCAGATGCCTACGAGTACGTACTTCGTACAGTGCTTCCTGTTGTTTCGACCCAAGCGCTGGATTATCCCTGCTTCAGGTCTGATCTTGTTGGCGCCTGCTAACTTTGGATAATATCAGCCCTGCCTCTTAGATTCCGGCTGGCGCCCCATGATCACTCGCACTCCTGAGCGCTCGAGGTATGAGCGAGCACTGAGGTGTCGTCCCTCGCAGGCGACCTCTCACGCCGGTATTGCATCAAGACATGATCCAGTTGGACTTGTTGCAAATCCAACCACGATTCGCCGGTATGTAAGCGCATAGTACCGCCGCAAGAGACCCGATGTATCTGGACTCTTGTGGACACAGTACTCGACGTGGTAGTACAAGTGAGTGATCATCGGGATGCCATCAGACAGCTTGTTTCTGCAAGGTTCTCCGAGCGTGCATACCTGCAGCAATCATTATTAGATGTACGAGTACTACTATCAACCGCATCAGAGGATCAAGTTTCCGAGCTTACAGCGGCCGCTCTATTAATCCCTCCTCTGAGTGCTCTCGCACTTTTGTCTCCGCTACGGCCGCCGCTCTACTGTAGAGCGACGACTATCCATGGCGACTAGGGTTCCTCTCTTTCACTGTCTCTCTTCTACCAGTAATACTTTCCCGGTTGGAGCTCGAGTCCGTCCGATGAGACACCCTTGCACCATCCCTTGCCTCGCCCCGTATGACGTACCGGCCAAGGAACGAACAGGGCATGCGTCGGCTCGCAGGCTCTGTTCCAATCCCGGCCGGCCATGTCTTGGATGGTGTCGAGGGTCAGTGCATGTACCAAGGGAAAGACAATCCTGGATCTCAATACCTTACTACTAACGAGGAGAAGCATGCTGTCCTCCCTGTGCAGCGGCTAGCAAGGTTTTGGCTCAAGCTCCCATGCCACCCGCACGTTTGCCTGTGCCATCGTCATACCGAGAAGAAAACGTCGCCTACTGCTACGGCCGGAGGAGCACCACGCTAATTTCACCAGACGTTCTGCTGTTGTCTCGTTGGCCCACCTCGAGATCCATGGTCGGTTGGATCTGTTTTGGACTAGGACCAGGAGCATGGGGGTGTACGGAGGTATGGCTGTAGGTACGACTTGGGTACCAAATCCATCAACTGCCATTCCCCAAGGTTCTAGGTAAGGTAGTAGTCGTGATTTATCCTTCAGACCATCCCTGTTCAGGCCGATCGTTCAAGCCACTAGGATCCCTCGAACGGTCCACCCCCCTCCCCCTGGGAACTTCGCATATTAACTTCCAGCTTTCTGCGAAGTGCGTACTCCGCTACCAGTTATGGTTCTTTGAGTTTATATTAATAGTTTCACTTTCGGCCTCCCCCAAAGCTCCCGCAAATCAATATAAGCTTGCTTGGCCCTTGGTCTCGTCAATCAATCAAACTCAGCTACCTCATCGCCTCATACACTCTTCACTTCGAACAATCTCCGATCCTGACGCCAGACACATTCGCTCAAGCGTCAGCACGCATCCACGAGCATAACGAAAACACTCTATCAACCGTTCGACATATTCCAATCCTAGCGGAGCCAGACGAGTCCAGACGATGGAGGCAATTCGGGAGGAGCAGCTGAGGCAGATTCACGCTGAAGCTCGCGCACAAGCTGAGCCGGCTGGGCGGACAGCCTACCACGATCATCTTTATAATGGCCCGGCTGGGATGGAATTCGAGTGCACCGACCCTGGCATTCGGAGACGTGCTGCATGTCACCACGACATGTCCCCCCAGATGGCGGCGCAGAATCAGTCACGCTTCATGGGATATCACCTGCCACTCTCGCAAAACCAGCAGCAAAACTACCTGACAACCTACACTGAGGAAGTCTATCACACTACACAACCTCAACGCATGAGCCAGAGCCACTACGCTCAGCAGGTCTATCAGGCTCAGCCACTCCAGCACTCTAACCCTGCTCAACGGTATGGGCAATACGATCAAGCCCAGCAACTGGGTCAACAGTTCCAACCCGGTCTCCCAACGAGCCAGCAACAGCGACCTGCCAGCTGGCATTCATCGACGAATATGCCAACACCCCCGGTGGATTTCGCGTATGTACCTCAATGGCCACCCTTGGCGACGCAATATGGCCAGCAGGGGAGCTATCAGCAGGACTATCAACAGAGCTACCAGCCTACCTATACTCCGCGCTCTCCACAGTTTCCTAATTATTCGGTCCCGGCCGCATCATCACCGGAATTCTCTCCACCATCTCCCATTATGAGAAATGTATCGACGAACCAGTCACCGTTGGCAATGCAGCAACGCAATCAGCAGAGCTATCTGGCCGGCTACACTCCCCGATCTCCGCAGCTCCCTTGGTGGTTGGTCCAGGGCGCACCTTCACCAGAATTCTCTCCGCCGTCGCCCATGATGAGAGCTGGATCGATGGACTGGTCGCCTTTGGCAATGAGCCAGCGCAGCGCTTCCATTGAAAGCGATCCGCCTACACCTTCTGGCTTCTCCACGCAACCGTCACAGCCAGCTGCTCCTGAGCCGGCCATCCAAGTGGTGGACGAGCCAGAAGAAGAGGGGGAAGTCTTGATCGGGCTGGGTCTCTACGACACTCCCGGGAAATATGCCGAGGACTCATCCTTTTCATTTCTGGGAATGCCAGCGCTTCCTCGAGAGCGCACTAGCCAGAGCTTGAAACTGGCGGAGGGATGGACACCTCCTGACCTTTCTGAGAACGAGGAAGGCGAGGAAGAGGAGGCGGAGGAGGAAGAAGAAGAGGACGAAGCCGAGGACGATGAGTAAGACGAGATGAGGAAGTCGCCGAGATACGACACGACATGACGAACTGTTACGAAACACTGGACGGATTTTATGGAAAAGAACAATGGGCATAATGGAGTAACGGCTTGGTTTTGGAGTTACGGGCACCCGAGGGTTTGGAGACGAGGATTTTGCCTCTGCTTTCTTTTTCTCTTTGACAGAGATAAACGGTCATACTTGGAATCAAGGGAAAAGATACCCCCGGACAAAGCTTTGGTACGCATGGGCAATGGAAATCAAGGCGGTATCACTGGGATGGGTATAATAGATAGACAATAGTAGAACAGCAGGGTCGGAAGCTCTGAGATGGCTCACGCCAGCACATGCTATCGACGACTGATAATAATGCCAGAAGCGACATGAGTTGCATACATCAGCTTGGGTGCTTTCTTTGATTGGTGGTGTTGTGCTAGGTGACTGTGACCGTGACTGGTACTTGTTTGAATCAGGAGGTTCTGGTCCAGATTGCTGCAGCGAGCTGGGAACCTGGAAGTTAGCGGGTGTGACGTATAAGATGACATGTAAAGGAGGACTGATCACTTGGGACAGGGCAGGCAGGCACGACTCAACTGGTAAGGGTGGAGTAAAGTACGTGCCCAGATAAATGGTGCTTGGGACGGAGTGCCGCGGCAGGTACGAAGTACGCGGCGCAAAGTGCAAAGTACAAAGTAAGGTAGGTACCCTAGCCTAGGAAGAAGAGACCGCAGGAAAGAGCCGCTAGGACGGAAGCACCCCTGCCCGACATGTGCGAAGTGGGTGGTGGGTCGGCCGTGTGCCCCCGGTGGTGGTTCTGCAGTTGCAGTTGCAGTCTCCGTGCAGTGCATTCTGGAAGGGTTTTTGGTGGGCAGGGAAGACGGCTGCCGACTGGTCCAGAAGCTGCCAATACTAGTACGTACCACTTTTTCTTCCTTCTTTTTACCTCTTCCCCTCTTATTTTTTTCTGGTCCCCCTTGATGAAAGTGCCCCATCATCCCATGTCCGTCCAAGAGCATGGGGCCCCTCTTCTTTTTTCGTACCTTGGGTGTGTCTGGACCCGCTTGTTGTCTTTGTCTCTTCTTTCTTTTTTTTTCCTCTCCTCTCCCCCACTTTTACATACTCCCCACACCCCACTTGCTTGGCGCCGGTTCTCTTCGAGGTGATGCTTGCGCTGCGTTTTTTCCCCATTCTTTTCCTTTACTCTTCTGGCGGTAGTTCTGCTGTGCACCCCCCCTTAAAGAGGCCGCACGCCTCCCCCTTCCATCCGAGCCCTGAATGTTTTGAACACCCCTTCCCTCTTATTCTCTCCTCCCTTTTCCCCTACTCACCTTTTTTTGCGTTTGGCGCTTTTGTGCTTTGGGACCCCATTCGGCGCGGGTTGGGAGAGCCTTGACTTGAGTGGCTCGTGCTCCGTGCTGGTGCTTGTTGTTTGTTAGTGGTAGTAGTTGGATTTGTGGATGGCAAGGTGATTTGTGTGTTCTTGCACGTTACGGTGATGTAAATGAGACTGATGTGGTAAGGTGTATACAGTGCCATGCTTTGCCCCTCGGTCTCGGATTCTGATATGCGGCCAATGATGGCTTGATGCCGCCTTCTCGCAGTATGTATCTATGTTCTGGCGACAGGTGCTCATTTGATATCTTTTGGCTCCCTATTCTGTTGAGACCAGGTGCAAGGCAGCAAGCGTAATTGTCAGTTTGCTGAGCCACAGATGGCTGAACCTTGGGCTTCCTCTAGGAACTACATAAGGTACCTAAGGTATTTGCTCATGGTGCTTGCAATGAGCGTTTGACGATCCTTCTCGGAAGGTAACCAATGATACGGGCGTTGCACTCGTCCTTTGAGCTAATAAGATTCAGCCTCCACGTCCCTTCCAACGCTCTGAAAAAGTGCAGGGCACATTCTCAGGCTCTGATCTCCCCGTTTCGCCGAGGTGTGAGGTAGGATTTCATTACGGTTGGAACTAAAGGGTAGCCCGGCCTCTGGGTGTAAGTTTTTATGGGCTTGTTGGGAAGTGGATTATTGATGAGAGAGAGAGGGGGGGCGGCTTGGGCGGTAAAGCATTTCGGCTGTGGCAGGGTTTCTTTTCTTTTCCTATAGGCACCAGAGGCAACATCTTTCTTCTAATCGTCTTGGACGTTTATGCGGTTATTATTCGTCTTGAGTCCGGGGCTGGCCTGAGCTCGATTTGACGGCGAGGTAACGAAACAAAGTACGAAGCGGCCTTGTCATTACGCCCCGGCTGGTTTGCTTGCCGTCGGCGTCCCTGATGGCATCCATTCGCTGGCCGGCAGGGTTTGTCATGGCTCTTTACTTGTACTCTCTCACTTTCTTCTCCGACAGGGTACTCCGTACCTATGGAGTTGTTTCCTTTGCAGGGCCCCCGTTTGTTTGCCGTCTCGAGTGGGGGTTCGCTATACCAGGCTGCTTGTTCTGCCGGACCGAAAGCGGTTTGAGATTGAGGTCGCCCTGAAGGATGCTGTTCCATACAAGCTCATGGAGGGCGCTTGCTCTCGTACGAGTGCCAGAATAGGCATTAGCATTGCATTCGATAGGACAATGTACTTACGTGCGCAAGGAAGAAAAGGACTCGGCCCAAGGCTCCGAGGATGCCGAGTTTGCGGACGAATTTTGGCGAGTGACACGGCGTGCAACGGCTTGTACGAGTAAGTATCTACATAGCGGGCTGGTGATGGGGGAAGCTGAATGCCAGGCATGAGACGGGGCGCAGTACTTTATGGAGACCCCGGACTCGAGTTGAAGGCTCTGGGATTTGGGTACTTTGTATGACATGGCAAAGAAGCGAAGAGTGCTCCGTATGTACTGGCACGTTGTCTTTTGCGGTCCGTGATTTTTTCGGAGTTTCTTCAGGGTCTGTCTCCAGTCAAGCTGTGTGATTCGTACTGTCGTCTGGAAACGGTATTTGCTCCGTATCACCTCCTATTACTTACTTTGTCTCCATCAGCTCACCCATTTTTTTAGATTATGTGTACTTTGTCAGGCTCAACAAAGTCGTACTTGTTCCTTTGCAACTTGTCCTTTGCAGATATCAGTTTGCTCAGATGCCCTTCTCCTGGCCGCTTGCAGCATGACCCTGCATCAACACGGAGAGTCGCTGCAAAGGCAAGGGCATTTGGACGCTTAGCCTTGGGGTACTTACACGTAGTAGTAACCAAATGTCTGAAAAATTGAGAGCAAGAAAATTCATGTAAAAACGACCCTCTCTGCATTACATTTTACCAATGGACTCCGCAGCAAGTACATGCTTCTACATATCGTACATGCTTGTGCTTGTGCTTGCAGAAAAGTGACTGGTTGCTCTGCTGATGGGCTTTCCATGTGTCTCTCGGAGACGCTACTTTGGCGCTGCGTTTGCCCGTTTTTCCCCTCCTTATCAAGACTTATCTTGGTTTTTTATTTTGTGTCTGGCTTCGGTATTGGGGGGTTGTGTCAAATGTGATATGCAAGACGGGCTGTTGGTGCTGCAATTGGTCGTAGCCCGAGGCAAAGAGGGTGAAAGCAATGGATGATGGTCGAGTGATGTGATTGACTGTATACCCCTTTGGGGGGTGAAGGGTAAAGGTAGCCTGATACCTGACCTCCCTGAACCTCCCTTGCCTAGCCATGGCTTGTACTACGGCGGATTCCAACGTACGACCTGGCGATGGGCCGCAATGGTTTGCCATGGTGCCTACGAAGTATGTCCATGCCTGGTAGGCTGCTGCGTTTTGGCGTTTGTCTCTGGGTGGGTGAGCCAGCTGAAAAGGAATCCTTCGTGTAAGGTTACGGTCAAATGCCATATCAGCAGCTGAGTGGTCTACCTAACGAGAGGAGAGAAGGGTCGCTGTTGTGCTGCTGGGCCTGGTATCTTCTTTTTCTTTTCTTATTGAAATCCTCCCTACATACGCCAATTAGCAGTTGCCTGATGGGATGCTGTCAACTTCATCTTGTTATCAGTTGAAGGCCCTCCACACAGCGTTTGGGGGAGCGTTTGAGTCGTATGAGCGAGCATCGGCATGGAGATGGCACTGCATGGTCCGGCTTTGTCGACCCAACTTCGCCGTGCATGCAGTAGGGCGCGGAATGGGGACGAGCCACGGCCAGCGTTGCACCACATGTTGCGGCGCTTCGTCCTTGCTGATGTGACGGTCGTAGAATGGGTACTACTGTACATGTCCTTTGTATCACTCCGTACACAGGAGATGCAGTTGAATTGGGCTCTTGCATCGGGAGTGCGGCGTTGATGTTTTCTTCGTCAGTCGAAAATCCTCAAGTTGTCGCTCTTTTTTTCGTCCCGGTTTACTGCCGCATTCAGTAAAGCGTATTGCAATTCGCAACTCTGCATCTCCCTATCTAATCGCAACCCCACCACGACGCTAAGCCGCATCGGTCCACCGCTTTTGCGGCAACTGCACCTTGCTTCTTCTTGCATTTTCGCTTTCCACCAAGCAGCGTCTCTCTCTGCCATTGTGAACAATTGTCACACCCATCATCCTCCTCCTCTCTCTCTCTTTTTTTTTTTTACTCCCTCTATACTTTTTCACATCCCTGCCGCCCTTGATGGTGCAGTATGTGTTTACGCCCTGGAGGGACCGCCAGGAGCTGCTCCTTGTGCGGGAGCAGTTCTACGGTTCCGGGGCGTTGACGCAGGCGGCTGGTGCATCGGGTCGTGTCCAGGGCGGTGCAGCTTACAGCCACCACCAGCAACAGCAGCAGCAGCAGCAGCGGAGGAGGATTCAGGACGAGAGTCGGACAGTCGAAGGTGCCAGAGATGCGGATGCAGACGAGAATCAGCAGGAAACCCGTGGCCGCGAAGATGAGGGGCAGCAGGGCTTGAATCAGGGGGATGCACGACGGCGCACTACTGCTGCGGCTGCGGCTGCAAGTACGAATCGCCAGGCATCACGAGAGCAGGCAGACGGAGAGAAGCACAAGGCCGTGGGGCGAGTGTCCATGTGGATGCAGCGCGGCAACTGTCCGCACATGGTGGAGTCGACGGCCCTGCTCATGGCTGCGGTCCTGAGCGACGAGGCCGCGGCCACGGGCAATGCAGGAGCATCGACGTATGCTGTGAGGGCTGCATATGCAGCTGCGTTTAGTCGGTAAGTCGTCTGGGCCCTGTTGTCACTCTTCTACTACATCTCCTCCGCTGTGGCTTGGTTGGGTTCGGAGGCCTGGAATCCTAGGGGAAAAGGGGAGGGGGGGTAATGTTGGATAAAGGGAGCCCAAGTGGCCAAGATGAAGCAGCGAGGATGGGGCTGTCTTGCATGCGCGGGATATGCGGCCAAGGGACGTCATGGATGGCAAGTTTGGAGGCTCTATCCAAGGCAGCGCCGAGAGGGTGTCGTGTTTCCGTCTAAACCATCATCGCGCCTAGGTGACCAGGGACGCTAACTGAAATGCCGTCAGCTTCGTCACCGGCCTGCTGGATGGGCATCAGGACAAACTGCGAAAGCAAAGCATGTACTCAATCGCCAAGAACATTGGCTTGCCGGCCACCTTTGTCGAGCTTAGGCACCAGGCGACGCATGAGCAGCTGCCTTCGCTGGCCAAGCTGCGGTCTGCCGCAAGGAAAGCGCTCGACTGGATTTGGGACTACTACTGGAAGCACCTGGGGGAGGCGGACAGGGCCAAGGATCCGTGCAAGGAGCTGGTCTTGTCCTATCTACGAGAGGACGACGAAGCGGCGAGACAGGGAATCATGGGGCAGCTGCGCCAGTGGGATCTGGGCCATGTGCAGACGACCATTGCAGAGCTGCAGAAGACGCTGCCGGGGAACCAAGTATATCTGAAGTGCTTGAAGCTGTCCAAAGACATGGCGGCTACGGCCAACGAGGGGAGTGGTCCGGAGCCGGCGGGCAGGCAAGTGCCGGAGGAACAGGATCAGGAACAAGAGCTGGAACAGGATCCGGACCAGAGCCCGGAGCGGACCACGGGATGGTCCCGGTATAGCGGCGCCTGGAAGCCGAAGCCTATCGGGGTAGTGTGAGGATCGTGGGCTTTGTCGTGATTTTCGGCGAAACGGTGCTGTGTTGGACTCCTTGGAACTCAATGATACCCCCCCAATAGACCTTTATTTTTCTTATTCAACACTGCTGCCATGAAGAGGAAAACATGCTTCACATTGCTACTATGATCTGTAACCAGAAAATGCATGCCATCAGCGTCTCGTCACCCTCTCCGGTTCGTGGAGCTGAGCAGCGCAGAGCAGCCAATCACGTGGCGGTTATTAATGATTTCGAGCAACGACTCCTCTCCGTATTTACGGCTTACAATGAGGTAAACCCGGCCAGCATCAGACTGTTCAACCTCTCCCAAATTATACCCCATCATTGATTATTGCGACAGTCTCTTTGCAGGCAAACGTAGGCTACAAGCTTTGTACATCTATGAATAGACTGCTACTGTCTGGCAGACAGCTTCTCTCGCAGAGATTTGCCGGTTCCGTGAGTGAGATGATACCGTCTTCCAAATGTTATCGAGAGGTGTGCCCCTCATTGCTGATTAAACCCGACGCAGCTTACAAACAACGTGACGAACAACGCACGCAAGATGCATATCCAGTCGATTCCCATGTGTGAGTCTTAGACTCCCAAGTGATGGGGAAAAGTGAGGGAGATGGTGAGAGAGTCGAGATGGCTAAATGCTGAGCAGGGGTTGGGAGCTCCAACAACTACGCCTATCTTGTGGTTGACGACAAGTCCAAGGATGCCGTCATCATCGACCCGGCGAACCCGCCAGAGTATGAGCTTATCTTTGGCTGTGATTTGCTTTGAAGTTTGGTGAGGATGGGAGTTGGCTGACTGGAGGATTAGGGTTGCGCCTGTTTTGAAGGAGGCTACTTCGGCGGGCAAGATTAACTTGACGGCCATTGTCAACACTCACCAGTATGCAACACCTCTCTTATCTCGGAGTTCAACATGGAGATGGAATGGATAAGCTGATACGGAAGGGGGATGATACAGCCATTGGGACCACGCCGGCGGCAACAAGAAACTGGTACATAACATTACGCCCTATCGATCCAACATGGTGCGTAAGAGGTATTTCTAACAGATGTCGTTCTATAGCTGGCTGAGCTGGGCACCGACCTCGCCATCATCGGCGGCAAAGACTGCGAAGGCGTCACCAGGACGCCAAAGCACGGGGAGACGTTCAAGATTGGCGACATTTCGGTCACGGCCGTGCACACGCCGTGCCACACGCAGGACAGCATCTGCTACTACATGGAGGATGCCACTGGCAGGGCCGTCTTTACCGGCGACACTCTCTTCATCAGCGGTATGTATGGCTTGACTTGTGAGACTTGAAAGAGACTTCTTGTCTTTTGATTCTGACTGATGACTGGATGTATGTAGGATGCGGCAAGTTCTTTGAGGGTAATGGGGCGGAGATGCATGAGGCGTTGAACAACAGGCTCGGAGCGTTGCCGGATGATACAGTTGTCTATGTAAGTTCCTGGCACCACTGCAGAACTGAGACACGGTGGATGACAGTTACTGATGATGATGATGATGCCAGCCCGGGCACGAATACACCAAGTCCAACGTCAAGTTCACCCTGTCCGTGTCCCAGACGGACCCAATCAAGCGGCTTCGGGAGTTCGCGGACAACAACGAGGTGACGACGGGCAAGTTCACCATTGGTGATGAAAAGGTACGTTAGCCAGCTTTCCGTGGAGTTGGAACGGCGGAGATGTGGCTGCGTTGGCTAATCATGGGTCCTATCCGATATAGAGGCACAATGTGTTTATGAGGGTCCAGGACCCCGAGATTCAAAAGGCGACGGGCGAGACGGATCCTGTTTCCGTCATGTCCAAGCTGCGGGAGATGAAGAACAACTTCAAGTGAGGGAGAGCAGATAGATTCTCAACGAGATCAGAAAGCTGGTGACTAACACTACTTTGTCACCAGGCCCGTGGAGGCAAAGATCTGAGTTTTGACGTTGCTGGGCACAAAAGAAACCAATCTTGTACAAAACCCTTTACGAAAATTGTTACAGTATTTTCACAGTTCATCTCACAAGAAAAGAAGAAATGGAATTCTTGAAAGTTGTATGTCTCCATGGTTCACTTGGCACCACGGCACTTGAGAGGCCTGTGATGCCGCTCGCTAGCCATTGGAAGAAAAGAAACAAAGCGTCTAAGAAGAAGATTGACGCCGCTTCCTTCCCGTTGGGTTTGCTCTCGCTTCACTGTCCACACTTGCGCGCTGTTGGGGAAAATCCGAGGCGGCAAGCTCTAGCAATTTAGAAGCTGGTGTGTGTGTTTTGTTTGGTGTGTTGTCGCACGGAAGATGGGAGGTGCAGATTTTTTTTTCTTTTTTTCCAACTGGATGATGGTCGCGAGAGAAAGCATGCGCGTAAAACAAACCTGGTGTAGCTGGTCCCTTGTCATGAAGAGGAAGCCGCTTGAGAAGGCTATCCTGGTAACTCTTCTCTTTGAGCTCGATGCCGTGAGAGATCTGCTGCTGCAGCATTTCTCATAGTCAATGAGGTTCGCGCATGCTGGAGCTCTTGTGCAGCCAGATATCACAGCTAAAAGCACAGCTTCATCAATCAGAAGCCTGTGTTTGCAGCTTCGACTCGAAGAAAGAAGACCTCCTCTCCAAAGTTGTTGCAAAGAGACAGGACGAAGATTTCACAGAAAGAATTTTTGCAAATTTAAATGCGCAGCTAGGACAAGAACGGGTGGACATGTACCGTATATATACCGTAATGTACTGTATTCTGTACTGTACGTCCTTTTTTTTTCCGCGGTGCACCCGGTCCATCAGCCTCGCGCGCGCGCCTTGTGTCGCAATCACCAGGTTTCCGCGCCGCCCAGTGACATCAACGTGCATTTTCACACCTTACACAAGAGTTGTCGCGCGCGAGAGCAGCCCAGGCAAAGAAACATCGCTTACACGGAACTTTTTTTCTTTTCTTTCCCCTTTTTATTACATCTTTTCTCTTTTCTTCTCTTTTCACAGTCTTTGATATTTGCGACGCTTGCTTTGGCTTGCTTACCCTGCGGAGTTCTCACATGGTACGTTTCACGCAACTTTTGCCTATAGTACACCGAAACTTCTTGTCACCCCAAGGGAAAAACACAGCATCAAAACGACGAAAGAAAGAAAGAAAAAAAAAAGGCGCAAAAGCTGACGCGATCACATGAAAACAAAAACAGCCTCCGAAGCGCAAATCAGGCGGCCCCCCGACCGCGCCCTCCAAGCCCCGGCAATCCAAGCTCGCCAAGGAGCACAACGTCTCCGCGCAGGAAGAGGCCGAGATCAAGGAGGCCTTTAGCCTGTTCGCGGAGCCCATGGACGGCGAGAAGAACGGCGTGCTGCCCATTGGCGACCTCAAGTCTGCGCTCATGTACGAAAAAGCTACACACCCTTTCCATCATACAGGGAAGACTCTATAAAAGAAGAGAAGAAAGGGGGAGGGGTTCGGAGGGAGAGAGAGACATAGAGAAAAAGAGAAGAAACTAATCATGCAAAACAGAGCCCTCGGCATCCCGCCTTCTTCCCCCGCCGAGCTCCAGGAGTTCATATCCATCCTCGACCCGGAAGCGGACGGCTTCGCGACCTTTGAGCCCTTCTTCGCCATCTGCGCGCTCAAGTTCCACGCGCGCGACCGCGACGGCTACGACGACGACCGCGACTCCGAGGCCCACCGGCGGGAGCTGGCCGAGGCGTTTGGCCTGTTCACGAACGGCACCGAGGGCCCGATCACGCTGGCGCACCTGCGGCGCGTGGCGGCGGTGCTCAAGGAGGACGTGGACGAGGAGCTGCTCAAGGATATGATTCTCGAGGCCAACGGCGGGGCGGGCGTCGCGAGGGGGGTGGGGATGGAGGAGTTTGATGGGGTGATGAGGAGTGCTGGGGTTTGGCGGTGATGTGTGTGGGCAGCTAAAGGAGGGAAGGGGGAATTTGTACATGGTTTTTTTTTTCTTTTTCTTTTACTGGTAGCGGGATGGGGAATTTTTTGGGGCACTTGATGCGAGGCGCTGGGAGTTGCAAGTCGTTTTGATACAAAGTACGCATATGGATATCATTTTCATTGTTGGAGGATCGCTACCTGCTGGTATTGGGAGAAGCAGAGATTCGAGTTTACATTGTGTCGGGGATCGATGACAGCAAAACGCATAACCAAGGCTGCAAACAAGAACGCGGTTGACGAATGCTGCAGGCAGTCATGGACGATGTATATATGTGTTGTATATTCAAACATGGAGATATATGCTCAACAGAAGACATGTTGGACCGCTTGAATGACAGCATACAACGCTTTCTGAGGTTGTAGTCGTGACATGAGCTAAATAGAAGCTGGAAGGGCCCCGACACGACTCTTCCTTGTATATAAAAACCCATCAAAACGCCGGAAATCATATCATAGCCAATATACGAGCCTGGAATTCAAGGAGGAGCCCTGTCTGTGTCTTTGGGGGGGAAGGAAACCAAGACAAACAGAAAAGAGGTAAACGAGGAAGAACCGGCGTAGCTCGCTCAACAAAATAGGAGAACGCACATTGTAAAGAAGAAAAACAAATCACTGAGCAGGCGGCTCAACAGTCACTGCCGGCGCATCAGCAGAAGCAGCAGAAGCGGCGGCGGCGGCGGCATTGCGCTTCTGGGAGTCGAGCACGGCCTGCAGCTCGGGCGGCGCCTTGAAGCCGGCGTGGTCGCTGTGCTTCTTGTAAAAGTAATTGTCCTGCTTGGGCTGCAGCTCGGGCGGCAGCTCCTCGAGGATGCACTTGATGATGGCGTCGATGGAGTTTTGCTTGGACGAGTCGCGGTGCCAGACGGTGATGAGGTGCGAGTTGAAGCGGACCGAGAGGCCGACGCCGCAGATTTGATCGGCTGTTTTTGAAATACCCAACTCTTGTCAGTATTCATACCTCTCTCTCTCTCTCTCTCTCTCTCTCTCTCTCTCAAACATACCCTCGTCAATGACGCTCTGCAGCTTCTCGCCAATGGCCAGCAGCTGGATGCGCGTCCAAAAGTCCGGGCCGATGGCCTTTGGGACGCGAAAGGTCCAGCTGCCGCCGTTGATGTTGCGGCGGTCCTCCCAGACGGGGCGGAAGCCGGACTTGAAGAGGTAGAGGGACTCGCGCATCTTGATGTTCTCGACGGGGGTGTTGTTGTTGTAGCGCCAAAAGTCCTGGACGGACTCGATCGGGGCGCCAATCTTTTCGAGCTGGGCCGTGTATTCCTGGCCGCTGCCGCTGCCGCTGCCGGAGCCGGACTCGGGCTTTTGTTCTTTGGGGCTGTGGAGGGGAGATGTTTTTCTCTCTCGTTAGTATTGGGGGGAAATGTTTGGCAGAAAGTATGTAGCTAAGAGGAGAGAAAGGGGCAAGGCGGACCGGTCAAAGTAGACGTCCCAGTAGTGCTGCGTGGGAAGAGGGCGCATCGTCTTGAAGAGGTTGCGCTTGGCGTCGTCGCGCTGCTCGGCGGGCGAGCTGATGTCGCCGGCGCTGGAGCTCTGCGAGAGGCCCGAGAGGCCGCGGGTAAAGAGCTGCGGTCTCGTGGCCATTGTGATGCTGGAGAGGGAGGGAAAGATGGAGGAGGAGGAGGAGGAGGAGGAGGGGAAGAGGAGGATGGCTGATGCTGTCGAGTTGAGATGGAGAGACGGATGGCCAGCTAAGGAATCTGTCGACTAGAGCATCAATTGAACTCTATAACAGAGAGAGGAGGAGAAGAAGAAGAAGGAGAAGAAAGAGAGAGAGAGGAGAGAAGGCAGCAGAGGTGAGAAGCAAAAGAAAAAGAGGCCGAGCGAGGGTGTAAGTTGTCACTCAATACTATAGCAGTTGGTGATAGCGGTTGGACCCTTGTCTTGCCCTGCCCAGGCGCCGTTTCTTCAGCAAATGGCGGGGCTTGCGCGCCGTGATTGGAGGGGCTGCGGCGCATGCAACAGCAGACCGGAGCCCATGGATGTGTCGTTCTTTTGGACCTGGAAGTGGAAGCCTGCAGTGGCTGAGTCCTATCCTGTTCCAGTTGATGCTGGCCTTTCCTCTTGTTTCCCCCCTTTCTATTTGACTGCCTTGATACTACTACTAGTAGTATGTATGTGGACGCAACTGCACAGCGGCTGTTGAAACTGGATTCAGGGACTTGAAGCGGTTCTGATGGTGAGGGTGTGTGGGAACGCGGCCGAGGTGCTGTTTCACCAGAAGGTCTTTTTCTGACAAGTACAGGTGCGCGTTTCGCGATGCCACCTTTGTTTCACGTTTGAATCCCCGGGCTCTTTTTTGGCTCTCCGTTCACACGTTTGTTCTGTTCCGTTTCAGTTGAACCGCGTTTGCTTGTCTCGTCTTCCTTGTAGCTCGTTTCTCTTTGCCTTCCTCTGTTTCTTCATTATTGCAAGTCAATACTAGATTCACCGAGAGGGATATTACTTGTCAGCTTTCATCTGTGTGGCTGAGTGATAAAGTACTGTATCATGACGGTTGTTCAATGGCTGGGACCAGAACATGTAGTTGAACCGCGTGTCATTTTCAATATCGCAATTCAGCAGATGAGAGAAAACCTCGGAAGAGGAGAAACTTCAATGTCCTATACTGAATAGTCCCTTTCAGCAACCGTCTTGTTCAATTCAATAGCGTAGCCAGTTCCTAAAAGGTAATATAAATAACATCACCTCAATTGCCGTCATGACAAAAACCAGCAACAACAGTCTATCACCTACCCGTTCATCTAAACATCATGTAACAAACACCCCATATCAATGCACACGCACAAACCGCCCCCAATGGACACCCACGCCCAGCAAAACCCCCTGTTCCGCGCCCTCGACATCATCCTGGCCTACCTCAACCACGGCAACTCCCTCCCCGAGATCAAGGTCCTCGCCTCCGACGCCGAAGCCTGGTGCCAGCACCACCACCACCTCCTCCTCCCCGCCCTCCCCTTTGACAACGACAACAACAACAACTACAGCAGCCCTGCGACAACAGACCTCGACGACGTCCTCCGTGCGCACCCGAACCTCTTCGACCTCAGCATCCGCTCCTCCGCCCGCCTCTACGCCTTCGACGGCATCTCCCCCTCCTCCTCCTCCTCCTCCCCGACCCAAACACCCTCCCCAACCCAGAGAACAACCGCAACACTCGTCCTCTCCCCCTGCCCAGTAAACCCCCACGCCCACGCTCCCAACGACGCTCACACATACACGAGTCCCTCTCCCCTGCTCATCACAGCGCAGCACTTCTTCTCCGCCATCCTCGACGCCTACACCCTCTCCGTCGGCGGCGGCGGTAGCGAAAAAAGCAAAAGGCCGTCCTCCTCCTCCCACGACGACGACGACGACGACCACCACCACGTCGTAGTAGCAGTAGTAGTAGCCCAGGACCTCAAGGCCTCACCCATCATCTACTACATGCCCGAGGTCGTCCGCCGCATCGCCGCGCTGGATGCGCGCGACCTGCTGACCACGCAGTTCTCGACGTTTAGCCCAAAGACGAGTTTGGGCTTTTCGTGCTATCTGGGCAAGAATAAGGGGTTTGATGTCGTCATGATGGATGCTCCTCCTCCGCCCGTTGTGTGCCCCGGAGAAGGGGATTCTCGTGTCGAATTCATGGACGTTGATGATGATGCTGGTCCTGCTGCTGCTGATGCTAACAGACAAAGACTTAGACAAACACCTAAGCTGCAGAGTTAGCATCCTGACAAGACTCGTGTGAATAAGGGGTCGCCGAAGCGGACGCCTGGGCCACAAGGCACCAAGAGGTGGCCCTCTGGTCGATCGCGCGGTAAGCAATCTCGGGGCAGGAGAAAGAAAAGGAAGAAGAGGCACGAGTAGCAGGTCAAGGTAGCCGGGTATTTGGATATCCCTAGAATTACACTCAGCTATACAGCTATACAAATGTCAAGACATGCCCCTTTTGCTTCTCTTGGCATGTGACACTGACTGCAGTAAGAGTAGACGTAAAAGAAGAGATGGAAGTAAAGAATGAATTCAGGGAGAATTGTAGATGACTAGGCTCAAGAACAAAACAATATAGTCTCATCAAGTTATCCTGCCATTCATCCATATTCCGCGCAAACAGAAAGAACTCTCTGTAAAACACCGTGGCTCACAAACACAAACAACCTCGTATGGAAAATGGGAGACTCGCAATCATCCCTCCAGCATAATCTCGAATGGGAAAGGGAATAAGCATCGAACGTAAAGAAACAAAGAACTTTGCTAAAGGGGAAAGCTCATCAACCGCGTCGTGGCGTATCATCGTCCTCATTATACTCGTCAAATATTCGTCGTACCAAGGGGCATCCGCACGCTGTCCGTGTCCTTGAACCGCGTCAGGTCGCCGCCAATGAGCTTCCGCAGGTTGCCCATGTCTTGCAGATAGCGCTCCATTTCATGCTGCAGCTCATCGTCTGCAGCAGTGCTCTCCGAGTCGTAGTCGTATTCGTCATCGTCCTCCTCCTCCTCCTCCTCCTTCTCCTTGAGCTGCACCGGTGGAATCGGATTCTTGAGACTGTCAATGGCCAGCTTCAAGTGCAGCTTGAGAGCTTCGTTCTCCGTCTGCAGCTTCTTGATCTTGCTCTCAGCCACCATGCTGCGCTCCTCCATCATGCGCTGCATGGTGCTCACCCGGATCTGGTACTCTTCCAGGCGCTCTTCTGCCTCTTGAGCATTCTTTTCGCGCTGGCGGGAGTCGGAGACGGAGACCTGCAGCATGCGAATCTCCTGCGCCATGGCGGCGATCTGGGCGTCGCGCTCCGCCGACGAGATGTGGTCCTGGTTGACCTTGGCGCGGGTGCGGATGCGCTTGGCTTGGTCGGCGTAGCGAAGCGTCGAGAGCGTCTCCTCGTAGTCCGAGGGCGCGATGCAAGCAATCATGGCCGTCTTGCTGTTGCCTCCCAGCGAGTCCTTGAGCAGCCACGTCAGGATCGAGTCCCGGTAGGGCACCACGTCCTTTCGCTTGCCCGAGCGGAGCTGCTTGGGGCTGGCGAGGGCGGCAATGACGCGGCCGAGGGTGGCGAGCGACTTGTTGATGTTGCTGCCCTCGCGGAGGCGCACGCCCGTGGCCTCGGTCGACTTTGCCCTCTCGCTGCCGGCCAGGTCGACGAGGCGGATGCGGGAGCTGCGCTCCGTGGTCTCGTCCGTCTCCATGTCGTGGTGGATCTGCTTGAGCATGATGGTGAAGACGGCGTGGCTCCGGCTACTAGTGTCGTTCATCTTGGTGCTCGCCACGGTGCGGGAGGCATCCCCGATCTTCATGTAGCGCATGATCTCGTGGATGTTGCGCACGGGCACCTCGGTGAGATCCTTGACGTAGGGGCCCTCGGTGGGCGACTCGCGGATCTTGAGGTAGTTGGGCGGCGTGTTGGGGACGACGGGCACCAGCAGGTCTCGGACATGCTCGTTGTAGACCTCGAAATACGAGACCCGGACGTTGTAAGCGACGCTCGAGTCGTCGTTGTGCGCGGCCTCGATGCGCTCAAAGAGGTCCTCGCAGGTTCGGGGGATCAGGCCGGGGTTTTCGGGCGTGCCCATCATGGTGTAGCTCTTGCCGGAGCCCGTCTGGCCGTACGCGAAGATGCATGTGTGGTAGCCCTCGAAGTTGTGGTCGAGGAACTCCTCGCCCAGGCTGTTGTAGATGTCCTCCTGGGTGGCGTAGTCCTTGTCCTCGGGGTCGTGGCTCCAGAAGGAGCTGTCAAAGGTGAAGCTCTTGTCGCCGACCCTGCGCGCCTTGGAGGGGCTGGAGGCCGAGGCCGAGGAGGCGTCCTGGTCGTCGGGGGCTCTGAGCGTGGTGATGTGGGAGACGGGGTCCATGTCGACGAGGCATCTGGCGCCCCGTCGGAGTTCTACATTCACATGTCAGCCTGTCGTCGTCGTCGTTGTTGTTGTCAGATGAAAGCCAAGAGAAACCCACCCCTCTCGAGAAAGGCGCGCACTCGTACGACAACCTTGACGTTGCCGCCGCGGTCCATCCTCGTCATCACGGGCATGGCTGTGGCATCGCGCGACCGCAGGGACGGAGTCGAGGCGGATGAGGCCACCGAGAACCGCACCTCGGGCGCCGGCGAGGGCGACGAGGGCATAAGTCTTTCGTCGAGAGCCATCGTGCGCAATGTCTCAAAGATGCAATGGAGGCTGTCGTGGAGGCGGAGGCGAAGAATGTGCTACATTCTCTGGCGGGCACTCTCTCCGGATCTGCCTCCTGCTTTGTTTACATGCCATTGAGTTTCGGGCGGTGGTTGCCGGGGGTAGAATGCGACAGGGGGCTGCACTTGCCACACGTGGTGTGGTGGTGCAACTGTGGCTGGGCGAGTATTGGCTGCTGTGGCTTGACGGCTATCGAACTCCAGCTCTTCCGGGGTTTCTGTTGCAGCTAAGCTGTGTGGGGGAGGCGGGATTACATAAGAACACACAGCTTCCTGACAGTAAGCTTGGGGGTGTCAGAATAACCAGAGCACACCTACACTCACGACAGCCTCGCTTCTGCCTCTATAAATCTGTCTTCTCTCCTTCACAACAACGCGTCGTCAGCAGCTCCCCCAGAAGCAGCAGCAGCCGCAGGTGGTCCCTACATGTACAGCTCCGTGCAACGCTGCTAACCCACCTGCTCCTAGCCTTGTCTCGACTCGCGCATAGTCGCGTATCT